>NW_026947497.1:43016993-43616993 GCF_034190915.1 Cavia porcellus
ATGCTCAAGTTCATAGCTCACAATATCTACTTCTTGCATAATTGTAGGACAAAATCCACTAAGCTTTCTGTCATTACATAAGGACCTTTTCTCCAGTTTCCAATAAAATGTTCTTAACTTCCATATTTCTACTAACAGTTTATGGGTTAGGTATTCCTTAATGAAATTCATGTTTTCTCTACTGCATTCCTTGCTTCCTTCTGAGTTCTAATTGGCAGAATTAGTAACATCCATAATTTGACTAATAATCAGTTCCAGGAAACTTAGCCTCTAATCTTCTTAATGTTCCTCCAGCCTCCATCCACTGGCCAGTTAAACCAAATCTATCATTGCTTAATTGATATAAAAGCAGAACCAACAGGTGACATCTATGAAGAAATACACTGCAAACAGTTTTTGGTATATTGGGTTATAGAGATTGACTAGGTAAATTCCAAATCCACAGAAAAGATCATCAGAAAGCATAGGTTAGAACTTTTGCACAAAGAATCAGGTTGCTATACACAGGCATAATTTCGTAAAGGAAAATATTCAAGTCAATTTTTAAAAACTTCTCAATAGAGTTTACCAGGGTTATCAAATATTTTAGGATAAAATTTTTCAGTACTGGGAATTGAGCCCAAAGCTTCATATATGGTGGACAAGTACTCTGCCACTGAGTTACACCCTGGCTCCAGAATAATCTTGTTTATTTAAAGTCAATGGATTATGTACCACAATTATATCTACAAATACATACATTAATATTTGACTGAATAACTAGAATCCAACTGTAGCTTAGTCAAGTTTATGGATCAAATAGAGAATGAGCTTAAGGATAATTTTTTAATAAACTTTGAACACATAAACAGTATCCCTGGGGAACAAAATTCACTTCTAACAGGTTATAATTACTGCCTTCTAATTCTCCAAAACAATATGAAAGAAAAAGGTCTCTGTAATGATCTGAGAAACCTAGTAATATAAAATTTTTATAGGAAGACAAATTAGAAGACAACCAAAAAACATTTCTAGGAAATATTGCTCTCACAATCTCTTCCAGGAATCCAACAAAAACAAAATAAATACAGCATTTTAAAAAAATAAATCAAAATAAATAATCAAGGAATGAAGAAGTCAATGGTTAAAAAAATGGGGGGGGTCAAATAAAAGGAGGAAGCAAAGAGAGAGGATGCGGGGGAAGAAAGAGCCTACTAAGCACTGAACTCACCTAACTACATAGGACTACAAGGTCAAACAGCTGTAAAACTGGCAGGAAATCACAAACGTTATAATGTTTCAAAACCATAATAATACAATCTTTTTTCTAAAATTTGGGAGGTGTTTGGGACAACTAAATGGAAGTATGTTTCTTATTTTATTAATAGGATGTCAGAGGAGTATTTTCATAAGATAGCAAATACTTAAGTATATAACTTGCTAAAAATATTCTTTAAAGGAAACAGAAATGACACAGAATAATACCTGATAAAGCTGAACTTTCAAAGAATAAATGCTATTTTAGCCATTTTGCTGTCTCCTACAACTGGAACGTCTAGTTACCAATGAAAACAGAAATGGCTTTCTATTTTTTTGATCCATTATCCAAGGGAATTAAGGGCATTTGGAAAGAAAAATTTGATTCTTTAACTATCATGACATAATTTTTATAAACATGTACATAATATACTTTTTCTATCACACAAAAGTGTACCTCTTCAAGCTGTTTCCAGATCTAAACATTTGTCTATCAATAAATCTAACATTTTGCATTTGGGAGACAACTGATGGTTTGTGATATTTTTCTACCTACGTGACAAGGTAAGTGGCAAAACTTCGGTGTTTTGTGTATGTTATTTCTTAGAAATATAAGGCAATCTGGATTATTTTCTTTGGGAGTTTTTCTCTGAGAAAGCAAGATTCATCGCTTGAATTGAGAATAGGTTTAAGTAATGTATAAGTGTGTGTGTGGTTCACTGTGCTGCATAATTTCCTCCCTAGGATAACAAGCTTAAAGGATGCAGAAAGCTGGCAACCAGCTATCTCTTCCTTATAGTGAGGCTTTAAAGAAGGTTTTTCTTTTAAAAAATTATACAGAAACTAAAGACAAACAGATTAATAGTTACTAAGATAAAATGAATTGGCAGAAATAATAAACAGATTGTTTTTAGTGGTTCATGGCAAATTGACAGAAGATACTAAACTGGTAACAAATATGAGCCCAACACATTGTATTATCTTGAGGAAACAGGGAAAATATTCATATAATGTGGGTTCAGAAAATGCATTGAGATAAGATTCAGAAATAGTACAAAATAAGGAGTAAAGGATGGATGAACTTGACTATACTCAAACAAAGACACGGGGGCAAGGGTAGACCTCAGTGGTGCAGCACATACTTAGTATGTGTCATGCCCTACATATAATTCCTAGCAACAAAATAGAAAAGAAAAACTACTCCCTTTCCCTTCAATGACTATTCTTTTTTAATCAGAAATAATTTTTATCAGCGTAACAGCTAAAATGATATTTAATACACCCTGCTTTGCTCATAGGTAGAATGTTTGCTGTTTTCCTTTAACATAGAAGAGAAATTGGGGTGATGGCCAGGTTTTCCTTGCAAACAGTATAACCTGTAGATAGGCCTTCTAAAGCACTCTCTCCCTGCACATCAGTGTGGCATTCTTGGGTCACATTTAACAGTAACTAAATATAAATGGCTGAGAGAATGGTAGCTGAATGGACAAGAAGGCTGTCAAGGTAGAAATGGATTCCTGGGAAGACTCGTGGAAGTGTGTTGTGTCAGGTTTAGATGTATGTATTTATGTCTGTCTCTGAATTTTAAATATATTACTTCTAATACAAGTTATGCTTTTTAGCTTGTACATTATTGAAACTCCAGATTTCTAATTTAGAAATTAAGATTGAATTAAGTAACTATAAAGCTGGAGATAAAAAATCATGACTCTAATAAAAGACAATGATAGAGTCAAATATATGACTCTCACTTTCTGGTCAAAATGGCAACTTTTGCCTAGATTAACTGAGTTTATACACTGCTAGATGTTGCCTGTGTTTAGCATAATTGTTATTCAACAATAGTAACACAAATGGTTTTATGAATTCAGCATTTTAAATCTATGCATTCCATTCATAACAGGCTAACAGCTGTTTCCTGATGATTTATCAAAAAATCTAGACTCTTCCATTAGATTACTAACATTAATATATTTTCCTTAGAATTGTAGCAGGGAATAAAAAGAGACTATGTTTTGTCTCCTGAGAAACACAGCTGTCCATTCATTTATTTTGTTATATGATCTTTTATTGACATAGTTAAAAATTTATCCCCTATTCTTATTTCCATGAGATCAGTGTTACAAACCTCAGAATATTCTCTATGTATTCCACAGTATTACCACGTAAACCTCTCTTCTGTCAAAACTCTTGATGTTGTTGCAGAGAAACCAAACAGGACTAAGAACACATACATGAGGATAGTTACATTCTGAGCTGTAATATTTTGAATAAAATTATCATTTTACTAAAAATATTAAAAATATTTTTATTAGTTGTCATGAGTAATTTGGAAAGAGTAGCCAACACTGTCTCATTTGCTGGTATTCAAATACCTTGAGACATTTATAACTGGGCTCTTTTTAAGCTATCTTTAAAACAGGACTTATTCTTGTACAGTGACACAGAAAGGGTTCTTTGTGGTAAGCTGAGTGGCCCATGATATAATTGAATTTATGATGCCATGTTTATTACATAATACATTCAAAAGAGCTCTAGCTGACTCAGATATGAATAATACTGAAACTTTTGAAGAGAAACCTATGTCAATAATATATTTATTTTAAAATGAAAAATGTCATTTTACTGGACACAAATTACACAGGCATAGTAGAAAACTTGAGAAATTATTATAATAAAGTGAAACTTAAGAGCTTTTTACTTAGCACCAAAACCATAGTTTTAATAATTTCTAGATATAGTTGTATTTACAACCAGAGCTGAAAGGAAATATTAGACTAGACCTATAAATACCACAGATGACAGAATTAGCAGACAGTGATCTTTCACTTACTATTATAACAATATTCCACGTCTTCAAGAAGTTAGGGGAATGATCAAACATGTCATGGAGAGGCATGAATCAAAACATAAGGAAGACTAAATTCAAACATGTAGAAATGAAAAATATGTCTGAGATTAAAAACAGACTTGATGGGGGTTAATGGCAAATTATACACTGCATAAGAAAGAGATTGAGGACACAGCAATAGTAGCTATGCAAAATGCAACTGAGAAAGAAGATTGAAAAAATATAAAGTATCAATGACGTGGGACCAATGAAAGTGTAATGTATGTGCCCTAAGTGAGAAGAGTGCAGTAGAAGCAAAATAAGATACCTGAAGAAACAATAGCCATTTTCAAAACTTAAGGAAAATGATACAGTTGCTAGTCCAAAAGCCAATAAGAATGAAACCACCATAATCAAACTTATAAAACCATTAACCAACAATCATAAAAGCATTGTATCAGTCAGGTTTCCATTGCTGGGCAAAAATTCCTGACATCCACAACTTAAAGGAGGAGACATTAATTTTGGCTTATATTTCAGAGGTTTCAGTCCTACTGGCTGACCCTGAGGGAGAGAATCACTGCAGTAGGACACAGTAAAACAGAGGCACACAACTCATGGTATCTAGGAAGCAGAGATGGAGAAGAGCACAAAGAGGAAAGGGCCAAGGGGCAAACAATAGTCCCCAAGCTCATGAGTCCATGAACCCACTTCCTCTGATCAGGTTCTGTCCTCTACAGATTCAACTCATTCAAGTATGAACTCCTCGGAGGGTCAACCTAGTAAAGAGGTTAATGCCCATAGTCCAGATATCTCTCCAGGAGTCTTGAATCTAGTTAAGTTGACAATTAACATTATCTGGCACTAATATCCAAAGGCAAACAGCACAGGAACATTGTTAAAGAAGCTTAGACATAACACGATTTCAATACTCTTTTCAAAATAATGAGTGGAATAGAAAATCAGTAAGGATACACAAGAGTTGAATAACATTATCAACAACTTACTTGACATTGGTAAAACATTTCAACAATGGCATAAAACACTGCATGTTTGAAGGCATGCAAAATATTTTCCACTACTCACTAATGAATTTTGTAACAAAAATGCCTCAGTAAGTGTCAAAAATCCAAGTGATATACAATATTCCAGGACTAAAAAAGGAACAATTTAAAACATCACTGGAAAATTCTTAAGTCCTATAAAACTACATAAAGCATTTCTAGAAAGACTCCAGCCTCAAAAAGAAAATTAGAAACAATTTTAAACTGAATGAAATGAAACTATAATGTATTAACATCTGTGAGTTGTCATTAGAGCAACAATTTTGAAATCTATGCTACTAATGTCTAGATTAGAAAAGAAATACTCAAATAAGAGAGTCAGGATTTTATCCAAAGATTATAAAAAGTAAACAAAATGAAAACCAAAAATTACACAAAAAATGAAACACTGTAGATAAGAGAAAAAACCATGAATTAAAGAAACAAATGTTCATTCTTTAATAGATAGATACACTGGTAAGATTTGAACCAAGAGACAAAACAAAAAGAAGACATAATAACAAGAATGACAAAGATAATATCACTATAATTCTATGGATATAAAAATGATGATGGGGATAATTTTATGCTTATAATCAATAACTATGATAACAAATTCTTTGATAGACACATGTTAGCAAAGCTAATTAGAGAACAGTCTATCGCTGGGACAGAAGTTTAATTCATAAGTAAACAAAAGCCATGAAATACTTGAGGGACAGAAGGATTCAATAATGAATTATACCTAGTATTTTTGAGACAGGGTCTTGCTCAGGATGACACTGAACTCCTGACCATCCTCTTCCCTCAGCCTCCCAAATGTTGGGATTACAGGCATGCATCACCACGCCCAGCCTATACCTAATATTTAGAGAAGAAACAATAGCAATTCTATAGAATCACTCAGATGTTTGAACAGTAAGGAATGTTTTCCAAATCATTACATGACTAAAAATTCTTTCACTATAAAAACATATCACAGTTCTTATAAGAAAACTACAAAAATATGTATTCATGAATACAGATGCAAAAATTGTTAAACATTTTAACAGCCTAAATCCAACAATGTACAAAAAGAATAATACATTATGAATTAGTAAGATTTATTCCAGAAGTCAGGTTCAGTTTAACAATTAACCTTGAGACACTAGAAAAAAGAGCAATAGACTAATAACCAGCCCAGTAAATGTATCATTGTCAACAAGGCGGCCAACAAAAAGCTCCAAATTTCCCTTTTCTTCTTCTTCTTCCTCCTCCTCCTCCTCCTCCTCCTCCCCCCCTCCTCCTCCCCCCCCTCCTCCTCTTCCTCCTCCTCCCCCCCCCTCCTCTTCCTCCTCCTCCTCCTCTTTTCCCCCGCATACCCCACAACCCCCCCCCAAACAACAAACCAACAAATGAAATAACAAAAGAGCACTGGAAATGAAAGGATAGAAACACTGAAGCATGGAAACCCAGGAAAGAAACAACTGCTTCTACCACCTAGCTTCCCGCAGATATAACAAATCTGAGAATCCATAACTTCTCTTTGCAGGAAAAGCGAAGCACAATGGCTCCAGCACCTCTAACATCTCAGCAGACGCCTGTACTCTTTGCTCCTGGAACTGCTTCAGCCCACACAGCCTCAGAGCCCAGTTTAGGGAGCTTTCCAGATTATACCTGGCTGAGCATTGTTCCGAAAGGAGCAGAGCCTGCCCTGTCTGCCCAGTGCTGGCCATCTCCATCCTAATGCTGCTCTGCACCATCTTGGAACTACAGCCATTGCTAAGGTCCATCCTGCTCTGAGGGATGAGAACCATCACAGCCTTCATCCCTGAGCCTCAGCTGGAAGGATCTGTCTGGGGACAGTGCTGCTGCTGTGCCCCAGCCCTGAGTTACTATACGATTGCTCCTTGTCCCTTGTTACAGTCACCAGTGCACCTCCCTGAGGACCAAGCAGAGTCCCAGGCACTGCCACTCATGATGCCTGACCAATCACCAATGCCTTCTGTGTTGTTTTCCAAAGTAAAGGTCTTTTAAGAGTCTCAGGGACCTGAAGTTTGCTGCACATTTGACAACACTAAATGAGGCCATGGTTCCACACACAGATTTACCTGATTTGTTTTTCCCTACATTATACTCCAAAAATATCGATTGCCCTTTTCTTGAAATTGTTGAGTTCTTCTGTCTCACACTTGTTTATAACTACTTTCCAGAACACTTTGAAAAACTTTAGTTCTTGCATTACATTCTAATTTGGAAAGCCCAGAAAATAGCACCCTGCTGTTCACAATAGACACACATTGGAAATCCCTGGAAGTCCGTTCTCTGATTGTCCCCTTGGCCTCCACTTAGCTGCTCTGGTCACTGTCATTAGAACAGAACCAACCTCATGCACATGTGCCCTGCTGCGGAACTGATGAGCTGAATGCTGTGCTCCCATCTAATAGTCATTTCCAGAACAGATTCTGCCAAGGAGTATTTGCTCTGGCAGAGTCAATTTTTAAAATCTGTGTGAAATCTAAAGAATTCTAAGATAAGGCATAGAAATCATTATCAAGTTTTTGCTATCTGGATCAAAATAAATAAATAAAAACTTAACAGGGGTTGGTTGCTTCTTTTATAGACAAAATTCATATAAAATTGTCATCAAAACTGTATAAAGATAATTCATGAAAAAATACTGAGCCAGATGTGATGGGGCTGGGAGGCTGAGGCAGGAGAAATCCAAGTTTGACTTTAGCAAATTAGCACCACTAAACTTTTGAAAAGCCTTGGGGATATAGCTCAGTGTAAAGCCCCTAGGTTCAATCCCAGTGCATACACGTGGAAGGAAGGAAGGAGGGAGGGAGGGAGAGAGGGAGGAAGGAAAGAAGGAGGGAGGAAGGAAGGAAGGAGTTAATTTTCTCACAGAAAAGATAGAAGAAATTTGAGTTATTTTATTCAGTGTGATTCTTAGAGAAATATTAGGGATAAGTGTTCTAAACATTTTGAGAGCTGAATACAAAAGCTGCCATTTTAGTAGCAACATCATTTCTCTAAGTGGTAAGGAATAGAAAAATTTAATAATTGATTTATAGATTGCAAACACATAAACCCAACCTACAAAAACTATCTAGTTTCCATTATCCTCTGTAAAATACTAGGCTTGGGAACTATGCTTTGCCACAGATTAAATAGTTTATTTCTGGGTGACCTGGGCAGCCATCCAGTCTAGTAAATGGCTAAAGTAAGTCATAACAATAAAGCTGGATGGAGGGTTTCTGTTGTTATTTTGCTTTCAGCACCACTAGATTATAGTGTGGTGGAGTAGGAATCCCTGCCCAAGCCTTCAAAACGTTCCCATGTGCATCACACAGACACTTGAACTATGCAGAAATTCAAGATTCTAAATACCTCAGAAACATACTCCCTATTTTAAAAGGCAAAGTTATGGTCACATGTTCAAGATGAACAGAAAATAACAGCTGCTTCTCTCCTTTCAAAGAGGAGACACACAGGACCAAAAACCAAGAATGCTCTGTGTGACCTTCAGCTCACAGGTCTCCCCTCAGTCAGGTGAGCCATTCTCAGCCACGCCCCCTCGGTCTTCCCAGGTGTGGTGCACAGTAGGTGCCCAGTAAGTGTTGGCAGGTTGATTAAAAATAAACGAAAACTAAATCATAAAGAAGTGACTACAAAAACAAAAAGTATCCACATTTTTTTTACTGTGGTAAAATGCAAAATGAAGTTTATCATTTTTTTTAAAATCATTGTCTGTACATAACATAAATAAACAAGTATATCTAGAAAATTTTAATGTTTTTTTTAATACCCACTTTTGCCACATGGAATTTAAGGTACTGATAATCATTGCAAAATACTTTTAATAGAATAAAAATGCTTCAAAATGAGTTTTTAAAATCTTGCTGGTCCCACACAAGGTTAAATATTGCATAGTTTCTGTTATATGGGAAACTCAAAGTATAAATAAATAGCACATTAACAGAAATAATAGGAAACAAGGAGATAGATCTTTGCATAAGGGAAGGGGACCAAGAAAGAGAAAGAGCGGAAATAGAAGGGAAGGAAAAAGGATGAAAAACGAATTAAGATGTGCTTGTACAGGTACAAACTCCCCATGAGAAATGTAACATTATGTACTACAAAGATGTACTAGCCAAAAATAAATAGTGAAAAAATCTTGTTGGTCCCAAAATACTTCTGTAACATACTTTGAAAATACTTCCTGTTAAAAATCTATGTAAACATACAAATTCCATGTAGTGTATTTCTCCCAACAAGTAAAGGGCCACATGAAATGCTACTTTTCATGGTAAGGTAACTTGCAAAGAGAACTTTTACTATGTTATAACATCAGGAATTATTTCCTCTTGTTAGGAACTTTTTAAATACTATGTTTATGAACATCTGTTTTTGTTTACATTAGCCTAGGTTAGAAAATGCCAAAGAAATGAAATATAAGAAAATATATTAATTTTTATTTTATTTTGACTGTTGAAATTAATTGCAGAAAAAACAGGAAAGATGGCAGCAAATTTCTTATCAATAACAACACAAAGCAATAGAAAGTGAAAGGGTAATTTACATATATTCATCCTGAGGCTACACGCAGCAGATGGGCCATTTTCAAGAGACTTGCATTAGAACAGATTGAATTTTATCAAAACTTAGATTATTCTCAATAGAAGTGTACTGTCTGGTATTATCCCACGAAGTTGCTTCTTCTACTTTCAAGGAAAAGAAGTGAAACAGGACTGAAGATGGAAGAGATTTAGAAGAAATCATACACCCAAATCTAACTGGTGAGTGGTTGTGGCATGTACAGGAGATCATACGTACATGATTCTTTTTAAGGAAACTACTTCAAGAAAACTAAATTTAAGCTAGAAGGAAGGTAGAGAAGGCCAGGAACCATTAAAAAACAAACCATCTATGCCTTAAGAAACTTCTTTTTAAACAAAATGCCTAGTAACTCCAGTGTTTTCAAGGCTTTATCTATTGTATACATATTAGCATCTCTCTAGAATACTGTAGCTAAAGTTTTTTTTGTTTTTTTTAATATGTAAAATCTATTAAGCGATCTATGAGTGATTTGGGGGCCTTGTTAGGGTTAATGTTTTATATCTGTGCTGCCTAAATGCAGGTAACACTCTGACCCACCTGCTGAGCAGCCTGGAGCTCTGTAGTTCTAACATGGGCCTCGGGGACCTCTAACATGGGCCCCAGGGACCTGGAAATGGCTGCTATCTTCCCATGCTGAATGGAAGGGTTCTCATGGACCGATGGGCTGGTCAGCAGAAGGAAGGATCGCTTTCAAGGGCAGATCAAAAGCAAAATACTGATATCTCTTCAAAGAGAGAAAGACGCAGCCCAAATAAAGACAAGAAAATGTAAAGTTAATAGGCCAGCCCTACAGACTGATCAGATTTGCTTCACATCTAAAGACACGGGTGGGAGAGGAAGGAACGCTTAGAGGAGTGAAAGCGAATGAAAAGTGGTCATCTCTCCTCTCTGCACAACAGCCTCGACCACCTCCAAACAGGACACGAAGCGGATTTTCAATAAAGCAACAGCAAAGCTTCTGACGGTTTGAATTTCTGTCTTTTCCTGTTTGTCTCATGTATGGCTTTTCCTCCTTTTTCCACTTGCAGCCCATTAGTTATCATGGAAACAATGACTCTGGGGAAAATGAGAATAGAGACATAAGCATTTCAACTGAAGTAAAGTGCCACGAATTACATTCAATTCTCAAAGCTGGGTTTACACCACAGTGGGAGAGCAACAAAATTAAATCAGAAATTAGACTGCTGAATTATTCTGGATAGGACTCAAGAAGGCAGACTACTAACCTCTGCAGGAGAACATGCAAGTCTAAGCTGCAGAGAATGATTAGGCCGTGAGCACCACACTGGGAGAAAATGGATTTGGAGGAGAAAGGGATAAATAAAAGTTCTCCACCCCTGTTCGACAAATTTCAAATATCCTTTGGGTGTGAGGTGCTAGAATTACTACATTTTAAAAACTGTTAGAAAGACCTTATGGAAATAGCCTGACTTCCATCATTTAGAGAATAGCTTTAGATAAGAAAAAACAAAAAGGATACACACATGACAAAAGAATCTAGCTGCACATGTGGGTAAGTTGAAGACTCGTAACCTGGAGGTGTCCAAGAAAATTTGGAACTTGATTCCTTAAGTCTTGAAGACAAATGATGACCAAATGGAGCACTTTAAGAAAGCTGCCGTAAACAATGAGAGTACTGCTTATTGCTGCTATTAACCATAATTGGGTTTGGGAAAGAAACAGAAGCCGAATGCAATATAGGTAATTAAAGAACAAGCTTTTGTTAACACTGGCAATCAAGGGTTGTGATTTCACAGACTTGGAGCATATTATGGTGTCCTGAAACTAGTGTATGTTTAAGCAGATAGTGAACTTCTTTTTCCTATAGCACAAAGGTATAACTTAGCTAACAGACAGGTCGCTTTCTATTCAAACTATTT
The DNA here is from genome assembly GCF_034190915.1 of Cavia porcellus. NCBI lineage: Eukaryota > Metazoa > Chordata > Mammalia > Rodentia > Caviidae > Cavia > Cavia porcellus. The sequence continues at coordinate 43,028,585 of NW_026947497.1, forward strand.
ACTCCATTTTGAGCAAGGATGAGCATATTCAGAATCCCGGATTACCATGGAAACCATATTCTTAATCCCTGAGGACTAAGGAACAATTGCTTATGAAATCATGATAGCTAAATTACAAGTCCCTAAATAGTACATTATTGCAACCGCTGTCTCAATGCTAAGCATATGGGATTTTATACTGTTTCCCTCTAAAATGAACTCATTGTTCTTTATAAGATGCCTATAACATTTTGATTAGGTAACTTAAAACAAATATGGTATTTCAAAACATGATAGCAGAGCATCTATATTAAAATCATAATGAATATAAAAGAATGATTATAGTTGTCATGCCAGATGTTCAGCATTTCTGGAGAAATAGATCTAGCTTTTAATTTTTGTCTTTTGGAGGCAGGGTCTCACTAGGCAGTTCAGATTTGCCTTAAGCTCAATTTGTAGCCCAGGCTGGTCTTGAACTTGCAAAGATCCTCCTGCCTCAACCTACTGAATGCTGGGATTACACATATGTACCAGCACGCCCAGGTTAGATTTAGCTTTTGTAAAGCAAGTTCAAAAGCAAAACATGAAAATATCACCAGGAGATCCAATAAGTAGGACCTTTTTAGGAAGTTTTAATCATGTGCTTTTAAGGAAAATTTAAAGTTTTCCTGTAAGTTTAAAGAAATAGCTCTTCACATAACTAATTTCATACAACAAACTTCACTATTCTTTCTTGGTTAGCAAAAAAGACAGAAAATATACAGCTTTATTTATTTACCTCTCTTCCTTTATTGTACATGAAATGCTACTACTCTGCTATTTAAAATAAACTACTGATCTCAGACTGTCCATACCTACCATAGCACAGAAAGTTCAAAAATCTGAGACTTGTGTTTGGCATCACATTTTTAACCAAGGGAAAGTTACGTGGTATTCACAGCAACTTCATCCGAGGTATACTCTAATCCACAAGTTGGTTTGTAGAGTTAGTAAGCTCTTGTGAATAAAATTCCACCTGAATCTGAAAGTCGTGTAAAGAGCAAGATCTTTCTCATCTCCAAAGTCGCATGGATTTCCAGTTCCATTTAAGACTAGAAACAATTCTTTAATCTGGCCAGAGCTCTCTGGTAGGCACCCAGTCTCTAAGACATCTCTTTTCCAGGTTTGCCCAAATTTGACTTTTTTGGACAGAGAGTGGGTCATATGTGCTGTCGTTAAAATGTCACAGGTTTTTGAAGAAAGGTCTTTGACAGGACTGGGGAGTAGAGCACTCTGGTATCTCACTGCCTAGGATCAGGTCTTGAGTCTGCACTTGTAAACGTGCTAACTTGGGCAAATTTCTTAAGCTATGTATCTCCGCTTACTAATGTTTAAAATGAGAAGAACAATAACAGTAATTATTTGATGGGATTTCTTGGGAAAAATAAACAAGGAGACATTTACAAGTTTTGTCCAGGACACAGTTAGTTTCCGGTAAGATTTGGGACATGTTTGTTTGTTTGTTTGTTTGTTTCACACAGTGGGAAAAGCACATGTGTTCAGGAAATGCAACCAAGTCCAACATGACTCGAACTAAATCAGCAAGGGCCAGGCCTAGTGGCTGCCACATCTGTCTTTCTTGTCTGAGTAACGGTAGGTGCAAAACTGCATACATTAGAGATTATGGGATGAGATCCCATGGATCCCTAACTTCTGATATCTGGATATATTCTCCAGGAGAGAAAAAGTTGGACTTCTATACAACAGTGGGCTTCAGATTATTATGATCTTGGTCTACAAATTATTTTTTGTGTTTGTTGTTTTGTTTTGGACCTGGGAATTGAACACATGACCTTGTGCTTCCCAGGGAGGCATTGTGCCACTGAGCTATATCCCCAGCATTGTGAACAAATTCCGCAGCCTGGATTTCAAGTGACACACAAATGAGAAGGACATTCTTCCTATTAATGTTTCCACTAAACACAGCTCCAGCTTGGAGAGACCTGGAGTGAACATAACATGCACGGTACCTCTAGAGTTCTGCAGCATGGACCACCAAGAGGATAACCTGAGCAGTTTTGTGGAGAATACTAATAGCATTGAGCAGCTCAACAGCTCTGAGCCTCCTTTGGGGAATTGAGGACATAGAGTTCTTATACATGAGAATCTACGAGTCTTCCAAAGACATCTAGAAAAATACTGGTAGGTCTGGTACTGCTTGGAGCAAATTGGTTCTGGTTATTATTAGGGAAAATCCGAGTATTAACACTCTTATGGGTTCTATGCTAAATGTTCCTCCAAGACTCATAGAGGAAGGGCTTGGTCTCTGTCACATAGTGATACTGGGAGGAGGTGAAACCATTGAGACATGCTGGGACATGCTGAGAAGAGGTGAAGACACTGAGATGCCCTAAGGGGATCCTGAAACCCTGGCCCTCCTGTCTCTCTCTCTGTTTCCTGCTCCCACAGGGTAAGAGGCTTCATTCCACCTTGCACTTCCTGCCGTCATGCTCTGCTGCACCATAAGGCCAAAAGAAACAGCACCAACAAACCACGGAATCAAAACTCTGAAACTGTGAGCCAAAATAAACTGTCTCCTCTTTACACTGATTATCCCAGGTAGTTTGTCACAGCTATGGAAATCCAACAAACATTAATGCAATTTCATTTGTACTTACAAGTTGATAACAGGACATCTGATTAAAAATGCTTCATTCTTTTCAAAAAACTGTAACCATCAAGCATGCAGGAACGATGCCTCCCAAATTTGTAAACAAAAGTGCGATTTTATAAACATTAGTTAATAATCTTTTTAACAGAATCAAAATTTTAACCATCAAAAGAGATAAGAATCCAGTTTTTCAAAATGAAGCATTTGGTTTCACTTTGTCTCGAAATTTGCAAGAGCACAGCTGGAGAGAGAGTATCACAACAGGTATAGAAAATCTTTTTAAGTATAACAAGGGTAATTCATAACGGAGTCACTTAATGACAGTCATTGGTCTCACTACAAAAGTGCTTAGGTATGTAATACACATTCAAAAAAATTAGCTGTGTATTTTCAAAAATGTTCCCTCTAATTGGCTTGGTATTATCTATACAGGAAAAAAACACTACCATATGGGGCACATGTCACAGACTGGCTCGGCCACATGGTCTATATTATGATATCTTCAGCACATCATTTAAAATTTAAAATTAAAATTATTATTAACCTCTATTATAATGGGAGTATTTATAATATGCCACTCACTGTTCTAAGGGCTTAGCACATATGATCTAGATATCTATAAAGTATGAATAAATATGTAAATAAAGTACAGTACAAACAATAATGCACCTGCAATTAGAGGCCACTGTTAGACTTTAGAGAATTTTTATCACTCTCGATAAGTAAGGATTCTTCTTTTTAAATATTATAAAAATTGTCAATATGCCATTAGTATATCCACAATAATTACCATGATTTACCAATTGTATTGTCTTCAAAGATATTTAAGTAGGCATGTCTATTCTTGAAGGATATTTTATTATATTTCATTCTTAATCCTGTCTATAAAAGTACATAATAATGTATTAGTATTATGCTGTTAAAAATCTCTATGTATGTACTAAGATGAAAAATGTCCACTATAAATAAACTCAGGAATAAGTATATTACTCATGAATAAATATATTAACTTTTCTTACAGCTATTTAATAATAAATCTAGTAAAAAATAGCTATTATATTATCTTTTCAGATATATCATTGCCATGATAACATATTTTATGCTTCTGTTTATACCCATACAGTACATTCGACATTGAAGTATATAAAGGTGATAACTTTCTCCTTCAAAAGGTGTAGATATTTTGTACTTTAAATTACAACTGACTCTAAACAAAAGTGAGGAGGTACAGTAGGTAGGAAATTCCCCAGGACAAAAAAAAAAAAATGATGTTGACAAAGGTAACAAACTGATAATGCATTTGAAAACCTGAAAACCTTTGTAGCTTTTTGTGCAGTAAGGATGACTTAGTAGCTTTTTGTGACAGTAGGAATGTTGGCCTTCCAATCACATTGTTGACTATGTAAAAACAGACCAGCAATTTAAATAATTCCTACTGAAAGTGTGATCAACAAAATTAGTGATTTTTAATGAATGACCCAGATACCATCTAGAATCAAACCCTCTCCAAACATGTTTGGAATGGAGATCTACTGGAAAGTCTCCTCAAAGGCTATTGAAAAAGGCTATTATTGAGATGAAATGGGCATAGTAACATAATTGAACAAGCAAACAAGCAATGGAATGGAATTAAACAAAGGCAGACACACACCCACAAAGGTGAATTTGGCGTTGGAGGACTTCAATTGCAATTTTTTTTTCAAATTCTGAATTAAATGCAAAATGTCCAGCATAGTCTTCCCAGCAAGTACATTATTTGTTGGAAGCCAGAATGTTGCTTCAATGCATTCTGATTCCTTATTTTGTTACATAATAATATGCTTAAAAAGCAACACATTGTGAGCTTGGGAGCTGTTAGGCATTTATTTACCATGGTGGGTTAATCTCATTCAGTGAGGTATAGAAACTCAATAATGAGTGCTACAGTATATAAGCTAATTGCTAGGATAAAACCAAATGAATAATTACTTAACTCTAGAATGAGGCCTGCGGGAATTTTTCTTTAATAAAGGTTTAATTCACCAGTGATAATGAATGCAATCTCACATACTACTGAATAACACCATTAGCATAATGGCTGTGATACAAAAACTATAATTAGAACTAAACAGAAACGTTAATTACAACCACCAAGGTACTGAATGAAATACTGTTGTTTAAGAAATTGACCTGCTTTGCTGTCATGCTTTATGGGCTCAGGGATATCTCTGTAATTAAATATATATGCATATAAATATGTATGTATGCATAGATAAACATTAAAATGGCTTTATCATTCTGCTGAAATGCTCTTTAAGAATAATAAAATACACTAAAAAATTGTGTACAATTTGAAATACTAGCCAAACATAAAATGATTAAAACTTTTGTTTTTATCTTGGTTAAATTCAAACATCAATATTTGTGTTTAAAAAATCCAACATCAGAGAGAGAGTGGATTTTGCATTTTTCTGGTGCTAACTCCATGAACACTAGAATCAGCTACTGAAAATGGACAAATTAATAAAGTGTGAAATATTACTATAATAAGCTGGAAAATAAATAGCATAATCAGTTTTAAAAGTCTAAGTACTAAACTAATGATTTTAAAAACTCAACAATGACTCTTAAAATACTTGATAGTTTAATTAAGAAATGCACAAATATAAGTTTATATGTTAACAATATATTTAACTCTATATGCATATATGTTAAAGTATTTTGAAACTATATGTAATATTCTTTAAAACATTAAAAATCATAAAAATAACAAACCTCTATTACTCAGACAGTGTTATGCTAACAATTTCAAAAGGACATGCTTAGACATATTTTCAAAAATATAAGACTTTAAATATAGTTTCTTGCCCAGGATAAGGTTATTGAGTTTTCACAATAGAATAAAAAATGTTGGAATTTCTTCAATAGAAAATCAAAAACATCTATAAGCCAAAAACTTGACACTAGAAAAATGTTCTAGAGTCATATTCATAATCTAGCCATGACTATTCTTTATCTTTTTATTTTATTCTGCTTCCCAATCATCCAATGCACTTTTCGAAGACACTTATTTGTATCATCCCACACAATGATCTGGACCTCTCTTCCCACTGTCAGCCACCCATGAAAACTGCACTCTTATGAAATATTCCTCCTTGTAAAAGTGTATATGAGAGAAATAATTATCCATATTGTACTTATTACAGTCTTCTGCAGCAGGGATGATTACTCATCATGATTTGCTGCTGAACATAGCATTCATTCTGAGCATCTATAGGCCATGAGGAAACAAGAAAAAAAGGTAGGAGGAAGAATTAGCTCAGATATATCATTCCCCACACTTCTCTCGTATCTTCTTGAGGATAAGTGGAATTCACTATTGTTTGCTAGTTGTTCTTTGGCTGCCCACCACCCGGTACAACTGTGTCTAAGACAATTCCTAGACATAAATTCCCAGTTATGAGTTACTGACCAGTTGCTTTCAGAAACTCATTGTGGTGGCTCAAACAGATGACTAGAACTTTTTCTAACTGAAAAATAAATGTGTATGTATTTATTGGATATAGTACATTGTTCTAGAATATGTATACTTTTTCAAAATGGCTAAATCAAACTAATTGACTTACATTACCTTTGCGACAAGAACACTTAAAACTTATTCTAATAATTTTCTAGAATATAGTATTGATAAATGATAGTCAACATGTTGTGCAATAGATGTCTTCATGTTATTTCTACTATGTTACTGAAATCTTGTATCCTTTGACCAACATCTTTCCCAAGTCTCAATCCCTACTTTTTGGTAACCTCAATTAGATGCTCTAATTCTGTGATGCAAACACTTTTAGATTTCACATGCACATGAGATCATGAGGGAATTCATCTTTCACTGTCTGTCCTCCATGTTTAAATGTCATGTCCTCCATGTTTACCCATGTTGTTGCAAATGGCAGGATTTCTTTTTTTTAAAGAATGAATAGTACTCTATTACATACATATGCCACATCATCTTTATCCACTTGTATGTTAGTGATTACTTTGGTTGATTTCCTGCCTTGACTACTGTGAGTAATACTGCAATAAATAATTCTGAAATCAAATGGCTCTTTTACCTCCTGATTTAAATTCCTTTGGATGTATACCCAGTATTGGGAATGTTGGATCATATAATAATATAATAATTTTAATTATGTATAATTTTTAGCAAATTCCATGTTGTTTTTCCATAGTAGGGGTACAAATTTATATTCCTACCAATAGTACACAAGGATTCTTCTTTCTCTCTCTCCTTTCCAGTACTGTTATGCTTCATATTTTTGATATCTGCATTCAAACAGACATGCGATGACATCATATTAAGGCTTTTACTTGCATTTCTCTGATGACTAGTGACTTTTTTAGCATTTATTCTTTTTTTTTTTTTTTTTTTTTTTTTTTTTTTTTTTTTTTTTTTTTGCACCAGGAGTTGAACTCAGAACTTCATACTTGGCAGGCAGGTGCTGTGCCACTGAGCTATATGCCCAGCTCCTCATACACTAACTGCATATTTGCTTCTGGAAAATATCTATTTGGGTCCTTTGCCAGTTGTCTTGCTATTGGGATTTTTGAATTTCATATATGTTTTGCATAATAATCCTTTATCGGATATAGAAGTTAGCAAACATTTTCTGCCATTCCATAAGGATCTTTGACCTACGAAAGTGTTGTATTTCAGGTAAGGCCATTCTCTTTCACAACTCTGGATGGGTTATATAATGCAGCGTGGGACAGAGAGAAGTACTATGATCTGGTCAATTAGGTGTGTTGACTTTGGCACTACAGATGAATGACCATCCTCATTAGTTAGGCACATATGTAAATTGTCTGTTGTGCATCTCCAATACAGCGATCTACAAACTACACCCTGAAAGTGATTGGTTTATACAAGTCTTTCTCTTCTTATAGTTCTCTACTTGTCAATGGTAATACTATCTGTTCAGTCACACTATTATACTATAATAAACTATAAGAGCAATAGAATGACTATAAGGTTAATGATCTCAAGACCTACTGAACATACTGCATGGCCTACACTATATGTCATTGAGCAACACTATATAACCTGCCCCCAGGGTCTTCCACCCCAGCCCTGGGAATTACTGGGTCTCAATGAATGAATGGAACCTAAAATTCTTTGTTGCCCCAAATGAGGTTGCCTCAGTAAAGATACAACTCTCATGAGTATGAAGACAAAGCTCGTCTTTAAAGAACAGTTTATGGTCCCTTCACAAAAAAGTCTGGTAACTTAACTTCTTAAGTGGTTTTCAGAAAAGGGGAAGAATTTCCCAAACTCTAAGATTGGTCTTTAGAGGACAGAATACTGCTGCTGTCCGTCTTGCAAGGGCACTCCCAGAATAAACTTCTTAGACATCAAATGGGGTCAAAGATTCATTTTTGACACAAATTCAACAGAAAAGGAAGATTCACCCCTGTGGAAGCTCATCAAGTAGAACCATCCAACTTGACAACCATTCGTGCAGGAAATCCAGACAATGTTTTCCACATCCTAATATTCAAATGGAAAAAAGCCTTTAAATACTTTGAAATTTTTTCTTGAAACCTTAATTATCTCATTTTTTTTCATGGAGGTGAAGGTATAAGAGTAGAAAACGCTTTTGTTGTAACAAAAATTTGAATGAGCTTTAATTTACTTTCAAAAACTATTTGTAGAGCAATTAAAAGATGAGGATTTTTTTAAAAAATACTTTAATGTAGACAGCATAATTCTACCATTCTTAGAAAATGTGTTACCCACTGATGATCACAAATATTAATTAAATGTTATGAGCCCATCCAAGCAAGTTTAAACATGTCTACTATCATATATTAGCTCCCTAAAACACGTATGTTAAAATTGCCTCCAAGTACATGGTTAAAGCCCAATTTCATGCTTTTTGCAGTAAGCATTTCTGTGACTTGTCTTTTTATGGAGAAAGAAGGAGGGGATCCTAATGGTTCCCCACAGTCACGACGTTTACCCTTGGGTGATCTCTACTGTCTGAGGATGCAACGCATACATAGTTTGAGAAAGATTCACCTTGCTATGGACCTTGAACCATTCTGCAAACTCACAGAAAAATAAATTAAGCTAATTCAAGTGCTGCTGCTAACCCTGTCCTTCACTGAGGAGAAAAGCGAAGAGGGTGCGAGGAAAGAGAAGGATCACAGGGAAACGGAATTTTGAATTGACACAAAAATTTACTTTCTGCCTAGCACTTGCTGGCATATATATTTATGAAAAGGGGACACATAAAGAAACACAATTCATTTCCTCTGCAGTATAAGAATTAGCAACTGGCATTCCAGCATGTGGCTCTATCCAGATACAATGTTTTGCTTCTTTTTCAATTATGGGAGAGAGAAGGAGAAACAGAGACAGAGACACAGAAAGACAGAGAGAGAGAGAGAGGCAGAGCAAGAGACAGAGAGCAAGAGACAGAGAAAGAAACAGAGACACAGAGAGAGTTGCACTTTCCACTGCAATATATATACATATATATATATATATATATATATATATATATACACATATACACACACATATATCCTGTCAAAATAAAGCCTGATACTACACCCACAATAAGATTCAGCTTCTTGGGGCTGGGGGTTTAGCTCAGCGGCATAAGCACCTGCCTTGCAAGCAGGCGGTCGTGAGTTCGATCCCCGGTACCGATAAAAATGAAAAAGACAAAAAAAAAAAAAAAAAAAAAAAAAGATTCAGCTTCTTCTGTATTTTTAATTAACTGAAGCCCAGCAGTCATCTTGAATAGCTAACATTTTGTGTGACTTACAGGATGCATACTGCTGAGACATAAATGCAAAGTAATCACTCTAATAAGTAGATATAAACACTTACAACAATGTAACAAGTCTCTGCAACAAATAAGGGAGTATAAAGAAAAATAACTAACAGCAAGCCAGAAAATAAGTCTCAATACAACTGCATGGGTATCATTGAATTTCATTCAGAGCTCTGCTCTTGTGTTGCCTTTAGTAATTTCAATACCCCAAAGTCACTAATGAGCTTGTATTTTCAGTGCCAAAAAAATAAGAACTTTGATTAGAAAACAAAACCAAAAACCAAGACTTTGGCTTTTATGCATGTGCCAAAGGCCCCAGAAAGAACCCAAAGCACTTGGGTGACTACATCATTTCCATAACACAAAGAAATTACAATACTTCAATCTGGAGGCAAACAGGGCAAGTCTCCAGGAGTCCAGTCACAAACAATGTGCCTCCAGTGGGAAGAAGTTTGACAGCAGTGGAAGAGCACAGAGAAAGCAAAGGACTGAGGCCAAGGAAGGCAGAGGACAGCAGAAAGAGATGAGGTTGAAGGAGGAGGCAGTGATCAGGGTGGGGAAAGACTGGTAACTCAGTAAGTGGAACAGGTATCACTCTAAGCACAATGAAATCATGAGACAGTTTAGCTCAGGTCTCTAAAACTTACTCTGACTGCTGGTTGGAGAATGGATTATACGGGCAGAAGAGAATACAAGGAAATCATCATGCTTATGGTAGTGGGATATTTGCTCTTTAGAGGTATATTTTATATGTGGATATGCCCTTGAGGTCTCATGTGCTTAAAATGCACATGCGCATGCAGAGACACACACACACACACACACACACACAAGCTGAAAGATTTATGGCAAAGATAAAACAGAAGGGAATTGATTCCAACTCTGAGCATGTGAGAATGTGGACACAACCCTCTGAGTAGAGCAGTGGAACATGAAGCTTGGTGATGGCTAGCTAAGCTTCCTACAGTGAGGTGTAACTGTGAGGCAAAACAGTAAAAGTAAAACACAGGTAGGAGAAAGGGAGGGTGGAAAATCCACAGAAAGCTTAAGAAATTACTTTTCTTCACACAGCATTTTGCACAAATCATGTTAGGTCAACACAATTGGCACCAAAATAATAAAAATGACCGATCCACGTTGCTAGAGTGGTTTGTCTTTCAACTGAATGAACATTTCAATTATGGTGAGAATGTTGTAATTTATTACTTTTTTGGTCCCTGAGTATACCACCTCAGAGACAGAGGAGGTGTTTAGCTGCGTGAGATGAAGCTAGTAGCGCACAGTTACCATAACCTGAGTAGTTAGCATCTACAGGCAGTTGCACAGGAAACGGAAACAGTTTTGAAAGTAGCCAAATGAACCTTCTCTAAAGGGAGGGTAGGGTAATGGAAGGTTGTAGAGAGTACTGGCAAATTAGAGCCCAACCCAAAATGGTTCTCACTTCTATTGTTAGTATGATACCGGAATGAAGGCTTAAAATCCTGCAAAAGATGTGGGGCACAAAGCTCAGGGGCACAAAGCCTGCCTGGCAAGTACAATGTCATAAGTTCAATTCCTGATACAAAAAATAAACACATAAATAAAACGTCCTGCAAAGGTCCATATGGTAGCTGAAGAGTGGTACTCCAAAATGGTCACATCTTCATCTCCAAAACCTGTGATGGCACTGCAAAGTTGGACCTTCAGGATGTGGTTGGTGAAGTGAAGGATTTTGAAATTAAAATTATTGGGGTGGGACCAATGAAATCACAGGATCTTCATAGGAGGCAGGCAGGAAGATGCGGAGGGCAGAGATCAGAGAGGAAGAGATATGAATCTGGCTTTGGAGGAAGAAGAACCTACCAGCTGCTTCAAAAAGCTAAAAATGGCAAGAAGACAGATTCTTCTCTTGAGCCTTCAGTGGGAATGTGACCCTGCTGATCTCCTGAGTTTGGGGCTTCTCATCTCCAGAACTTCAAGATAATAAATTTGTGTTGTTTTAACCACTTACTCTGAGGTAATGAGTTTCTAACTTGTTCTTTGCATCATTCTTTGTGTTCTGTATTCATTCTTTCATTGCTTTACACATCAAGTCTTAAGGCTTGCAATGGCCTCTTCCACTGCCGCCTAAAATGCAATGGCAAACAAGATGAAACAGATGCTCCCCAAAATCTCACTATCTAGGGCCGCATATTATAGAATCCTTTAACTGACAGAAAGAATTTTGAGTGCCAGTGCAGGGGCAGAAAAAGGAGAGCAGCTCTGCTGGGGAAGAAGAGAGGTGTTGAGAAAGGCTTTAGAGCAGGTTTTTCCTTTGTCTCTCCTTGTTTTCTCCCCCTCTTTGTGTGAGAATAATAATAAAATTCTGAATTGGAAAGAACTATGAAATCATCCCGGGGAGCCTACATGTATCCTCATTCCCCTCTCGAGCTTGGAATGTCAAGGAATAAAAGCACAAGCACCAGCAACTCCGACCTCCAAGCTGAATCCCAAGCTTTCAGAGGGGATGCAGAGGTGTGTCTCAGACAGCCCTCTTGGGCCTACCAACAGGAAGATCATAGCACTTCCAGCATGGGCACCCCCGCTACATTACACCTTGGGAGGCCAGTGATGGGGGAGATGTCATCATTTCCTGAAAGTTTATTAAAATGAAATACAATGTTGAGACTTTATTTCACTTTTTTTAAAAAGTAGCCAGATATGCATATGTATGTATATATATATATATATATATAGCTACCTTATTGATAAATATATTTTATAAATAACCATATATTGCATTGATAAACATATATTTTCTAAAATGTATATTTTTGATAAACATATTTTATAAAATATATATAAGAACATGTATTTTATAAAATATATGTTTATCAATTGAAAGCATGTTTTTATTTTAATATTTTGTTTTTTTGTTCAGAAATCCATAGGTTTTTCCCATCTTATTAAATGGTTTTCTTTCTGCTGTCACCAAACCCCCAAGTTCAATACTACTGGTGGATGAAACTTGGCATTCTAACATCCTTGAGAAATTTCAAATGGCCCTGCTAAGGCTACCTGCTTCCAGACCCCAAGGTTTAAACAGAGAGAACACAGGAAGTCACATATCTGCAGTAGAGAAGTGCGTGGTCTGAAGGGAAAGCAATTCATCTCCCATATTTATGTTTTCTTCATACAAAATCAAGTGATGACACATAAAATTAGCACAGATAGCAAGAAAGTAAGACTAATAGTATATCTTTTCTTAAGCCACAGACTTGACCTGTGATATTGGGACCAAAGAAGAAAGAAGTACAGAACATGGTAGAAGAAGCGGGATTCAACATAGAGAAATACCGCTATGTCTACTGTGGTGTAGCAAGGATTTCATGTTTCTCCAAGATCACATTCACCATAGAAAGAAACAGGGATCAAGCTGTCCTGCAGGTCAACCAACAAGACTGCCTTCTCTGCAAGAAGGTCCCAGCAGCCTGGGGACAAGCAGTGTCTGAGCTGCACCCCTGAGCATGATGCGTTAAGGTCCTCATCAGCAAAGTACAGCAGGAAGCCGGGCCAGCTTCTCCAAGAAAGACACAGCTCAAAACAGCCAGCAATGGCTGGGAGACAGTGGAATGAAGCACAGTCCTGGCTTTTCTCTAAGTCCTTCCACCTGTCCTCTTGGTATTGACTCCGTGCTCTGCCTGGGACAAAGCTAGAGGAAAACAAAAGAAGAAGGAATGGAGGGGAGAAAAGAAGAGAGGTAGAAGCAATGCTAACTGCCCCCACATTCCTGACCACACCACCTGGCTGGGTCAGAAAGGGAGGGGTGTGCAGACGTCAAAGTGACGATTCACAGTGGACACAGGATACTGTTTTTTTGTTTTTTTTTTTTTTTTTTTAATATGCAAGAGGACAAGAAGGCTATAAATCTACATGAGAACTTATTAAGAGTCAAAAAAGGAAAAAATCTAAAGTTTGTGAACAAAGAAATAAATAAAAATAGATATTTTCCACCCGTGTCAAATTACTGAATAATTTTTACTAGCATAGTCAGGTGTTTGAAGAATAACTTTACAAAATTATATCTAGCTTGAAGTAAAGTTTGAGACTGTGATTTACTGACTTAATACCTACTTAATACAGAGAAAGCCCCACAAACCTAAGTATAATTTCTAGCTCCCAGGAACCAGAATGAGGGTGGGAGAATGTTACACAGACCAGAGGAAAGGTCAGATGTAAATAACAGCTTATCTGGATATCATGTACAGCCTGTACCTTAAAAATGTACACATGTATACGTGTAACATTTTCTAGAAAAAAAAATACAATCATTACAGTTCAGTTTTTCAAGGAAAAAATATTTTCTCATCAAAATATTAGGAAAAGCAATAATTTGCCTTCATAAAAGTGAATGTAAACACAGTAACTGTAAAAAAGTCATTTTACTATATTTATTGGCCTAATCACATACATTGTAAAGCCAGAAAGACATAGCAATATTTAAAATCTAGATTTTGGGGGCAGATAACTAACAGTTTACAACAGTGAAGAAAAACTATTATTTTTTAAGAAGTAAAACTGGTCTTTTTTTATTATCTAATGTAACAGTTCTGTACTCCATAGATAAAATGATAGCTCTTACAATCACAATTTAAAAGGCCAAACTTCATGTTACACTGCCATGGTGCTAATTAGAGTGGTGGTGTGGGTGTGGTAATAAACTCAAGTTACCTCCTGTCCATAATCTGCAGTAAGAAAGAGAAGAAACAGTCAAAATAGCGGACAGAGTCAGCCAGTTGTATTTATTGTGCAACATAACTTACTTTTTCCAATAACAGAGCCAGAAAAAAAAAAAAAAAAATCTCGGAAATTGCCTCAAGACTAAGCAAGTTCTCTCTGACCCTTCATCAGACTCGACAACTTTCTATAATTCATCCTGAACACACACAATTCTTTCCCAGGTCTGACCTGAGGTACTCGCCCAAGCTTAGTACATCTGCTAGCCTTTGCCAGGGAGAATCAGTTTAAATGAACAACAAACAGATAGGCTGCTGATTGGTCAAAGTACAACGTGGTGAAGAAATGTTGTTTCAACATGTTCTCTTTCAGTAGTTGAAAGGTAAGACAAAAGGAAAACTGATACGACAAAAAGCAAAACTTAAATGACAAACACTCAATTTATCAATAAAGGAAAGTATTCCTGCATTATTACTTACAGTTTAAGATGGCACAGTGCCAAATGACGTGGAGTGTTTTTGTCATTATTGGTGGTGGCGGCAGTGGCAGTGTGTATGTTTGTGGTACTTGTATTAAACTCAGGTCTTCAGACAGGTATGCTCTCAGTTCTTTTTTTTTTTTTTTTATTTGAGACACAGTCTTGCCAAGAAGCCTAGTTTGTCAAACTTGTTCTCTGGCCTTAGCCTTCTGAGTCAGAGTTCAGTTTTAAGTTAATGTATTTTGTAGTGTCATCTCTGGGTATTCACTTAGGAAGAAATGCAAACACTCCTTCAGACATAGTGAACTAAAGTTCAAGACAACTGCGAAGACATGAAAAAAACAGTCAAGGTATAAAATGAATTCAAGTATGTCACCTCTATGACTGAATAAAGGATGACCTGTGTCTTTTATTCAGATGTGAACACACAATCATAATGAATTACAGTAGTACCATCTCATCTGCAGTTTTGCTTTCTATGGTTTCAGTTACCCAGTCAAAAATCCCTCGTGTTGAACTTGTGTGCTGTTCTAAGGAGCAGGATGAAATCTCAAGCTGTCTCCTTTCCATCCCACCTGGGGCACAGGGCTTCCTGTTGCCCAGTGGAGCCACACGTATATTTTGTCCTCCATTCATGAGCTATGAAGTACAGCAGTGCTTATGTCCAGCAGCCCTTATTTCACTTAATAACAGCCTCAAAAAAGCAAGAGCAGTGATGTTGAAAATTCAGATATGCCCAAGGAAAGCAAGACAATACAGGACACATAATTTACAATATTATCTATAATGGTTACCCAAGGAGTCAAACACAAAGAAAGTGCAGAAAATCTGTCTACATACTAAAGATCTAGAGTATCCATCCAAGAGCCTGGATCTCACAGCAATGTCCTGCATGAGTCCAGCTGAAGACCTAAGCCCAAGACAATGCCTCCCACTACTCCAACTGGAGGCCTACAGCCCACAACAATGATTACTGCAAGTATGTTTCACAAATCTGTGCTGGGAAGGCCCAAAGGTCAGTGGTAACCAGAAAGTCTGTGCCAGTGGGGTGAAGGATCTATGTCAGTAGGCTGAGTTTTGCACTGGAGCCAGGAAGCAATGTTCAAAATAAGGACCAGAACCTCCTGAAAAGTACCACGGCCATCCTCAGTAACAACAAAGTCCTGAGCTCCTCTGACGATGAGAAAAGCCAAGTTCATATCAGGAAGCCAGCGTGACAAGCTTCTTCTGGAGAATGAACAGCACACATCTTCCCCTTCAGAACCAGGAAATGATGCTCAAAGTTAGGACCAGAGCTCCCCCACAGTGAATCACAGTCTTTCTCGGTGACAACAAGGTTCTGAACTCCTCTGATGAAGAGAGAAGCCATGTTTATATCAGGAAAGAAGCTTGACAAGCTCCTCCAGGAGAACCCAAGGCAGCAGGAAAACCAGCACCACCACCGAGAACCAACAACTTCTGCAGTTCTCCTTTTACGTTGGCAACAGTCTTCAGGTGGGCTCCCCATTCAACACCTGTTTCAGTTTGGCTGGTGTTAAGTTGCCCACCAGTTTTTAATCCATCACATCAAAGCAAAGACATAATTTTTTTCCTTTAAAGAATAAAGGAATGTAAATAAAAAGGTAAATATTCACAACTTAACAAGAAGAAAAAAAAAACTCATGTTGAGTTTTTTCAATCCATGATGAGAATAAATCTTCCATCCATTAAACTTTGAAACAGAAAAAAGAAACTTGTGCTAGTTTTGCTATAGAACCTCAGCCTATAAAAGTTACAGCCACAGTGCATAAGTATTTAGTTAAGATGGAAAAGGCTTCAAATGTGTGGGTGGAAGACAAGAACAGAAAGTGTATTTTGATTGATGGCCACATCAATCAGAGACTTTGTTCCAGAAAGCATTAAATCTATATAAAGACTTCATCCAGAAATCATTAAGCCTATAGAAAGAGATTCCTGAAATGAATGACAGTCAGCCATTTACGGAAAGTAAAGGACAGTTACACAGAGTCAAGAATAGGCCTGGAGTGAAAAATATAAAAATTGCAACTGCAGAGAATTTCACTGCATCTTCAGAGGCAGAGTAAGAGGAAGAAAGAGAAAGTAATGTGTACTTTGTCAAAATTTGCCTTTTTCAAGTTTAATAGACACTAAAGGATAAAATTATGGAATATGAGAAGAAATACAACATAAATGTCAACCCTATTTTGAAGATAGCAAGAAGCTTAAGGTAGCCATTGTTGATTTCCTACTATCTTGTTTTGAAGTCCGGTGTCACTTTCATTGTTTTGTTTTGATAGGCTTTATTCTGTTTTATTTTTGTTTCGTTTTATTCTCTTTAAAATAAAATTTAAAAAATAAAGTCATTCATGCACTTGCCTAAGGCTTAAAACATCCATAACAGTTTTATGATTTAGGAAGAGACAAAATTTCCTAGCACTGTTATCATTTTGGGGGAAAAACCTGTCAAATATCCAGTATCTCTAACCATCAACATCATTTGCTCCTGACATCCAACCACTACTCAATGATCTTGATCACCTGAAGCAAATGACACTGCTCCTGCTGTGCCTCATACGAAGCTCCGTGGCAGCTCAATACCTAGTCACAGTGCCTAGTCACAGCGCCTCATTTCATCTTAGCATGCAGGGATTTTATTATCCTACATCATTGCAAGACAGATGAATGCATTAACTAAGAGATTCTGAAAGACAGACGTTTACATAACTTTCACTGCAGAGCAGCTGTCCTTCTATATCTGTAGGGGATGAGTTCCTTGTACACCCCACCCCATCGTATACCCAAAATTGCTAAAGTTCAAATCCCTTATATAAAATGCTGAATTATTTGCATATAAACTACACAATCAGCATGTATTTTTAAATCACCTCTAAGGTACTTACAGAATGTAGTGTAAATGATATAGTAATAAAAATACATTTACATATCATTTATAAATATATATTATAAATAACATGTGTATTTATAAAATGATGAAAAGACAATTCTATATATGTTCAGTACAGCCTTGGTTGGATTCATAGTATGGAACCCTTGAATACAGAGAGAGACAGCGTATTATTATCACTGTTTTATATTATCATTATTGTTGGTAACTTCTTACTGTCCCTAATTGATAAATTAAACTTTAAGCATGTATACATGGGTACATATATATGGAAAAAAAACATCATGTACATAGAGTTTTGTATGATTCAAAGTTCAGGACTCCAGCGGGGGTCTTGGATGCACTCTCCCTCGAATACAGGGGGCTACTGTAACATTTAGAGGACATACAAACTTGAAAATTTATCACAATCCTAAGCCAAAAGGTGCCTTACCCCTTTTGTTTTAGGTTTGAGTTCCAGAAACCATAGAAACATTGACATCAATCTTAAGAGAAAATTCTGAGACAGGTTTTTTAACAGATGGCTTGGATATATTTAGGGGAAAAAGGGTGGAAATCAAAGGAGCCCAGTTAAGGTCAGCAAGAAAATTTATGTCATATCAATATTAGTTCTTTTTTGTATACACCATGTTCATTAGGTGAATAGATTAATATAGCTGAGACATGGAGGCACTAATTCATTAAAATATTTAATCATTACATTTGGATTACATTATTACATGTAATTATTACATAATAACATTTATAAGTAAATTTTTTGAGTTCTTTTCTTCAGCAATATTCTTTTTCAGTTACTTAAAACAAGCATAGAAATCATAATCACCCACTTTTAGAAGACAAAAATCTAGTTTGATTTATTTAGTAAAAAGAAAAGCTTGAAAGACTATTTTATTTTCACATTCTGGCTTCTGCACTCACTATTATTTTTCCTTATATGACTTTGCCAGCCCCGCCCTAATTTGCCCCCCAGAAAAGTTCATGCTTCCATTGAAGCTCAGTTTGTCCTATAATTATACTCTCTCCTATGTCCTTCCTAAGAAGCTGTACAAATATTTTCCTAGTGTTGAATAACTGAACTAATTCAATTATGCTGTAAGCCATTTATCTGTTTTTCTGCCATCTATAGAATGACTATCTAGGAAACATTTTTTTTTAAATTCTGATGGTATCCTGAGCATCTAAAGTAAAACAAATATCCAGTGTTTGATGAACAGAATCAATTTGGATGATTCCAGATTAAAGTTAATCTGGATGGTGAAATACTTGTATGCCAAGGTGCAGAAGAAACTTCATGTGACCACTAAATGTAAAATGTAAGTCTAACTGGATTAAGAAAACCTTGAAGATGAGTAAAGCACAGTTCAGGGTACATCTGGGTGTATCTATAGGGTACTGCCGAAGGTGATGAACATGTATGCCAGCAAACTCGGGTTGGCACCAACCAATAGGCATGTACCCTAAATGGAACAAAAGGGAAGTTGATAACAATTAAGAAGTTCTATTCTGCTTCAGTGAATGTGTTGTGGCTACTGTCACCTGTGGACTTCAGTCTACAGAGTCCTCAGCCTTCCAATGCAGACTTGCACTACAGAATCCCCAGGGACTTTTCAGGCCTTCTGAATCAGGTGCTATCTTCTCAATTCCTTTTGCTACAGCTTCTGGCTTCTTGAATTGAGCAGCTACCTGATCCTCCAATTCTTTAGCACTATAGGTAGCCAGTGTGGACTCTCTCGCCTCTGGTCTCATAAGAATAACAACTAATTCAATTGTACTGTAAGCCATTTATCTGTTTTTCTGCCATCTATATATGACTGTCTTGAAAACATTTTCTTTTTAAATTCTGTTTGGTATCCTGAGCATCTGAAATAAAACAAATATCCAGTGTTTGATGAACAGAATCAATTTGGATGATTCCAGATTATTGGCCAGTGTGTGGCCAATACAGAGCATCCCTATACACCACTGTTGCCAGTAGGAATTCAGTGGCCCTGGGAGACCGTGTGAACAGCAACTTCACTGGGAAGGCTGCAGTGAGTGTGAAGCTGAGAGTCAGAAGAAGACAACAGTTTCTGAAAATCAGGCCCCAAATCAGCAGTTTCACTATCAAAGAAGACAATCTTCTCTAAGGAAGTTCCCTTGCTTGATCTTCCTATGACTTTAGCTCTCTATCAGTTCTCCCTAGGCTGCTAAATCATTGATTATATGAACTTATTTCTACCAGCCAAAAATCTTACGACATTTTTAGGGCAGCAATTAAGTCAAGGAAAACACATGTAACACTTATGTGCAATTATCCTGAGAAGACTTCTCCTATTCTATGAATAATTTAAAAATATATACACACACATAGAGATATATACAGAAAGATGTATTTTTATTAAAGCAATTCACTATTAAAAATAAAAGTATACATTATAACTATATCAACTTTTTACTTACAATAAATTTCAAGGAAAAAATACATTCTGAAATCAGAGACAAAAAATAAATATAAACAATTCTGAAAAGAAAAAAAAAACAGAAAAAAACACAAGAAGATAATGAAAATGAAAGTAATACCAGTGCAGAGCTGAAATATAGGCTGAACCAGGAACAATGAATAATAAAATCGGCATAACAGAAACTCTAAACTCATTATGTAGAATGCTAGAAAATTTTCAATCAAACAAAGAAAGGTCAAGTAACCAAAAAAATTAGAAAACTGATATCCAAAAGACAGTTGTGAGTTATTCCTAAAAATATAATACAAAAATATTATTAAAAAACATAATAATCATGAATGGAGTTTTGGGAGTCTTCTATAGAAGACCATTGAAAGACTCCTAGATAAAATAAATAAATTTAGCAATGTAGCTGTATACAAAATCAATACTCAAAAATCAATAGCATTCCCATACACTAACAACGAAATCACTGACAGAGAAATAAAAGAAGCCACACCCTTCGCACTAGCATCCAGAAAAATGAAATACTTAGGAATTAGTCTCACAAAAGAAGTAAAACATCTATACAGGGAAAATTATATTACCCTGAAAAAAATTGAAGAGGATCTCAGAAGACAGAAAGATATCCCTTGTTCATGGATAGACTAAATATTGTGAAAATGGCCATTCTCCCAAAACTGTTATACAGATTCAATGCAATCCCAATGAAAATACCATCAACAAACCTTATAGATCTAGAGAAATCACTCCTAAAATTCATCTGGAACCAGAAGAGACCTAGAATAGCCAAGGCAATTCTAAGCAGCAAAGGCAAGGTAGGAGGCATCACAATCCCTGACTTGAAGTTATACTACAAAGCTACTGTAATAAAATCAACATGGCACTGGAATAAAAACAGATCTGAAGATCAATGGAATAGATTAGAAAATACAACCACAACTACCAACACACTCAACCAGCTTATCTTTGATAAAGGGACCAAACGTTCTCTGGAAGAACGACAGTTTCTTTAATAAATGGTGCTGGAAAAACTGGCTCTCCATATGCCGAAAACTAAAACTAGACCCATGCCTATCACCATGTACTAAATTAAAATCTAAAGGGATAAAAGATCTGAATATGAAAACAGAAACACTAAATCTGCTAGAAGACAAATTAGGTAAAAATCTTGAAGACATAGGGGTAGGTAGAGAATTCATGAACAGGAATCAAACCACATGGGAAATACTCCCCAGAAACAATAACTGGGATCACATCTTATTAAAAAGTTTCTGCACGTCAAATCTCCAACATAGTGAAAAGAAAACCCACAAACTGGGAAAAAATCTTAGGGAACTGTCCCTGAGACAAAGGACTTCTGTCTAAAACATATAAAGAACTTTTTAAAAATCAGACCTCCAAAATTCAAAGACCCAATCCAAAAATGGGCATCTGAGATGAACACATGCTTCTCAGATGAAGAAATACAAATGGCAAACATATACATGAAAAAATGTTCATCATCATTAGTCATTAGAGAAATGCAAATTAAAATCACACTGAGATTCTATCTCACTCCAGAAAGAATGGCCAGGATCAAGAAAACTACCAACAACAAATACTGGAGAGACTGCAGGGAAAAAGGAACTCTCTTGCACTGTTGGTGAGAGTGTAGACTGGTGCAACTACTGTGGAGGTCAGTCTGGAGATTCCTCAAAAACGTGGGATTGGAAGTCCCATTTGACCCAGCTATTCCACTTCTAGGCATATTCCCAGAAGAACTGAAAATACCATACCACAGTGATATGTGTGCACCCATGTTTATAGCAGAACAATTTGTAATAGCCAGATCTTGGAAACAACCTAAGTGTCCATTAACTGAGGAATGGATAAAAAAAAGATGTGGTATTTTTATACAATGGAGTATTACTCAGCTATAAAGAATGATCATATTGAGATATTTATAAATAAATGGACGCAACTTGAGCCATACTCATAAGCGAAATAAATCAGACTCACATGTATAAATACCATATAGTCTCCCTAGTGTAAGAAATGGTAAGAGTATACAAAATTTTATGGTAATCATGATTCCCCATTACTTTGCTTTGAAGCCTTATAATGTTTTCATTACTTAGAATGGTTTTATTCTGTTTTGTTTGATTTTATTATGTGTGATAGTATAAACAGCTATTTTGAAGAAAACAAGACCTTATGATAGCCATTGCTAATTTCATATCATCTTGCTGTGAAATCCTACCATGCCTTTATTCTTCTGTGTCCACTGGTTCTATCATGCTGTGTCTTACTGGATTTTAATATGTGTGAGAGTATAAATAAATTTTTTTATTAAAAATGAGATAATATAGCAGCCATTGTTCATTTTCGGCTATTTGGTTCTGAATGCCCTGTAATACTTTCATTCTCTTGAATTGATACTATTGTACGTGAAGGTATGCTATTTCAAAGAAAGAGACATTATGGTAGCTACTGTTAATTATGGGTTGTCTTGTGATAAAGTACTGTGTTGCTTACATTGTTCTGTTCTGATCTGCTTTGTTTTGTCCTCTTTTGTCTTACTCTCTTTAAAATAAAAAAAAATCATTAAAATATTTTTTGATCTGTAGAAATACCTGAGTCTGTTATCTAAATGGCTAATAAAAAATGAACTTAATCCCGGAAAAAATACCTTCCTAACCCACAATAGTATTTTTAAATACCATTGACAACAATTCTCCTAACAGTCCATGTTAATGAAGATAAAGAGTGCAGACAATCAAAATCAAGGTGGCTTCAGAATTATTCTACTACATATTAAGTGCTGAGATAAAATTAAACTTGATGAAATTAAACAGATGAAATTTACATGCTGCATTTTGGGAAAAAAATACTATTATTAAAAGATTCTGATGCACAGCCAAATTGTAGGTCATATGTAAATACAAAAGAAAGACATGCTCCTTAGGCTAAAACTCAGAATCTACAATATTAAATATTTTTCCATAGATACATAACAGCCAACCAGGAGGCGACTCAGAGCAAAAAATAAGTAAAAAGCTGAAATTACCAATGAAATACCAAGTAAAAGAAAAGGTTCTGTATCAGGACAAAAGTGTTGAAAGACTCACAAGTACCAAATATATCTCAGAGAATTGAGAGAAATACTCATACCAAAATATCTGCACATTAAAAGACCATCTAAATTAAAAGATAAACACAAAATTGGAAATAAAAGGCCTCTGGGCTTGTGACAGAAAAAGAGTCATTGTTCTTAATACACAGAACATTTTCAAATTATCAGGAAAAAGTCAACCTATAATCAGCCAAGTAACACATGTCAATTGAATAAATTAACAACTGACCCAAACAGATCATTAACAAAATATGAATTGCAAGTGGTATTTAATCTTGAGTAAAAAATT
Organism: Cavia porcellus; assembly: GCF_034190915.1. NCBI lineage: Eukaryota > Metazoa > Chordata > Mammalia > Rodentia > Caviidae > Cavia > Cavia porcellus. The sequence continues at coordinate 43,051,955 of NW_026947497.1, forward strand.
CACTCACACTAGCAATGAAATAATTTGAACAATACTCTAGCAAGATATTTCACCTGTTAGGTTAGAAGCATGATAGTACCTCAAGATGGCTAGCATGAGAATAAATGGGCCTTTGTACAACTAGTGCTAAAGTGTTAATTCTTAAGTCTTTTTGGAAAGACACTTACCAGCACCAATCAAAAGCCTAAAAAATGTTTATTTTGTGACTTGAGAATTACAGTTAAAAGTATTGAACATAACGCATGCACAGAATATAAGAAAAATATAGGGATAATTATCCAATTATTCACTTAACACTTATTGATTACCTAGTATGTGCCAGGTATTGTTCTAAATGAAGATGTCTATCAACTGATTGCAAAATTTATATGCTGAAATCTTAACTCATAATGTGATGACATTAAGAAGTGGGCCCCTTAGCAAATAACCAGGTTATGCAGACAGAACTGTCACATAAAGTCTAAGTGTCCTTTCAGAGACATAGGAGAGTAACTCTGTCTCTTCCAGGTGAGGATGCAGCAAGACAGCTTTTGAATAACCAGAAAGCACACACTGACTCTGCCTACATCTTAATCTTTGAGTTCTCAGGCTCTAGAACTGAGAAAAATAAATTTCTATTCTTGATAACTCACATATCGTTACAGCAAACTGAACAGACCAAACCAGAACCTGGGGTGATGAACATGATAGTTCAAATAGCAAATCTCATCACATGTACACAGTGATAGGACAAAGGAGAACAGGCATGTCATTCAGATTCCTGAATATATTATTAAAAGATACATGGGAAAGAATGTAGAAAATTCCTAAAATCATGGAACAAAAAGACTTAGCTAAAATTTAAACATAAGCTTTGTTTGATATTGAGTAGCATTTCTTAAAGATGCTCCATAACAAAAAAGCAGTGTTCTATGTCATATGGTACTTGCAAATACTCAGAGAGAATCACAATATATGCTACAAAATTAAAGACTCTAAAAAGCGCTGAGAGTAAAATATCTGCCTCATTTTTTAAGGTTCTCAAAACTTGTATTTTTAAAAGTATAGTTCTGTAGTTTTCACTTCGTCATATAAAAATATACTTGAAACACTGTCATAAAAAAAAGCATAAATAGTGTGAAATATCTGAAAACCCACCACAAATATTTTGTTCTTGATATTCTTTCTTCTCTCCATGTGTATATAACCACGCAGTCAAAATGTGTATTTTGAGATCATTTTAAAACCCATTTTAAAATAAATAAATAAAATACTATTGTCTTATAGATTCATGTTTCCCTTTTTCTTTTTGCTTTTCTCTTACCCTTCCATCCTCCAAACAAAAACTCAACATAAAAAATCTAGCTACTTTTTTCTGTATCTGTATAATTATAATTTTTTATAACAAACTTAAATATGATCACTCTTGTATTCCAAGAGTGGGCTGAAGCTTTAAGCAAAAAAACGATGAGGTCAAAACATTCTAGAAATCTTGAAGAGAGGTCCTGGACATCTTTCAAAGAAGGAAACAATTGGCCTTATAATATGAAAATTGACTTATATAAAGAAATGTGGATACATCAGAATAAATCATTAGCATTTTCTCTTCCTAATAAGTGAAGGGATACTACCGTCTCTTCAATCCCGGTGAGAAATGAGGAGCCGAGGGGGCAACAACAAGGGTCCGGCTTGAGCCACAGCTGAGGGAGACTGGGATTGGCTGAAGGACTAAACTTTCATTGTTCTTTTGCTGGATTTTTATTATTTTTTTAAAAAACTAAAATATCAAAAGATCTGAAACCAAGATATAATCTAAAAACATAGACGAAAAATCAAAGTCTGAGCATTAGTACAGAAAAGCAAAAATGATTATTATATTCCCCTCACACGATCACACTAAATAAATAGGATCTATCACTGTGTGTCTATCTACCTACCTAATTATAGATATGCAACATTACATTATAAAACGCAAACATATTTTGTGTTTTTCTCCATAGACTCGTCTCTTATTTAGTAATACACTCTTATTTAGTAATACACTCTGGAAAGCCCTCGGACCGGTTTGAATTCCATAATTACATTTGTGTCTTCAGGTTTGATGTACTATAGCATCATTCTCGTATTAACAAAATTTTTTTCTATTTCCTTTCTTTAAAGGCTCCAAAAAAGGCTGCAAGTTATCTTATACAAACTTTTACTTTTATGGAATCATTTTCCAAACACCTGCATGCAAGGAAAAAGGATGCATATTACATTTCAAAATAATTTCCATGAAAATTACAACCAAATTTCCCACAGCAATACATAATAGTGTCACATGCTTATATACTGGCCAATACACCAGGTATTACCACTCTTTTTAATTTTTAACAATGTAATAGGTAAAAGGATATATTTTGCTATTTTAATTTGCATTTTCCTGGATACTGGTGAAGTTGAGAATGTTTATTGGTCATTTGAACTTGTTCTTCTGAGAAAATTCTTTATCATGCCATTTGACTATTTTTACTCAGCTATTTATTTTTTACTTATGAATTTTAAGGAGTCTTTGGAATAGCAGAGAATTTAAATATTTATTCCCCAAGTACTATTTGCTAAGTCTATCATGTAACCACATAATTTTTCATTACGTGATGTTTTAATTTTAGAATAATTTTAAATTTATAGAAAAACTCCCATATAGATTTCCTGAATTTTTCTGCTTTCAATCCTTGTTGATATTGTTTTCTTACATAATCATCATACATTTGTCAAATGTAATAAATCTATTTTGGTTCATTACCAAAATAAACAGATTCTACTTGAAATTTTCCAAGTTTTCCACTGATGTCTTCTTTTTTGTTATTGTTGTTCCAGGAACCAATAAGGATCACACTACAATTATTTGCTATGTCTTTTTTTTTTATATTCTGGTTTGTGATTATTTCTCAGTCTTGTTTGTTTTACATGAACTTGACTGAAGGGTTCCACATCTATGGAATTCTATCATGTTCAGCATGGTGCCTGCCCTACAATCAGCTGGACCCTAAAAGCCCAGCATGTATTTTCATTACTAACTTCCGCGTTCTTCTTCCAAACTGAAATTGAACTTCCTACTCTTCCAACATTCCTCCAATCAGCTGTCAGAACATCATTCTGCCTGTCCCCTCATACTCCACTCCCTGTCAAACCCAATAAAAGTCCTCTATTTCTTTGTTGGCCTCTTGCACTCTAATGCAGCCCTCCTGTCCCCGCAATAAAGGCCTTTTCCCTTTTTTTTCCTTTTTTCTACCCTTGCTTCTCTGTTGTGCCAAGGAAAAACCTAACATTGACCATCTTGAGGGATACTGGCCAAGTATTATAAAATGTCTCTCTGTTTTGAGTTGTCTGATATTTTGCTCTTTACTGTAGCTGTGGGTTTTTTGACCTAGTCCATAGAGATACTCTCCTCATCTTATCATATCAGGCAGTACTGCTACATACATGGCATCACACACAACAGCAACCTCCGTCGTTTGGCTACCACAGATTTTTATCAAGTTTCACCACTATAAAACTACTATTCATTCTTTTCCATGCTGTATTTTTCATAGCAAGTCACTAAAGCCATATTTAAAGAAAAATCAAGTGTACTGTTTCCATGTAAACTTTAGGTTTCCTAAAACATTTCCTCCTTATGGAAGAATGATCATGCTCTTTAACCTGACCTCAGCTTCATTCAGACGTGCTTATCATTGTTTTCCTTTCCATCCCTCACTCTGGTTACACAAATTAAATTCCTCTCTTTTTTCTTGTATCAGTGTATATTGTTTTTTAAAAAAATATATATTTTATTATGTCTCCAATTTGAATCTGAGTGATATGTCTCTATCTCCCAGGATATGCTAACTTTCCCACGAGAGACCTTACCATAATGTGTTATAACTCTCTTTGTCCTGGACAGTATACATTACAATGGAGTAATAACCATGTCTGTCCTCTTTCTTTTGAATTTCTAGGAGCTAACACAGCACCTAACACATAATGTATACTCAATAAATAGTTGATAAATAAATACAGTTTCAAAATACCATTGTCTTGACTACAGAAAGTCCACAATTTATGGCTCCAAATTTTCATTTATTCATGCTTGAATGCATTTATTTAACCTAATATTTATTATATATAATTTCTACCAGGCATGTGGGCCTAAGTGCTAGGGATTTTACAGATAAAACAGAGCACCTCTCTTCTCATAATATTGTACCTATGTATTGGACATAATTAACTTTTTTAAAAGATAAGATTTCTTCCAAAAAAATCTCTGATGGGTCACACATTATGGCTATCAATACTAACTAATAAACCTTCAAGTTTCTAAAAGAACATGAGCTGTTCTTGGAGAGAATGTAAATCAATGTCTCTTTTTTCAATATCAACTTCCTTATAAAGCATATATAAATAATTTGAGGGGTTTGGAGAAGCAATGAGAGTAGAGGAGCACATAGATAAAAGGAAAGACGGGAAATGGTTTAGACAAGGGAGACTTTTAACAGTGTAGGGGTACAAAACATAGTCCAAATTTTATTTCAAATGCTAAGCTAAAAAAATTGGTGGTAGAAATAGCAGTGGCATTTTTAAATCTTTACTATGGATATTTATTTAACTTTACGAGAGAATTCACAAGTATAAATTTAAATGGAGAGCTATTGACCTTCTATATTAAGTTTAACTTATTTCTCTTCTAAGTGTTTAAGTATTTTCATTTGATTCTGCGCTGTTAGTGACTGACTCCACTAAGTTGGAGATAAAGCTTACAATTATGAAACTCAAGCATATTTATGACTTCTGACCCAACCCCCTCATAATACTACTGCCTGAGTGAACCTCAGACCTCCTAAAATATTAATTGAGTAATTTCCACTAAAGCTCTTGCTACTTCTCATAAATATGTGTTTCACAAAAGGAAGTCACTCCTAGTGTTTTGAATAGTCACACAATCATCTAGTGTTTTGAATAATTTTATCTCATAAAGCTGAGCTTTTTAATAAAGACATCCTCCGCTTCCTAGAGTATGATTGCTGAGATTGCTATATGAATCTAATAAAGAAGAATTTAATCTCAATTTAAAATGCCTTGCTTAGGTATTTATTTCCTAGTCCATAAGATACCTTCAGTTATTTTCTGTTCTATAAATAAAGCCATGCCCTAGATGCTACGCTCATTACAGAGCTAATACAGACTAATGAACTACATGTTTCCCAAATTCACTCTAGCTTACCAGTAAACCATGAAGTTTAAAGTAGAGAAAAAGCAAACCTAGTCACTTTTTTTCCAAAGGGAATCTTTTAAAAATATAATTTTCTACCTTTTAATTTGCTTTTAAGGGATATAGAATGCTTTTAAAATACTCACTGAGGAGTTAGCTATTTCTTAGTATAATGAGCCAATTTCTGAAAGTGAATGAAAACTTCTGCAATTAATGTATTCTCCTTATTTATGATGCCCATTATTCTTATGTTTTTCATATCAACATGGCTTTGAGATGATTATTCACTCCTTTTAAAAAACAATACAAATACACAAAAACAAATATTCCATCCTAGTAAATAAATGTAAAATGCAAAATAAAAAGGAGGACTACATCCATTTATTTGGTCACAGTAAATAATGCAAGCTTTCTAAATGGAAGTATCGAAATAATTGAACTAATATTTCAAAATTATTCTAGTGTATTCAATTATGGATTTTAATTATTTTAGAGAAGCAACTCTGAGTGTTAATGAAGAAGACAGAAGTAAAAATCATGGTGGAGTCAGGTTTCATGCTTCCGCATTTTATAAGCTTTATTAGACTATTGTTAATCAAATATTTGATGAATAATAAGAGCCTTCTGGGATAGTAAAATGAGTATCATTTTTATGAGTCTGAGAACGAGGTTGAAGTATAATCACAGTCAGTTAAGGCAAGTGGATTTCACTGCCAAAGGGAACATTGGTTATTGAAAAGAAGTCTCAGGAGAAGTGTTTCATATTAAATGGGAATAATACTAAATAAAAATTAATGCATGCCGAGTTTATGATGTAAACTCCTAGAAATCAAAAATGCTAGAATGATGTCCTTCAATCTTCAACTCACAATGAAGAAAAAGATTCACAGGATGTAAAAGATTGATTTCTTATCATTTGGTTTTATACAATATTTGTTTGCTTTACATAAAATGCAAATCCATCATATACTTTTTTCCATCTATAGTAATTTTTTAAGAAAGAATTTAAAAACAAAACAAAATGAATCTAATATTTCTTGGACTACCAGGCCCATAACCCTATGGAAATAGTAGTTAAAATTACAAATTCCTGGTATGTTACTGAAATCAAGAGAGTTATTTCCTAGGTTACACACAGAGATTTGTTCTTGAAATGATCTTTCCACCTAATCTTAATCACACTAGAGTTTAGATTGTTAAATGACAAATGTGTTAGATAGCAGATTATTACAATTCCTACTCTTTCTCTAACATTATCATGGCAATGTTTATAATATATATTAATTAGTTCATTTCACCTTCTTAATGAGTATCACAGGCTGAAATAAATATCTTATTTAAAGCAAAGGAAAACCTTTAGAGAATCTTAGATTATCAGGAGTATATGGTCACACACACTTATTTAGCTTATCTTTAGGATTATCGATGATAAAACACATAGGTCATGTAAGTCAGCTCAGAGTAAAATGACCACGCCTGGACCCATGCAGGGAGCTAGAAGCCATAGAGTGTTTTCCAATGTGCCTCATGTCTTTACCTAGTTGTGCAGATGGCTAGTTGTGCTACAAGTTATAGAAATGACACAAGCAGAAGAAGCCTGGTCCAACCAGACAATCTAATTTCAAGCCCTTTCCAGTGTCACAACCACTAAAATTGCATTGCCCAAAACAAGTTAAATGGCCAATCCAAAGCCAAAGGGTGAGGAGGTACATCCCACACACCATGACAGCAAATGCAACATCAAAAGCATAGGAAACTAGACACTACCAAAGAAACCATAGGGAAAAATGTAATACAAAAATAAGCCTTACGGTCAAATTACCTTAACAAATCAGAGGAGGTAGATCTTCACTACTCTATTGCTAACCGGGTAGATAACGAAAACCTGGGAGGAGTTCTGTTACTGACACTCAGCTAAAATGTCACTGTGTAAGTGTATTTCTGTTGTAATACAAATATTGAATACTATAATCCAAATATGGTATATTGTAATCCAAATATTAAAATCCCTTTTCCAGTCCTTCTCACAGTCTGAGAGGTTATATTTGCAATCCCATTGAAATGTTTTTGGACTCTCAGTAAGTTAATGCTAATCTACCATCTCCAATACAACTCATGGTGAAAGCAAAGACACTAAGACATATTCAAAGTTATGGGCAGCCAAGGGGTCCTATAAGTCTGACCCAAGTGAGGATACACAGACAAAGGCCCTGATTCAAGGCCTCTCTCAGAATGTATTATCTTAAGAAAAAGGAAGTGGTTCAAGGATGACTGACAGTGAGGACAGCAGGAATTATGCGAGCAAAGTGAGCTGATCTACTTGGGCAGAGAGCAAGCACCTCTGTGATATGCAGGAAGAAAGATACACAGAAAGGCTGGTCTGCACAACTCAACTGGGACAGCATATGGATGAATTTAGGAGGCTGGTGCTTCGGTTTCTGATAGGTACACTTTTGTACCCTAGTAAGTCAAAGCCTCTTATTTTGAGGCTCATACCCAGCAGACATTCCTGGAACTTTCTGGCTCTGCCATCGTGCTGTACTCAATATTTTAACAGGGAACACTACAGGAGGAACAGGAAATTGTCAGATGGCCTTAAAGATCACATGTCAGAACCTCAGCTATCCTTATTTGCATTTCTTAGAGCCAGTTGAAGGGATAAGGAAATAACATAGCCACACTGTACATACCAGTACATGGAGACAGGCTCAATTTTAAACAAAGTGGAAACAGTAGTTCTGCATTCAAGGAGAGTCATCCATTTAGTCTTATACATATTTCCTTAGGTCCCTGAGATATGCAGAAATCCTCTGGTGTAACTCAGTTTGCCCAGAAAGAAGACAACATTAAGCCAGAACACAGTGGTAAATTTTTACATCTTTTTTTCCCAAATGAAAGAAAAGTGGATGTCTTAACAACATATTCATAATTCATGTGGTTCAGATATAAAGTACCAACCAGTAAAACAGAAAGAAAAGCAAGTCAAAGATAGCATGAAAGAAGATGGCCTTAAATCCATCTAATTAGGAGAGATGACAGAACAGTCCAGATGACAGTTTCTCACTTTGTCTTCTCTCTTAGCACCTAAAATTAAAAAGGAGAAAGAGGTAGGAAAAAGAGGATGAGGAGTGGAAAGGGAAAGAGGTGAAAGAAGAGGAGGAGAAGCAAGAGAAGAAGGAGAGGAGGGAGGAAGGGCGGGGAAAAGTGATGGGAGGAAGAGGAGGAGATAAACAGGATAGAAAGAAGAGAGGAAGGGAGAGAGGCTTACTCTTTAAATACAAATTGGATGCTTAAAATTACTATAAATGTAACTGGATTTCTATCTCAGAAACAGAAAGAAAAATTATTCTACTTTTGGAGATTTCTCAGTTTAAAGTACGTAAATATTCTAGGATTCCCTTCAGGAACAGTCAAGTGTTTTATGTTAAAATGTGTTCAGAGGTCATTGAGTTGCAGAGTCCCCAAATCATTTGACCCAACAGTTTGACTAAGCACAAGCATTTCAAAATTAACCACAACGACAATGGCACCACCTGAGGAACTGCTCTGAGACAAAAACTGAATCTCACAGTGTCCGGGTTTGGGTTTGAGTTTGGGTTTGGGTTTGGGTTTCCCCGCGGGGGAAGTGAGAAGAGTAGCTCCTGCAGCAGTCACCCAAACAGGTTACCCTGTCCCTGTCACTCCTGCTGGTCACCTGCTCTGCTGCTGCAGTCTGGCTGATTGGAACATTTGCTTCATCTCAAGGCTGAATAGGCTTCGAGAATCTAGGTGAGACTGGGGCTCTGCCAGGACTCAGTAGACCTGCATCTCACGAGGATTACACAGCATTGCAGTAGAGAGTCGGGGCAAAAGTCAATCACCTTATTTTGGCAGAATCTGGAGCAGGATCATAGGAAACTTTGAAATGAAAAGCTGCCTACTCCAGAGAACATATCTAGTCTCCCCCTGGTGGAGGTGTTACAGGAGAGTCAAGGGCTAAGCCCATAGCTTCTGATTCCTGAGGATGAGACCCTCTGTTATTGACATCACCACAGGCAAACAGTGGTCTTCTGGTTCTTTGTGGTATCTCTCAGAGAGTGTCAACCTGCCACTTAATTCCTATTAACCCATAAGGAAGGACAGTTGTTCCCCTACTACCACACTGTCCAGGTTGTCACAATTTAAAGTAACCAGCAGCTGTCCTTGGCCACCAAAAGGTAGAGAACTATTAGTATGCAAAAGAAGATGAGAATTCTTCTATAGATTTCAGGATTCCTGAGCCACACAAAAGAAATAGATCACCCAGGACAGATGGTCCCTAACATAATAGAATAGATGGTAGAGAAAGAAAAATCCTTAAACAAAATAGGGTAGGGCCATTTAAGTACAATTAAAGATAAGAAAGACTTTCTATAACAGCAACAAAAATAATTACTTGCAATTCAGTGGATGAATTGAAGAAGTAAATAGGAAATACTGAAGCCTGATTTAGAATTCTGGAAATTATAGGAAAGAAAGTAACTCAAAACATAGAGAGCAGGGGAAAAGGAGCTTAATATCTCCAGAGAAAAGATATACAATCTAATAATACTCCCCAGAAATATAACATGGAGATAGAGCGCTTGTAAGAAGAAAGTAATTGTGAAGAAAAAAGATAACAAATCAAGTGACAGAGAATAATAGTATTGCTCAAATTAATCTAGATTTTATGAACAGTTAAGGGGGTTTACCAAGTTTCAGAGTTTCTGAAAAGACTGTAAGACATAAAATAGGTACATTATGATAAAATTCCTGAACACAAAAAATAAAGAGAAATGTCTTAGATAATTCCAGACTGAATGATGCAAAAGCTTAGCTCAGATGACTAACAAAAATGCTGCTTCTGCGTAGATTAAAGAACAGGTATTGATTCCTCACAACTCTGAAGGCAGGAAAGTCCAAGCACAGTTAGTTCACAAATTCCATATTGATGGGGGACAGCTTCCTAGCCTAAACACTGCAGTTGTGTCCTCAAAACAGAGCAGACAAAGAGGAAGCCAGCTGTCTCATCTTGTCGAGACACAAATCTCATCATGAGGGCTCCACCTTCATTACTCACTTACCTTCCGGAGGTCTTATCATGAGACACCAACACACTGAAAGTAGGGTACAACACATGAGTTTTTAGGGGGCTCAAATTTTCAGCCAGCAATATACAATTATTGACAAAGGAAGATGCCCCAGACTGGCAATAAATTTCTCATCAATAACATAACATGTAAAAAAGAAGTAGAATAAAACCCTCACATTGACAAGATAAAAGAATATGATCCAACACATCTACACACAGTCGAGGATATAATCATGTATGTCAGAAAATATATACGGATGCAGCAGGCATGATGGCATATATCTGTAATCCCAACACTAGGGAGGCTGAGGCAGGAGGATTGTGAGAGTTTGAGGTCAATCTGAGCTACGTAGTCAGTTCAAGGTCAGCCTGAACTACATAGGGAGGTCCTAGCTCAAAAAACCTAAGTAATAAATAGATAAATAAATAAATTTGAGGATTTTAATATGTATTCCATCTGAAGCTGATGATCAACAAAACAATTAGAAGCTAAAAGAAAGCTGGGTACGGTGGTGTATACCTGTAATCTCAGCATTTGGGAAGCTGAGGCAGGAGGATTACATGAGTTCAAGACTGGTCTGGAATAGTGAAACACTGTCTTAAAAGAATAAAGAAGAAAAGGAAGAGGAGAGGAAGAAGAAGAGGAAGAGGATGAAGAGGAGGAAGGGAAAAAGGAGCAGGAAGGGGAGAAGAAGAGGAAGAGGAAGAAGCAGCAAAAAACAGAAGCTCTAGGAAGACAAGAGTACAAAATGATAGCAAGAGCCCTCAAATATCTATGTAAGCATTTCTATAGATATAGGGATGGATAAAGAGTTAGATCCATAATCATCTAATTGGTTCAATAAATAATAGATTAAACTGGACAATGAGAAAAAATGGGATGATACAGAAATACTAAAGAATCCTGGAAACATTAGTACTGTAAACAATTTTGCAAAGGAAAATAAAATGATCCTCAAGAAAAAATATTTAACTATCTGCAGAACCAGAGAACTGAAAAATAGCAGAGTAAGAGCAGTTGAGCTTCAAAGAAGTCTTTGTGCAATAAATAGTGACATGCTCACACATAATTGCAGACAACTATGTTAGATTGTGATTACAGACTATGTGATCTACCTCATTAAAGAAATATCTAATATAAAGGAAATAAAATTGCTGACTACTGGAAAGGAATTAAAACAAACACTTGATATTAAACAGGACAACTGAAGTTGTGCACAGACCAAATTTATAGCTTGCATACCTTTTCTGAGAAAGAACAACTACAAACAATGCTCATCTTAAATGCTTATTAATATAGGGAAATAAATCAACTAGAAAACAAAAGTTTATATTAATGGAAAGCAAAAATAAAAAAGAAATCCAAATTTTGTAATGTCTAATAATGTAGGAAATCCTTGAAATATTTCAAACAAAAAGAGAAGCAGATACAAAAGACAGTAAGAATGAAAAAGTAGATATATCTTGTTACAAAGAAAATATTAAAAGAAATTATATGAGAATTATTAAAATATCAGACAATAATAAACTTAAAAACAATAAAGAAATCAGTAATTCCATAAAACTAATACAAATTACCATGATTCATTTAAAAAATGGGAAATCTGAATTAAAGCAATTACTTTAAAGTCTACCAAAACATTGCTCAATGATCTTCCTTTTATAAAGGCACCTGGGCCAAATGTTCCTAAATTTTATGGAAATTTTAAAGAATAAATAATTTCAATATTTTAATTATACTTTCTTAAAGTATAGAACTTAATAGAATTGTAATTTATAAAATTGATGAGTTAACTAAAACTTGGTGAAGCTAGACCAAAATATTTACAATCTAGTCTTTTTTATGAAAATAAATGAAACATAAGAATATTACCAAAAAGAATTCAGCAAGTTTGCCACATAGATAAACTATTTTTATTATAGGAAAGTCATTTCAGTGCCATATGTGATAATATAAACAAAAACTTTTATAGACAAGGAGATTATACAGAAACCATTGTTAATTTTCTGTTAGTTGATTCTAAATACCCTGTAATACTGTCATTCTCTTGAATGGTTTTACATTATCTTGATATGTTTGATGCTACAGTATATGAAATTATACCCAAAGATTTTAAGAAGAGACACTATGGTAACTACTTTTATGTCGAGATTATCTTGTGGTGAAAAACTATTTTGCTTAAATGGCTGTGTTTTGACCTGTGCTGTTTTGTTGTTATGCCCTCTTTTTTATCTCAATCTCCTTTTTATTATCTACTTTTTCATTTTTATCCTTTTAATTAAGGGAAAACTAAATAAAAAATAGCAGGATATATTATAGTAACCCACTTTGATTTCCTATTAACTTGATTTGAAACCCTCTATTGCTCTCACCATCTTGTTTTGACTGATTTCCCTCTATTCTGTTATGCTTGATAGTACCAAGTTCGAAAGTATAGGCAAAACTGTGAACACAATAAGATTCATTATGACGCCCATTCTGATTGACTATTATTTTCTTTTGAAGTCCTGTAATGTCTCCATGTTTTGGTTTTATTGGTCTTGTTCTTTACCCTTTTGTTCAATTTTATTATAACTGATGATATAGGCAATTCTTTTTAAGATAACAAGAGACATTATGGTAACCATTGTTGATCACTGTGTATTTTGTTTTTACATTATATATTATGTCCATCCTTTTGATTTGACTGACTCTGACCTGTTATGTCACATTTGGTTTTACTCTCTTCAAAAAAAAAAAGTTATAAGAACTGTGGGAGTAATAAAACACAAAATGTGTAATTGTCATTGTACAAAAGAAAGGAAAAGAAAGTGCTCTAAAGATTATAACTGCATATATATTTAAGTGTATAAGATAGATAACCATATTACTGAGTTTTGTTGGATCATTGAACAAAACTGTTTCCAGTCTCTTGTTTGAAAGTCCCCTCTATATGCTCTAATTTTGTAACCTGAACAACTATTTCTAAGATGACAATATGTAATTAACTAGTGATTTACTACTGTTTATGTTTTCTGAAATTCTGTATAACTTGTACCCCTTTTCTGTTTTTTTCTCCTTAAATAAAATTTTTAAAAAATACATAAACTTATACTGTGAAGGATTAATGTGCATAATAAAATAAATCGTCTTAGTAAATTTTTCATTGCTTCCTATATTTTTTGTCTCCTAAAGAATGTTGCATTCTATTTTAAGAATATTATTTTTATAAAAATTTCCACATAATCTATTATTCATTTTCATATCTCAGAAGTAATTATGTGTATATTTGTTTGGAGAATATTCACAGGTGGCCACAGTAAGGGAAATTCTAGTTATATGCCAACGTGGTTTCCCATCTGACCTCTGGAATTAATATTTCAGCATGAACTAACTTATAATGCTGAAATCCAAACAAGAAGTAAATTTTTGTAGTAATTTAATCAGATCACATTACTATAAGAAGATTATAGTTATCATTCACACCACTAAACTAAGTATAATGTTTTCCTCACTTACCAAATCAGGCTTAATAGTTGAGGGCTTTCCTCTAGAACAAGGATAATGTGAAGTGACTGATATTTATAAACCTAGAGATAGATAGATAGATAGATAGATAGATAGATAGATAGATAGAGATACAGATAGATGATATAGATATAGATATATCCTCAGTGTTACTGATAGAACATTTGTGTTTACTCCCCATTCATATATTATGACCCTAATCCCAAATGCAATAGTATTAGGGGCAGGGCTTTTAGGAAGGTACTCACCTTTAAATGAGACCCTAAGGGTGTATCTTCCTTGAAAAAATTTCTTATAGTACCTACAGTACTTCATTACAACAGTCTTAGATGACTAATATATCAGTATTGGTAAATAATAACTACTCTAATTTTACAGGAAGTAATAAAAAAGAACTTGCTCAAAATTATAAAATTAACCTTTAGTAGAACCAGAAAAAAAAAACACAGTTCTCTGTCTCATTTAGGTTTCCATCCTATGCTGTAGTAATATAAATACAGCCTTGCAACAATACAAACAAAACTTTGTAATTTCCTAGAGAGGGCATTCCCAAATCAGTGCCACTTTCCTCAACATCAGCAATCCACCCAGTAATAGTATTTTATCTAATCATCTTGTACATAGTAAATATTTAATTATGTCACACACATACAAGCTTAAGAACTTATTTTGATTATAAATGGAATATTCAGGCTTTTCAAGTCACACAACATGTAGAACTCCAACACCTTCAATGTCTGACATCCCATTAATCCTCACTTGTCAATCCTTTGGTGGAAAGTATTAGAGAGTTCTGAATGTTATGCATCTTCTATATGGAAAGAATAACATTATGCACCACTTACTACATTATCACATATGAGCAATGTAATTACGTCAAACTCTGAAAAGATAGAGATAAAAGACTCAATTGCTTGAGAAAGTCTTGAAAAAAATGGGCAAAAGAAAAATCAATACTTGAAAAAGGAGATTAATTTAGAAAGACACCTAAGGATTTCAGTTAAGAGAAGATGGAATGAGAATTCTGGGCATTGAAAATAAGCATGAGAGTACTGAGTTTATTGAAGAGTCTCACACTTCTTGCATCCCACAGTTTTGCGTTAAGACTGGTTTCAGTCGAAAAAAGTGCTCTAAAGGATACAACTGCAAGTGTGTTTAGGGGTGTTAAATAGCTGACCATATTAATGTTTTTGGTTGGATCATTGAACACAACTGTTTGCAGTCTCACTGTTTGAATGTCCACTCTGTATGCTTTGATACTGTGACTTGAGCAACTATCTCTAAGATGATAATGTGTAACCTATTAACTGGTGATTTCTTACTTTTTTTTTCTTGTAGTTCTGTATTACTTGTACCCTTATACCGCTTTGTTTTGTTTTGTTTTGTTCTCTTTTTCCTTTTAAATAAATTTTTTTTTAAAAAAAAGACTGGTTTCAGCCCTCAGCCTGCAAAACTGACCCTGAGGAACTTAACAAGCCCTGTGTGTCACCCTGCAGAAGCTGTCTGAATTGAGCATGATATTCTGCTTGAAAAGAGTCTTACAAAACATGACTAAAAATTTTCCACTTATATTATTCTGCTGCACTAAAGGAGCCTCATTAAATAACACCGACTGCTTTAGTAACAGAAGAAATAACAACAAAGTAAATGTAAAGAAAAATTGAGAGCAGTCATGCCATGTGACAAGTGAGATTTATTATTTAAAGAAAACATATTTTAATACTTAGGGAAAGAATACATTTCTAAGATGAAGTTTGTTCACCCCACTATTCTGGTTTTGAGGTTTTATATGCACTTGATTTCCCTTAGGTTGGAAAGCCATGTTTCCTTTTTCTCCTAAGACTTTAAGGATCTCGTCCTGCTCAGGCTCTCATGGGCTTGCCCAACAGCATCTCTCCATGGGTCGCATCCTCTAAGGCTGACAGCAGTAGAGAAGTCCATAGTTTGCATCTCTGACACCGGCCAGTGTTTCATTGCAAAGGCTCCTTAGGTGATGCAACTTCCCATTTGCGAGGTTTCTGAAGGATCCATCATTGTAACCTCCTTAGCCAACCTCTCAGTCTCTGGCAACTGGAGGCTAGGGCAGGCACACCCACACAAACTTGCTTTAGCTCATGTGTGAGGCAGTCCTTTTGCACAGCAACCCTTGTAACTCTCAGGTGACCCGCATCTCATGAAGTCTCTCCATCAGGCTCACCTGAGAACCGGAAGCAGCCCCGCAGCCTGCAAGGTCCTCTAGCAGAAGTCCCTAATGACCACTCCACTCCTTGGCGCTCCATCTCTCCCACCACACTGAGTACTTCCTTGTCATCTCTCAACATTTCCTCCTGCCTCAGAGACCTGATTCTTGCCAGTCATCGGCACGATTTCCTTCCTCGCTTCCTGTGGTCCTGCCTTAGTCCAAAGAATTTTCTTGGTCAGTTCATATTTAAAAAAATACAAAGTTCTCACCTGTCTTCTTATCATTAGTTTTCTTCATAGCACTTATAGTTTTGTTGTTGTTGTTATTGTTTTGTTTTATCTTCTTTCAATGCATTGTCAGCTTAGCAGATAATCTAATTGCTTTATTTTATACTGTACTCACAGATCTTGGAACAGAATTAGGGTATGAAATGTTCAATAAATATTTGTTGCATGGAAGAATCATATGCAAAATTGTATGCATCTATATGCAATGAAAAAATGTAAAATGGACAAATGAACTAAGTGAAATGCTAAAACAATAAAAAAGATTTTGAAGTATGATATTTGTTATGAAATACTATCATTGTAGAAAAATCAGAAATTTAGACCAAACTCTAAATCAAATCCATTTAATTGCTCTCAATATTCAATCATAGATAATTAACACCTGGGTCCCAGCTCAGGAAGATAATCAGAGATTTATATCCAGGTAAAAAGAATACAGAAAAAAGCTCATATTTTATTCAATGAAGATTTCTAGATCTCCTGGATGCACACTGTTATTCACTGTAAGTTAGTTAACATCATAGTGTAAACTATGACAGACTGTTAGTTGAGGAAAAAAAGAGAGACCTCTGAAATGCTTGGGTTTCTTTGTTTTACATTTTCTGTATAAATTTCACATGTCTTTTCTGGGAAGTGGTAAGTTAGTAACATGTGAAACTGATTTGCAATGATAACTTAGAAACATTTTTTTGGAAGAACTTCCATACCATATCTCATGAATATATTATGAAACAGTGGTACTCAGGAGCTGCAATGTTGGGTAAGTTACAATCTTGTATCAACAGGATGAATTTATTACATTCATAGCATGATAAGATTTTATGAAGAACTCCAGTAACATGACTGACGTCACTGTGTAGGAAATCACGTAAGTTTTGCTTTCCTGGGATCCAGGTCTGAGTGAAGTCTTTCCAGCTCATTCTAAGTTGTAAGGAATAAGATGACACACTGGAGATTTTTTAACTTCTGTAAACTGTGCAGATCTCAACATAACAAAAATGCAGGCGCACTCAGGCTCCCTCACTTCGGCATCCTTCCTTCCTGCTCTCTTGCTTTCTTCTCCCTTCTTCCCCCAGCACTTCCAGCTCTTCCTCCCTCTCTTCTTCCCTTCAACAAATATACATCAAACTTCTTTAAATATACTTACCTTGAGGGGACACAAAGGCCTATGATTTTTTTAAATCCTATATATCACATACTTACCATCAACTTTGGAAAAGAGAAAACATTTGCTAGGTGAAAAACAAAGCCTGTTTTTTGTATTGATTTTGTTTACTTATTTTGTTTTGTTTTTGTGTTTGTTTGTTTATTGTTGTTTTTTTATGACAAAGTCTCACTTTGTAGATCAGGCTTGCTTTGAACTCACTATGTACCCCAGGCTGGCGGTTGAGCTCATGGCGGTCCTCTTGCCTCAGCCTCTTGAGTACTGAGATTACAGGCATAAGCCACCAGGCCCAGCTAAAGTCTGTTTTTAATTTTTGTCAGAAACTGTTACAAAAAATAGTTTTTTGGATGTAAGCTGGCAGCCAGCATGTTTTAAAAGTCACTATATGCAATATTAACAGAACTGGTTTCCAGAGAAGAGACTATGTGTTGCTTACCATTCCATTTTTATTTTAATGGCAATATCTAACTATTTACCCCCAGGAGATACTCTGTTCATCTGACTCACAGCACACATAGCTCTGGTACTGTTTCTCAGCTTTCCTATGATAGTTCTGTTTATAGCAAGTGTCTGACTCCAGTAACTGGTCACCCGAGGCTCAATGTTGACCATAAAGGAAGAAGTTTTGCCTGGCAGCAGGGCCAGCTCCTCTGTCACTTCGTGTACCTAAATCCTAATGATAAGGTCCCCACTCAACTCCACCGCAGTGGGCGACATATACTGGGCTAGCTATGCAAGTCTATGCCATGTTTACCAGATCGTCACTGAAAACCATCTCAGTAAGCCTGTGCGCACGGAGCCTGCAGACACCAAGGCGGTTTTCACCGTAAAAACAACATGTAGGTCAAATAAACACACGCAAAATGGTGTGTCCTTCTATAAAAATTAATTTTATTTGTACATTTTAGATACACAAAATGATCACATTCATCCAAGGAATCTATACCTGCACACGATACATCTGGATTCTTTTTTTCCTCCTACTTTCAACCAATCTCTCCCTCCTTATTTACAAAAACTTTGTTTCTATTTTTTATCCTTGTATGCTTTTTTTTTCTTTTCCTCTTTATTCCCTTTACTCTTCTAAACAAAGGTACTGATGGTGTGACACCAAGAGCCAGTGGACATTCTTGGTGCCTTCAAAGTGACAAGTGTGGTATCAATCTACATGAGATACTCCATTCTTGAAGTTATATTTCCCGACAAGCCAAACAACACGTGGATCAGGAAATAATACATGAGCAAAACTGTAAGAGCCACAGGCTTTCTTCACAGGGAGAGTATTTTTTTTTTTTAAATTTACAAGTAAAGGCCCATCAACAGACAAACAGATAAAGCAAATACAGTATACCCTCACTATGGAGCACAACTCATCCATGAAGGAGGAAAAATTTGAGTCTGTGTAGGAAAATGGATGTACGCTGAGTCCACCATGCTAAGTACAATAAATATAGACAGTTTTAGCAGGATCTTAGAAACAGGCTTTTTCTGGAGATTAGTTTTCTTTCTTTGCCTTAAGACAAGAAGAACAGAGACTGGATCATCTACTTTTTATCATCATTCTATGGGTGTATGCAACCTTTTAAATGTTTTTCTGCTTCACTAATTTTAGAAGAAAGGGGAAGAGTTTCCTTTTGTGTCACTTACCTAAGAACCGCCACGCATCTTTCATTCTGTCATAACCAGTGACACCATTAATATATGAAATAACTCCTAGCAAAGAATAAAAAAGAGAAGGTCCTGCCAGATTGAAAACAGGCCAGTGAAGGAGACAGTTAACAAACAAACATATTTACTACATTAGGGAGTGACATTAGGTAAGTGGAATAAAGAGAAGCCAATATTAAATATAGAACAACCAGAGAGGTCAGGAGAGTGGTGGAACATTGGTTATTTCAGAGCAGATATCAGGGAAGGCCTTTATGAGCGATGCATATTTAAGCAGAAATGTGAGTTTCATGCTTATAAAGTGCATTATGAGGAAAAAAATTCTAAGGAGGGAAGACATCAAATGCCAACATGTTAGTTTATTAAAAATTCAAATCATTACCTTGACTAAAATGTAGTCAGAAAGAGGGCAGCAGAAGTCAAAACTGTAGGAAATTTCTTAGACTCTAGAAAAGCACTGTGTATGTAATAGAGAAGAATTAGAACCGTTTAAATTTTTTGCATAATATTTCAGATAAATAAAAAAGAAAAGGAAAAATAATAAGCATTCATGTACCCAACACCCAATCAGACCTAACAAAACTAAATCTCTTTCATATTCCCACAGTAACAACCGAAAGGTACTTAAGCTAACAAAAGAATTCTCAGATCTAAGGGAAGAAAAGAAACATCCCCTTAAAAAATGAAAGGAAAATTAAGTAGGTAACCTATTAGTAAAAGAAAATATTTAATAAAAAAGGATAAATTTTCTACAAATTATTTAGATAGCAACTGTAATTTTAAAAAAGTTTTATATAATTAAAGTTTATTTGCTATATTTTAAATATGCATAATGATCATACTTCTATAACTTGTACTCTAATAAGATGGAAAACAGAAGAAATGGACAGATTCCTAGACACACATGAATTACCAAAGAGAAATCAAGAAGATATAAATATCCCAAATAACCTGACATCAGTTAATGAAATTGAAAATGCAATTAAAAACACTAACAAGAAAAGCCCAGGCCATGACAGACTTGCCATTGAATTCTACAAAACAAAACAAAACAAAACAAAACAAAAAAAACAGTAAATAAGATTCAAAATGTACAATAAATTTTGCAAAAGGGAAAGGAAAAAAAAACTACTCAAAAGGAAAGAACAACTAGGTTGGGAGAAAAGTGAAAAGTAAAAGGACTCTCTCTCTTTCTCTTTCTCTCTCTCTCTCTCTCTCTCTCTCTATATATATATATATATATATATATATACATGCACACACACCCACATATATACACACACACAAGACAGATATACTACTTATCTCTATTAAGTTCATCAAAAAGAAAAGTTTCTGCTTACATTGTTTGATCATTTTTTCATTCCTATAGCATGTAATCTGAGCAACCACTTTGAAGATAACAATATATGATATATTAGCCATTGCTAATCTCTGCTTATTGTTTTGAAATTTCATTTTAAAATAAAAAAGATATTGGTAAACATAATGTAGCTAATTGTTAAGAAGATTACACACGATGGTCAAGTAGGATTCATTCCAGTTATTCAGGGATGGTTCAACATAAGCAAATCAGTAAATGTAATATACCCGTTACCAGAGCCAAAGACAAAAATAGCATGATCATCTCAATAGATGTGGAAAAAGCATTTGACAAAGCCCAACACCCATTCATGATTAAAAGCCCTACAGAAAATTAGAATAGATAGTATTCACCTCAATTTGATAAAATCCATCTATGACAAACCAATAGCCAACAACATACTAAATAGTCAAAACCTGAAATCTTTCACTCTAAAATCAGGAACAAAGCAAGGATGTTCACTATCATCACAGCTGTTCAATATAGTTCTGAAAACACTAGCTGGAACAATTAAACAACAGGAAGAAAGAGGTTAAATTATCATTAGTCACAGATGACTCGATACTATGCATAGAAGACCCTAAAAACTCCACCAAAAGACTACTAGATTTAATAACCAAATTCAGTAGTGTAGCTGGATACAAACTCAACACTCAAAAATCAGTAGCATTCCTACACACAAACAACAAACTTACTGAGAGAAAAATTTGGGATATTATACCTTTGACAATAGTACCCCCAAAAATGAAATACTTAGGAATCAATCTAACAAAAGAATTTAAAAATATGTGTACTGAAAATTACAGTACTCTTAAAAAGGAAGTCAAAGAGGATATCAGAAAATGAAAGGTATCCCTTGCTCAAGGATATGAAAAAGCAACATAGTAAAAATGGCCATACTCCCTAAATTGTTATACACATTTAACACAATCCCAATCAACCCTTATACCTCACAGAACTAAAGAAAACACTCCTACAATTCATTTGGAAACAGAAAAACCCTAGAATAGAAAAAAAAAAATTTTTTTCAGCAACAAAGGCAAATCAGAAGGTATATGAAGTACCGAAAAAAATCAGAACACCTAAACTTAAAAGACCCAATCCATGAAGTGAATTCATTCTTCTTGGATGAAGAAATACAAATGTCAAATAAATAATGAAAATTTTTCGGTATCATTGGTTATTAGAGAGATAGAAATTAAAACAATGCTAAGATTCCATCTCACTGCAGAAAGAATGGCTATCATCAAGAAATAAACCAGTATCAAATGCTGGATGGGGTATGGGAAAAAGGAACACTTCTCCACTGTTGGTGGGCATATTGACTGGTACAACCACTATGAAAATCAGTATGGAGATTACTAGGATTAGATGTTCCATTTGGCTCAGCTATTTCCCTTATGGGTATCTTCCCAAAAGAATTAAGAACAGGACACCACAGCAATCCATGTGCACTCATGCTCAACTGAATTTTTAATGGAAGTGGCATGACTAATTGTTACGGCGACATAGAAATGCAAAAGTCCAAGAGGTTCATTATACTTGACAAAGAATGTACTCCTAAGTTGCTTTTAGAATTCCAGTGAGTGAAATATTATAGGGGATTTTAAAAATAGATTCAAATGTAGTTCTTACTTTTAAAAAATCTAGTTATTTTAACTTTCTAAAAATTATTTAGTGCTCTTTTTAAAATTTATTTAAATATATTAAGATGTGTGAGACTATAGTTTTAAACCACTAGTCAGATGACTGTTTGATCTTAAATATAAATTAAAATACTAGAAATTATGCACAATAAATTGTGAGTATATCCTTAATTTTGTGTCTTTTCTGATTAATACTATGCATGAAGCTCAAAAAGAAAGAGAGAAAGTATATTTGCCTTTTTACAGTCATTAGTAAAATGGGCATTACTAACTATAACATACATACTATCCAGATAGGTTTAGGATGTCTGTATCTGTGTTTACTTCAATAGAAGACAAGTGCATATGAAGATGCATTTGAAAATCCAGTCTTAGCTCTCCAAATCACTGTACAACATCAACTGAAAGAATGTTTGCTTCTCCATATTATTAAAAATATACAAGCATTGGATAAGGCATCAGCAGCAGGAACACTTCTAAAGAATAAAAACCCAAAATCTTTATGAAAGGAATGGAGATACTTTTGCTAAATGCCAGAAAAACTGCTCCAAAGAAGCTTACTCTATAAACATCTCTGTGCAGAGGCCAGCATGACTTATAAAATGTATAGTTATACATCAGCATTAGCATATTGATTTTATGTAGCAGCAGAAGTTTTAAATTTTGAAAATCAAACAACCAAAATAAAACTCTTCTAGGCCTATCACCATGGCTCTAGAAGTAAACTTGAAGGAAATAAGCCTTTCACATTAACAACTGGCTTCCAGATCACCAAACTGGCAACTTCCAACGAGAGGCTTGGTTTTGCAAATCTGAATCATAAGCTTTCATTTCCTGACCACTAGTAATTCATATATTTCCTTTTAGGTTTTTACAGTGTGGGGAATTCACATTGCCTTATTGATGAAAGTATAAATTCTTTGAAAAGCTTGATTCAAATACTCTAGAAGGTGTTCATCACTAACAGTGACATGAGATGTGTTCTGAGTGAGAAATGCAAAATTTATTGACTATAAAGGCTTGAAATACTTTCATTCCTTTGGAAGTTTTCAGTACATTGTGGGAATAAACAAGTCTCCACATTAAGAGAAACATAGGAAGTAAAAAAGGCTCTTAAATACTAAGGTTATAGTGTTGAAATAATTCATATTCTAAATTTTTGTATTTCATAAGAATTTGTGATAAAATATTTTATATTAATGTGTCTTTCATTTATCAGAGACTTGCATAGCAAAGCTGTTCTCACCAGGGAGTTTATATTCCTGATATTATAGTAATTTAATCATACAAAACAAAGACATTCTAGTGGATCTCTGCATGTTAGGAGTACTAGATGCATAGTCTTAATAAATAGTGATCTAACACAAGGAGCCTAAAGCCATGCTCTCTAACAGACTTATGAAAGTAATTATACCTTTGTTGAAGTTATATCATTCTCCAACCCCTGCTGTTCCTGCTGTTAAAGATGGTTATTTTCTACTTAAAGAAAACAGACAGTCTTTAGCAAAATAACTGGCATTAAGTAATATTGCAAAATTTAATCAGATTCTCTGTGAAGGTTATATAACTATAATATAAATATTTCAACCCAAATAATGAAAAAATTTGAAGGTTTAAAATATGCAGAATGGCTACTAATTAGAGTAACTAATTGGAACAACAATTCATATAATTGTAGGTTAGAAAAAGAAAGTAGAAAAAAGGGAAAAGTCTTTCATTACCCATGACTATGCACAGGCAATTTAAGAGACTTTGCATAGCCATCACTAAGGTGAAAGAAGGCATTAAGAGAGTTAAATAATGTTAAATGATGCAATATATCAAGAACCATCTTCTAAAATGCAAGGAAGAGAGCAAGAAGAATTAATAAGGAGAGCTCCTTAGATTAAGCAACTAAAGCAAGGTGATGATAAAACATTTCAGCTTGTTCCTTGCTCCTAGACTTTGAACTCTCGTTATCCATAGGCATTCATTCAGCTCTAGGGGAAAATGTTTAAATAACTCCTACTGATAAATACTAATTTATACCCAAAATCTATTTGCATTGAACATTTTTTGGAAATATCACTTCCTATAGACAGATGATAGGTGAATAAGAGATTCAAAACAAAATAATTCTATAGGGAAAAGCAACCACAATTAACTGAATCTTAGTTATTTATGGGCATTTTTTAACCAAATCTCTCAAATTCTGCAAAGGAGTTCATGGCAGACCGATTCATTCTCTCATTTCACTGGTGAAGTGGAGGTGATAATAAAATGAATATTCTCATCACTTTGCCAGTAGAATACGTGCTTGGATTTCCTAACACTAATTACATTTCTAACTCATCTTTGATGCCTCATTTCTGATCATTCAGTTTGTGCTAAGAATTCTACTCATTTACCTGCCTCCATTCTTCTTACCATTCTGCCCTTCTCTAGGGAACACATGTAAATCTCTAGGTCCTAGATTCTACTTAACTGATTCTTGACAAGAATATAAAGACCTTGACCAATATCAATATGCGTAAAATTGGGATTGTTACTTTCTTAGCAACCATATGAAATCAAATTAATTGGGAGGAACAGAGAAAAAGCACTGGCATTGACAGCACTATAAGAAAATTTATAAGAAAAAATGTGAGAAGGTTCTGCCAGCCCAAGGTGTAGTCTGAGTTGGCACCATCCGGAGGCTGCCATAAATTTAATAAAAGCAAGTCTAGAGGCAGGCATAGTGGCATACACCTTTAATTCCAGCGCACAGGAGGCTAAGGCAGGAGAATCATTTTGCGTTCAAGGAGATCCTGAACTACATAATGAAAGTTTGTCTCAAAAGAAGGAGAAGTAGAAAATGAAAAAGAATGAGAAAAGGAACAGGAAGAGGAAGGAAAATGAGGTGGAGAGGGAAAGGGAAGAGAAGGAAGCAGCAGCAGCATCAGAAGACACAGAAGTAGAAGAGGAGGAAGAGAAAGAGGAGGCAAGTAATGGAAATGAAAGGGCTGTGGAAAGGCAGTCCAAACCAGCTGGAACTCACAGAGATCAGCCCGAAAGACTTAGGAGAGACAATGCAAAGTGAAGTAAGAGACAGATATAACACTCAAAGAACACTGAAGGTCTCCCCAGCTCAGCCACAGACCCATGGGGAGAGGACAGAAACTGCGTGAGCTCAAAGTGCTTGAGTAAATACTATGCCTGGTTTTTGGCTCCCTATGATAGACCTATAAGTAAATACAAAGACAATCTTAGAGCGGTCCCTCTAGAAGAAAAACATAATTAAACAATAGTATCAGAGAAATGAGCAGCCAAATACCATGGAATACAAATCAGGTTCTACTTGTTAAGACCAGGTCCATTCACTAAATAAATAAATAAACCTTCCAAGAGGGAAAGAATTTATAGTTTTACTACATAAAATGTCTAGTATTCAAGAATAAATAAAAATGAGACAGTCAAAGAAATAAGAACATGCGCCCCTATACTCTGAAAAAAAAAAAGTACAGTAAAAACTAAATCTCACTGGAGTTGATATTCCATTTAGGGGTCAAAAAGCTCAAGAATGCTGTCATAAATGTTTCAAATATTGAATATAAACTGTACTTAAATAATTAAAGGAAAATATGGTGAATTGCTCAAAGGACTATCAAAAGAATATAGAATCCAGGAAAAGGAGCTAAACAGTTTCTAAAATGAAAAAAAAACAATGAAATGAGTCATTCAACAAAATGAGCTCAGTCACAGATTTGAGAAAGAAAAAAGAACTAATTAAATTGAAGATAGTTCAATAAAACATTTAATTTGAAGAACAAAACAAAAAAGATTAAAAATAAATGAACAGCCTCAGCGACCTCCATAACAATTGAAAGTGTATGTCTTAGTTACTTTTCTCATTGCTAAGACAAAATACCCAATGCCCAAGTTAAAGGAGAACGGGTTTACTTAGATCACAGTTTGTAGAGGTTTCAGCTCATAGATAGCTGTCTCCAAGGCAAGGTGGAGGGTAGACAAGCACTGAAGGAAAGAAACAACTCCTGGCAGGCAAAAAGTAGCAAATCAAGCAAGAGACAACCACAGCTCTTTAATCTTACTGCTCTTAAGCCTAGTGGTGCACCATGAGTCAATCCCAGCCACCTCTGAGAAAACTCCATCTATAACTGCATGAGGCTTTTAGGGCTATCTAGACACGAGCCATAACAGTGTACTTTTATAAAGTTAACAAAAGTTACAGGAGGCAGAGAGGTGCAAAAAAAAAAAAAAAATCCCAAAACAAAACAAAACTTTGACAATACTTGACTGAAAAATTACCAAATTTGATAATGAAAAAATCTACAAACCTAAGAAGTTCAGTGAACACCAAGTACTATAAACAAACACAGAAAGTTCTACAATTAAACACACCATAGTCAAAGTACTGAATGAGAATGAAATAGTATTGAAAGCAGAAGGAAAGGGAAAAAAATAAAACACCACCCTTATATGGATGGGAACAAAAATTAATTAGTGATTTCTCATCAAAACCAGTGATTATCACAAGGTAGTACTACCAGGATAGATTTGAATACTCACTAAAAAAATAAAATTGGAAACCAAGAATTCTATATCCAGCAAAACTATTCTTCAAAACTGGAAACATAAAGACATTCTCAGACTAAATGAGATTAAAAGAATTCACTTTAGAACCCTGCTTGTAAGGAAAAGACACCAGATGGTGACCATATTCAGAGAAATAATGAAGATCAAAGGAAATAGTAAATGTATTCATACATATATAAAGTACATAAAACATTTTCACATTTCTTCCCTTAACTGCCTTAAAACTGTATGGTTACATAAGAACATAATTATGAAACAAATGCTAAGGATATAATTTTATATATGTAATACGTATGACAGTAATAACAAAAAGGGGAGGACTGGCATGCAGCTGTGAAGCGAAGCTGCTAGGTATCCCTGGAATTATTTTAATATTAGTCAAAACAATCCATAGGTATAGCTAAAAATAATTTATAATTTTAAAACTCCACAATGTAATTATAATAGTAAACTAAAGCTAAAATTATGTGTATACAATGCAAATGAAAGCCTTAAAGAAGGAATGGATAAAACAGATTATGTGAATGACATAAAACAAACTTTAGTAAAACTCCATCCATACCAATCCCTTTACCAACTTGAATGGACTAAAAACTCCAATCAAATGCAATAGTGTGTCAGACTGTATTAAAAATAGCAAGTTCAAACTCTTTGCATAAAAGCACTTTACATTCCTAATGCAAATAATTTAAAAGAAAATAACCATAGATCAAAAAGACAGAGCTCCAAAAGATAACTATTGCAAATAGGGCTGCTACGACTATGAATGCACATATATCACTGTGGTATGATGTTTTAATTCTTCTGGGAAGATACCCAGAAAGGCAATAGCATGGTCTAACGGGACCTGTAATCCTAGTTTTTTGAGGAATCTCCACACTGATTTCCCCAATGGTTGCACCAGTTTATACTCCCACCAGCAGTGGAGAAGGGTTCCTTTTTCCCTACAGCCTCTCCAGCATTTGTTGTTGATTAATTTCTTGATGATAATCATTCTTTCTGGTGTGAGCTGCAATCTCAGTGTTGTTTTAATTTACATCTCTCAAATGACCAATAAGGTTGAACATCTTTTCATTATTTATTTGCTATTTGTATTTCTGCATCTGAGAAGTGTATAGTCATTTCAGATACCCATTTTTGAATTGGATCTCTGAATTTGGGGTCCTAATTTTTTTCAGTTCTTTATATACTCTAAAGTTCTTTGTCTATGACACAACTGTCTATAATACTCTGAATAACTAGAATGAAGATAATAATATACAATGTATATTATTATTTATCACTACTCTCCTACTAGCCTATTTTGAAACTGTTTTATTGGTATATTTATTTTTGTCTTTAAAATAAAAATAAAAATAAAAAAAACAGAGCTAAGCAATACAACATCAGAAACAAGCAAAAATGGACAAAAACCTTTGTTGTTATATGACAAGCAAAAATGTACTAGATATTACACCAAATACCTATACCAGAAGGGGAAAAATAATTAACTAGACTTCACAAAACATAAAAACTATTTTAGTCTTTAGACACATTGCTAAGAAATGGAAAAGATAAAGCTCTAATTAGTAAAAATATATATTTACATAATATACAAATTAGATATCTCCTAAGAAATTAATATCCAGAATGGAAAGAACTCCAGTAATTTAAGAAAACAAAACTCTTATTTCAAACAACGTGCAAAGTTTTGAATGGACTTCTATATAGAAGATACATAAATGTCTACTAAGCACTTGAGAAAATGCTCAACAAAATTCATTAAAAGAGAAATGCAAATAAAATACAATAAAACATTCTTATTACATTATTTGTTATAATAAAACACTACAACCAATACAAATAACCCTCAATCAATGATTAAAAGAATTTGGAAATAAAAGAAAACGAAGTGATCTTAAGTTGAACAGTGAGGATAAACCTCAAAAACACCGGTAACGAGTAAGGTAGCAGTCACAATAGACTGAGACTGTATGATCCCACTCACAAGCTATTTCCAGAAATGACAAATCTATAGACATGAAAAGCAGATCAGTTGCTTAAGGCTGTCATAACATTTGAAATTGCCTGCCTACCACCCTTACTTAGCAATGACCTCAAGAAAATAGAATGAAGGGCCAAATTGCCTGAAATTAAATCTGATGAATGGAAGCTGAAAAAACAAATTCACTATAGAAAACCAGTGGGGCTACAGATTAAGATTTGCACCACCACTATATGTAATGTCGGCTTACATTTTTATTGCATTAATAAAGAAGCTAACTTACCAGCTACATTGCACAAATGCTAAGAGTAAAACCTTCTAAGACCTGGTGACCTGTGACCAGGCCAGCTGAGGCCTGGTTAGCAGTCTCAGGCCATCTGAAACGTAAAATTGCCAGGATTATTCATTTCTCCTTTTGTTTCAGTGTGCATTTTCCAAGTGTTTTACTGAAAAGAAATTGTCAAATTTTACTTTTACAAGTTATTTAAAATAGCAGTCCTTTTGCCACAAGCATTTGCCAGTCTCACATTGCTAATGCCCGAGCATCCTCTATCATTTTTTAAAAATCATTTTCAACCCATTTTCTACATTAAACTTTGTTAGAGGGCCTATTCATGTGAAAAACAATGAGAAAAAATAATTGTATGTCTCCCATTTAATAACATAAGACCATGTTTTGATAAGATACCAGGAAATACAGCTTTGTTGCTTGTGGGGGAAGAAGATGTACTCGGAGGTAAAGCGGGTCCACAATGTCATTATAGTAACTAGTCAGGGAGTCTGAAACAAATTCACATCACCTCTCAGGTCATAGTTTTTACAAACAGAAAGGATAAAGACAGGCTAAATAATATACACATACTTTGCATGTTTCTAAGATCTAGAGTTCTACACTTAATGAATATTTCTTTACTGTTGAGTTTTCTGGTCATTTTAATTGCAGAAAATGAATTAAACTTCTATCTGCATGCTGGAAAAATACAGGGAAACCTTCAGTTCAGATTTATTATTAGGCAGATGTGTGAACCGCTAATACAGAATCACAGGGTATTATTTACCCTATTTTGAATTGTGCTATTTTATTGCTACCACTTTTCTTCCTTGGGATTTAAAAGAAATATCAAGTGGAAGTTTTCACATTTGCAGTCTGTAGCTTCTAAGATCAGTCTGTACATGCAGCCCAAAGTTGCTTCATTCCCCCAAAGGAAGATTTTCAGACAAAAAATGTGTCCTCGGTCACAATTTTTTGTTGTAACCATAGTGATAAGAATAAAGAATGAAAAAAAAAAACTAAAAATATCTGAAGACACACAGACAGCTTTAGGAATTTGACCTACTCGGTGTCATATGATGAAGAAGTTAATCAACTGAATTACCTACAATACTTTGGGTGAAATGTTCTATCAGGAAGAGGAAACGCGTAGGCTGTGTATCTGGAGCTATTATCGACAATCAAAAAAGTCAGTATGAATGAAGATGACTGACAATCTAAAGGTGCATAAAATCTAATGCTCTTAAAAATAGAGTATGTATCACTAGCAAACGAAAGCTCATTACTTTTGTATTTTTTCCATAAATCTTGTTTTCTCACCATTATGTTGAATATTTTCTCTACTTTAAACTAAAGCATTCCATGCACCAGAAGAATTTTTAACCAGATGGAGCAATATGACTAAATTTAACATTGTAGTGCCCTGTTTTATAAGAGAAAGTGCCCCATCCCTAGGTATTAAAATGCAGACAAAGGACTGGGGATATCACTCAAAGGTACAGTACCTGCCTGGGAAGCATGAAGTCATGAGTTTGATTCCTGGTACTAAAAAAACAAACAAAAAGTGCAAATAAAATGTTCTTAAATGAAAGGTTCTTTTTGGAAATTTTAAATTTTGTAAAAGTTTTAATAGATTTGATCATTTACAAAAAACTTACTATAGCACAAGTCACTAAGCTAATCTGTAAAAGACTTTAAAAAGGAAGTCCTTACTGTCAAGAATGTTTTAATCACCCAGTTATGGTTTTGTAGCATTGATTTTTAAAATACCAGCACCTAATAAAGCAGAAAGAGCATTAATTTGGATAGAATGGACACAAAGATTTAGCTTATCAATGAGCTTAGAAGAGTCTCTTTGTAAGCCTCAATTCCCTTTTCTATACAATCACCATCCATAAGAATATCACCTTCTTTAGCACAAAGTTCATTATGCAGATTACTATATGGGTGGAAAACGATGACATTTTAATGTGTATCTCTATAAAAGTGAGTCAATATACAATTAGTTTCCATATTTAAACATTTTAAAAATAAAAATAACAAAAATACTAATACTAATAATAATATATAAAGTTTATAATGAATAATAAAAACAAACATATACCAAGCACTTAAAATTATATATTTTGCACCAATGGTTTCACTTAACTCTCACAACCTTTAATGATTTAAACACTATCAGCCTTAAATACTCAAGAAGAACAAGCCATAGGAGGGATAAACAACTTGCTCCCAAACAGCTCTTAAGTAATACAGAAAGGAAGTCCTTCAGGTTCTTAATCACTTTCTTCATCTCAGCAACAAAATACCCAACATCTGCAATTTAAGGGAGGCAAAGTTTATTTTGACTCACAGAAGTTTCAATCCACAGCTGGTTCCATGGCAGAATGGCACTGCACAGGGACATGGCAGAGGAAAAGCTGCTCCTGGCAGGGTGGCCGGAAGTTCAGGGAGTGGGGTAGGGGAGGCAGATAGATCCTTCCAAGCCTCACCCACCCAGTGACCTGCCTCTTTGATCAGGCTTTTCCTCCTAGCGTCACTTTAGCTATTAACTCATCAATGGACTACTCCACTGATGGGTATGGAGTCCACAAGACCAATTGCTTCTCAAAAGCCCCAAGGATGAGCACATGAGGTTTGGAAGGATGTCTACATATAAACTGTCACTAGGCAAGCTAATACCAAAGCCATGCTCAAAAGCTAACTCACTGTGATATATTCCAAAGTAGTCAGTAGAAGAAATTATTCCTGTGAAATTACTGTATTAACTTGAAAAAAAATCATGATATTTTAAGTTACTAATACTAGCATATAAATTTCTGAAATACTTGATTATTTTGTTGCCTTTGATTTTTAAGCTATTGCTTGTTATAGAAAGATAACAACTTTAATATACAACAGTAAAGTACAATGTAGAACATTCTTATAGAAGATTACTCAATCATAAATAATGTTATAAAATATATTTATAGCTTAGAAACATGAATAATAAAATGCAAAAGAATCAGATGTTCAATCAATATGTAAGAATACAAAGTTTTCATAAAAATAATTCCATATGCCAGGAAAATTATAAAAATATGTATCAGATGTTCATTATTGCTATTTCTTAGATATTTTATGTATTACAATACTTTCCACATTTTCTATATGCAGAATTTTTCTCAGTTAAAAAGTCAAACTAGTCAAAACCACAGTGAATAAATGCCAAAGTTGAAGAAATTGTTTTAAGTATGATGGATATAACAGCATCAAAAGAAAGTCCACATAAATGTGGACTAAGGACAAAGGAATGAAACTAAAAATATAATGAAATGTCATTCTTTATTCACCTTATTCATACCTTCTGCTATAGTTAATCTTGACTGTCAACTTGATTGCCTTATGAGAAACCCAGGAGATAAGGAAAGCACACTTCTGCTTGTGCATGAGTGGGTCAGTGTGAGTGAGATAAACGTGGGGATGCATCCTTCTCTGTCCCTTCTCTTTCTAGCTCTTTCTGACCCTTACTCTTCCTAGATGCCATGAGGTAGGTAGCTTTGCTCCAACATGCCTGTTTGCTATATTTTTCTGCCTCAAAACCAACCAAACATGGACTAAAACCTCTGAACTTTTCTCCATTAAGTTGCGTCTGGCAAGTATTTTTCCCAGTAGCATAATGTAATTGATACATCTTCCTACTGGGAGAGCCTTTTTTCATATATCAAAAAGGGTCTTGAAATGTTTATTTATTTTTCTCCCGATTAAACTATGAACACATCATTTCCGAACACAGCAGAAAGCTGTAGCAGCATGACTATACAAAGAGAAAACCTAATATATAAAAATAAGTTGCATTCCTCTACATTAATGATAAATTATCTGAATAGGAAATTAAGAAAATCATTCCATGTATAACACCATCAAGAAAAATAAAATTTTTAGGGATCAATTTAAACAAAGAAGTGATGATCCCTACAACAAAGACCTTAAAGCATGAATGGAAGAAATTGAATATATAGATACATGGGTAGACAGCTATGTTCATTCATGGAAGAATTCATAGTAAAATATCCATGCTATCCAAAATAACATACAAATTCATTATAATCTCTATCAAAATTCCAATGATGTTTTAGACAAAAGCTTAAAACTTATAAAGACCTACAAAAATATCATATAGCTAAATCAATCTTGAGAAAGAAAAACAACCAGAAACAACCAGAAACTGTGTTTTAAGGCCATAGCATTCAAATTAATATAGTACAAGCATTAAAAACAGGCAAACAAGCCAATGAAATGGAATACAGAACTCAGAGCTAAGCCCACACATACACAGGTAACTAGCTTTTGACAACGATGCCAAGAATATACAGCAGGGAAAGAACATCCTCAATAAACAGAATTGGAAAAATTGTACATTCTTGTACAAAACAATAAAATTGTACTTTGCCTCATGTCAAAATTAGAAATTAACTCAAAATAGAATAGATTTAAAAGGTCTGAAACCATAAAACTTCTACATGAAAACAAGGGGAAAGTTTCCAGAAAATTATCTTGGCCAAGATTTTTTAGAATCAACCCCTACAGCAAACCAAACATACTGAACAGACCAAATAAATAATTAGCAACTAATTCAATTTAAAAATAGAAAAGGTCCTGAATAAACATTTTTTTTTCCCAAAGTAAATTGGAAGTGGTCAGGGCCAGGAATTTAGTTAAGCAGCATTAAATGCCACTTAACTAAAAACTGGAAAGAACAAGGTTATGAGTTCAATCCCCGGTACCAAAAATAAATAAATAAATTGGAAGCAGTCAGCAGGTATATGAAAAATGTGCAATATCATTAATATAAGAAATACAAATCAAAATCACAATGATATATCACCTCACACATGTTTTTATGGTTTCTGTACCAGTCAGGTGTTTCTGTTGCTAGGCAAAATACATGCTTCACAAACTTAAAGAAGGATTTTACTTACCTCATGGTTTTAGAGGTTTCAGTCCATGGTTAACAAGCTCTAAGGCATCATTATAGTAGGATGGGATGGTGGAACAAACCTGCTTACCTCATGGTGTCTGGGAAGCAGAACAAGAGAACAGCACAGGAACAGGAGGGCCCAGGTACCAGATACAGAACCAAAGTCACGTCTCCCTACCTCACAGAAACAACCAGAAGTGGGCTTTACTAATCCCCCGGACAGCTTCCAAACCAATTGCTCTGAGAATCCAGTTTAACTGTCACAGCTGTTACCAAATTAAGAGATAAATGTTGGTGAAGACAGGGAGGAAAGAAAATCCTTGAACACTGCTGATGGGACTGTGGATTGCAAAAATAGTTTGTCAAAACATTATTAATTTTTTTTCAAAAAATTTAAAAATAGAACTAATGTAGGCCCAACGGAAGCAGTTGCTTTTGCTTCCCTCATCCGTATCTCCTGTCCCTATATTCCTGGGCATTCTGTAACAACTTGGCAATGCCAGCATCTGCACTTCACTGCCTAAGGGCTCCCTCTAGCACAGGGTTTCACCTGTGTAGCAAGTTAGAATTGGCAGGAAATTAAGTGCCTCTCATTGGAGAGGCCATTAACATTGCCTGGGAAGAGTTGGTGGTTAAACAGTGTGGGGAACAGTATGGAAGTGCCTCAAAAAATTAAAAATAGTACTACCCTAGACCATTTTGGATATCTATTCAAACAAAATGAAATTGATATGCAAAAGAGCTATCTGCACCTCAGCATTTGCTGCCAACATTAGTCACGATAGCCAAGAAATGAAATGAGTCTATGTTTCTATCAATAGGTGAATAGAAAAAAACCATGGCACATATGGACAGTGGAATATTATACATCCATAAAAACCATGCCATTTATAAAAATGCAGACGAATCCAGAGGACACTGTGCTAAGCAAAATAAGACAAACACAGTAAGACATATTCTGTGATTTCTCTCACTTGTGAAACCTGAGAAAGTTTGATTGATAAATGTAGAAACTAGAATGCCAGGATAAGCCATTGGGTGAAATGGAGAGATGTTGGTCAAGAGGGGGAACACATTGCCACTTATTTAGTAAATAAGTTATAGAGATATAATACATATCTAGCACAGTAATCCAAGGACAATTTAATAAAAATAAGAGAAGTGGAAAAGGAGTGAAATAGTTAATAACATTGTATTATTTATATGAAATTTACTAAGAGAAACTTAAATGCCCTAACCCTCACCACACACACACAGAGGACAAATATGAATGATGTTAGATATGTCGATTAATTTTGGGGCAATTATTATACAATATATGCATGCATCAAATTAACACCTTGAATATTTCTGTCCATTACACTTCAATTAATCTAGTAAGTGAAATTAGGAAAAATCAAGAAGAAGCATAAGGTACTGCATTAAGGATAATTCACTGGGATTTCTCATTCCTTAATTACAATTTCCATCACCTCATTAGATTTAAGGATGAGAAATGTTCCTCTATATGGTTTATTAAAGTGCAGACAATACTGCCTTTTATTTTACTAGCAGCTCAGAAAATGAATTATTTTCTTACTATAAAATTCAATTTTTTAAATAGATAATGTGTATATAATTTTTATAATTTTGACTGTTCATCAGAACCAAATCTATTTAGGAAAAAATATTTAGCATCAGTATTTAAGATCTGCTGGTTGGTCATATACTCAACTAGCTGTAACTTATGTTATATCAGAATTTTTTTAAAAAGTTAGAAGATTTGAAGTCATTAGTACCTCCAAAAAATAGTTACTAATATTTTCAACCTGTCTCCCTTTAATATATTAAGCTAAATGCAAAGAATTTCAAGGACAAAGAACTTGTAAAACAAAATAAAAGAGAAAGAAGAGAAAAGAAAAGTAATGATAAAAGACAGAAAGAAATGGAAGGAAAAGAAGAACAAAGGCATGAGGAACTACTCACCTCCACTGGTCATGTCCCAGTAGCGGTCAATCTGCTTCTGGGTTGGAAAGTGACCGCAGTCATTGCAGTACTTAAGGAGCTCGCTTCTGTCTAATCCTTGCCAATCTTCTCTCTTGGCAAACATTGTTTCATAGACTAAAACGCCATAAGGTGAGAGAAAATATTTTCTTCATGAATAATATGCCGAGTATAAGCCACCTGGAAGATTCATCTGACTTGAAGAACTTTTAGCTCCAGCTTTATTTTCTTGTCTAATGAAAAGCCTCTGCGAGTGAGGTGTGCCAAGTCTCCTACTGGCAAAAGCTAGACAGCACTGCTCTTCCCTCCTCCCTCCATCCACTGCAGGGACACAGACTGGATTTCCTCACGAGAACACCAGGTTCCTCCACCTTGCTGCATGGCTGTTGATCACAGATTACATATACCAGTGCTCACACCCTATCACAAGACATAGCTTTTCAATTTTATTTTTGACTAAGTAGTAGTCATTGTACATATTAATGGGGGTTCCGTGTGATATTTCAGTACATGTACACAGTATGCACTGGTCAAATCCAACCTCCCTTTGTCTACTGTCCAAATCTGCTTCCCAAACTGGTAGTTGCTGTTCCAGTTTTCTGGTTGACTTCTGTTTTTTTAATTCCATAATTAAGATAAAACATGTGTTTCTGTGTCTGGCTCATATAACTTAGCATAATATCTTCCAGTTCCATCTCCATCTTGCTGCAAAGGATAAGAACTCATTTTCTTTTGGGCTGAATACTAACTTAGTATTTTCTGTATTCAGTCAGATAGTGATTCTGTATGGTAGCTATTGTGAACAATGCCGCAGAAAACACAGCTATGCAGGTGTCTCTTTGGCATGCCAACCATTTCCTAGGAATTTCTACCTAAAAGTGGGATAACTGAATCACATGGTGGATTTCTTTGGACTGCTTATTCAGTGTCCTATTTGTTCACTAAGTTGAAGCCATGTCTACATTTTGCTCACTGATTTAGTTTGATCTTACTTCCTTGTTTAAGGTGCTTTGGCACCCCTGGGTGAAAACTACCATGCAAAAATCACATAGGTAGGATATCTGTCATCTATGTCTCATCTCAAGAGCATTGCCACATACAATTTGTAGGTATAGTTTTAGAAACATACTGGATTAACCTCATGGAACTGATTATTATTCCGCAAAATAGGATAAAAGGGACTGTTTAAGTATGTCAAAGTACAGATTTAGCTTTGAAATAGAGGTTCCCAGTAGCAAGAGGCAGCTGTGTGGATTTGAACAGAAGTTTTATCATTCAAGCACTGGATCGTATGGATTGCAATTTTCTATTCATTCACTCTTTCATTCAGTTGAAGGCGATAGTAATGAGACATCAACACAAACCAAATCCATTGTTTTTGGTGCCCTAATTCATGTCTCATTGTCCCTTACACTTCTGTGCCTTTTGAAATAATCTGTAAGTGCCAGCATCTGCATGTCATTGCCTAAGGGCTCATTCTGGCACATGGCTCCACTCTGCCCACCTGTGCAGCAAGCCAGACAGAGCAGGAAATCAAGTCCCCCACTCCACTAAAGTGGCCAAGGGCCAGACAAGAGAGAGTTGGAGGATGAACACCTCACACTGGAGGGAAGCAAGCCCGACTGTTTCGCTGAGCTCTCTCTCTCCCATCCCTGCCTTCCTTCTGTATTTCACTAACAGTATTTTCCGACATACAATTCCCAAATAAGTTAGTTGTACTTGAATTCCTGTATCTGGATCTGATTCTAAAAAAAACAAGCTAAGATAAAAGAATGTTACTTTTTCTTTTTTAAAGTGGTTAAATATATTTATTATTCAAAAAAATGCATGTTTCTGTCAGCTTTCCTGGAATCAGCCAGTTTTAAATGTTCTTCATAAGACCAGATTGATGGACACAGCATTATAACTTTGTTGACTATATTAATAGGTAACAGAGCCCCTAAACTGCATATTATGCCTTAAAAGCAAACTTGCAGTAAAATAAACAAGCACAACTTACAAACTAGGCTGGTGCAATTGGAGTAAATATAAAACATACATCATTAAAGTTGATGAAATTTTTGAATGATTGAAATATGCTTAAAAATATGCACAGATCTCTTTCAACATATCACCCAATTAGTAATCAATAGACAAAAAGAAAGGTGAATTTACTTAAGCACATGAAGATAAATAAGAAATTACAAAGGCAATGAACATTAGGGTAATTAAATTGTTATTATAAGTGGATGCTTTGTTTGAGAATTCTTTATTCACATAGATTTCTTTACTGTTCAGATCCTACATTAAACAGAGCACCATGTGTCGTAACTGAAGTTCATTTTTTTTCTGTTTCTTGCCTTATGTCAGACTATTCTCAGAGGAAGTATCAAAGAAGTTCCACATAAGTCCTACGATAAATCCTTGTTCACAATGTTCCAATGGCTTCCCAGCTTTCTTAAGGTAAAATACAACAATCTACAAAAGCTGACACAACTGGAGCTCCACACTACTTCTCCAGCCGTACTTTGTCTGTTCTCTCTCACAATTTCAGTAACATCCATCTCCTTGCTTCCTCAACACTAGCAGCCTCCAGCTAAAGTCCTGGTACTTACTTCTCCATCTGCCTAGAACATTCTTCCTCCACCTATTCACCTGGATCACTCTCCTTTTTTTATAAATTTTATGCAGAAAGCTGCTTAGCAAGAAACCAACCGTCTCTCTCTTACACACACGCGTGTGCGCGCAAACACACACAAACACTTCTTTCTCAATCTCTAGAGAAAAGGAATCATTTCAGCACAGGAAGTTCTGGATATTTTATTTGTTAAAAGATAGTTTATCATAACTGATAAACTCAATGAAAGCTATGTTTTTAACTAGAGTAGGTATTTGTTGATGAACATAGTAACTGTCTTCATGCAACTCATAGTTCAAAATGCGAAACATTTTATAATCAGCACAGTCCAAGAAAAATTTTATAAAGCCATGATGGTTTTATAAAGCAATGATGTTTCCAATTAAATATAATTTACTTGCATATTTTTTGCTCAAAAATCTGGGTTTAATCATCTATCCTCATCCTAAATAACAGTTGATTCACTAAAGATTCTAAATTCTAAATTCTAAATTAAGGATCTCTGATACAAACTTGGGACCTTATTCCATGGAAGAAATCTCAAAATCAAATTGATAGGTGGATTTTTCTGCTCAGTGCCAATTAACTATTTTTATATTTCAATGTTTTAATTTTTCATTTTCAGTGTCATCCTTTCTTCAATGTATAGAGCCTTTGCAACTTTCAAGGTTCCTGAATTTCCCACTGAAAAGTACTAGACATATGACTCAGTCTAAACCAATCAGGCAAGGTCTCCTGGAATATGACTTAAAGCACAGCAACCAATGTCTTTATATCATAGGTACTAACATACCCTCCAGAGGCAAATAATGTTCCTTGTTTCCAGTTCCCTAGATGTCTGCAGCACTGTGGTTCATATTTTTTCTATCTATTCCTTAGCTATCTTACCAATATTCTCCACTGTTTATTTCTGTGCTTTATTTAGGCAAAATGAGGCTCTTAGAGCTTATGAAGACAGGATCCTAATAAATTAATGGCAATATATATCATTTTAAAATGAAAATAGCTTACATAAATATAGTATAGTTCCTTTGTCATAATTAGTTCCAAATTTAAAGCGCAAATCACTTACACTTTTTTCTGTCCATCCACTCCTCTAGTTCTGCAAGGTTTATAATTTGTCTTGTTTTCCAAAGCCCGAGTCGATATTTAACACGATAGATTAGTCCCAGATACATGGCTATAACTGCTTTCAAATTTGGTCCATGATACAAAGCCTATAAAATGGTAGGAGAGTCAGTTAACTCTTTATACATTAAATTCCCTTTGTATTTATTTTGATTTATCCCTTTTCTTCTATTTCACCCAATTTCTTAGGTTATGGCTATTCATTGTTTCTTATGGAGCAATAGAATTTCCCTGAAGAACAAAACTGCACTGAGTTGCTGTGTCATCAGATATTCATACTCCCCATGGAGTAGATGATTCACTGGTGGTTACTTTCTTAGATGCTTCATAGGTTGGTGTGTAGATATTTCCATAATCTATAACACATTTTGGATTTTGTTCTATACCAGGTAATTTTTTTTCATTTTTTATAAGTACATATGTGTTGTACATCAGGATCGCATTCATCATAGGGAAATTATACTTAATACATAATATATCTTAATTCTTTTTTTTAACAAAAGCATTTTTCCTTCCATTCTCTTTTATAAATTACCTTTCCTTTTCTTCCTTTTTCTCTTCCCACTCCTTTCTTCCCCTTCCCATTGGAACATGTTCTTCCTACTTCCCAATATCTACCATCATTTTCTCCTTATTTACTCTTTGGGCTTCTAACACAGGAGAAATGATGTGATATTTAAGCATGTGTGTCTGATTTATTTTACTTAAATTTATGATCTTGAGGTACAACTATTTGCCTAAAAGTGACCCAGGTTTATCTTCTTTATGGCACAGTAATACTGTATTGTATATAAATACCACATTTTCTTTATCCATTTATCTATTGATGGGCATATGAGTTTTCTATTGTAAACTGTTCTTCATTAAACATGGGTATTCGTACATCACCATGACATGTTTTTAATTTTCTTGGAAAGATAAGACAGCTGTGTCAGATAGAATCTCTAGATTTAGTTTATTGAGGCATCTCCACACTGATTTCTATAATGGTTTTATCAGTTTACATTCTCACCAGCAATGGAAGAGGGTTCATTTTTCCCCACAGTTTTACCAGTATTTGTTGGTGGTTGATTTCTTGATGACAGACATTCTTTCGGGAGTGAGATGAAATCTCAGCATTGTTTCAATTTGCATTTTCTTTCAGTGTGTGTGTGTGTGTGTGTGTGTGTGTGTGTGTGTGTGTACGCGCATGCGTGTCTTTTTGACACAGGATTTCACTCTGCAGTTCAGGCTGGCCTCTAACTCTCAACAATCTTCCTGCCTCATCCCGTGGAGTATTGGAATTATAGGCCTATGTCACCATACCTGGATAATTTGCATTTCTGGATGACTAGAGATTTTGAACATGTTTTTCATATATTTACTTGATGATTGTACTTCTTGATCTGAGAAGTATTTGGTCATTTCAGATGTATATTTTTGGATTAGATCTGTAAATTTGGAGGGTCTGGTAGTTTTGAGCTCTTTATATATTCTAGACATTAATCCTTTGTCTAAGAGGTAGGTGGTAAAAGTTTTTTTTTCCATTCTTTGGTTTGTCTATACACACTGTTGGTGATTTCCTTTGTTGCGTAAAAGCTTTTTAATTTGATGTCAGCCAAGTTTTTTACTCTTTGTAGTATAACATTTGTGATCAGAGTTCACAATATCTTTGCCTACACCTATGTCTTTTAGAGTTTTATCTAGTCTATCTTCCAGCAGACTATTTGTTTTTACATTTAGAGCTTTGATCCACTTTGATTTTAGTTTAGTGCACTGTTAGAAATATGGATCTAGTTTCTACTTTTGTCATGTGGAAAGCCAGTTTGTTAAAGAAAGTACCTTTGTTCCCATGAAGGTATTTAGCCTCTTTGTTAAAGATAAGGAGGGTGAGTATGTGCACTTTGAGTTGTTTCTGTATTTTCTATTCTGGTCCATTGATCCTCAAGTCTGTTTTTATTTATTTGCTTATTTTTGTTTTTTTGGGGGACAGAAGTACCATGCTGTTTTTATTGTGGTAGTTTTGTAGTACAACTTCAAATCAAGGATTGTGATGTCCCTGCTCATGGTGTCTTGCCCTTATTTTCCAGAATTACCTTTGCTATTCCCGGTGCCTTCTGGTACTATATGAATTTTACAACTGCTTTTTTGGTTGTGAGAGATGTGGTACTGATATTGAATGTAGATGTTTTTATCAGGATTGTATTAAATCTGTGTAACAATTTTGGGAACATGGCCATTTTCACTGTACTGGTTCACTATACAAGAACAGAGTCTATCTTTCCATTTTCTGATATCCTCTCTGCTGTCCTTTACCAGAGTACTATAATTTTCAATGTAAAGGTTTGTCAGTTTCTTTGTTATATTGATTCCTATATATGCCTTTTTTCTTGATGCTACTGTGAAAGACGTTATTTCCCTTATTTCTCTTTCAGTGAGTTATTTGTCTACAGAAATACTATTGATTTTGAGTGTCAACTTTGTATCCTGTTAGGCTACTGGATATATTACTAATTCCAGTACTGTTTTGTTGTAGATTTGGGGGTTTTCTACATAGAATATCATATCACTGGCAAATAATGATAATTTAACTTCTTTCTTATCCATATTTATTTTATTTCTTTCTTTTATCTAATTGCTCAGGCAAATATTTTCAGAAGTATATTCAACAGGAGTGGTGATAGTAAACACTTGACTTATTCCTTATTTTACAGAGAAAACTTTTTTTGACCATTTAGAATGATGCTGGCTGTAGGTCTGTCATAATTTTTGTAAGATTAAGATGACCTTCTAGTCCACTTTTTTTAGAATTTTTTTATCATAAATGAAAGTTACACTTGGTTTTTCTGCATTTATTGAGATAATCTTCTGGTTTTGTCTTTGGTTCTGTTGCATATGTTGAGCCATATCTGCAGTGAACCATATCTGGGATGAATCCTACTTGGTCATGGTGTATAATCTTTTTGATGATTCATGGCATTCTGTTTTCCAGTATATTATAGAGAATTTTTGCAACTCTGTTCATTAAGGAGATTGGCATGTAGTTGGTTTTGTGTTGTTGTTGCTTTGGGAGGATTTTGTTGTTGTTGTAGTTTGTTTTTTTGTTTGTTTGTTTGTTTGTTTTTTGGTTGGTTGGATACTTTTCTGATTTTGGTATCATGGTAATGCTTGATTTCAGGAATGTTGGGTAACATTGCTTCCCTTTCTATTTCTATTAGGGTCCTTGAGGATTTGTGGTTTTAGATCCACTAGGGTTTTTGAGGACTACTGGTTTTAGATTAGTGGTTTTAGAGTTTTTAGAGAAATCAGCAAACCTGAGTTTTTCTTTGCTGGTAGTTTTTTTCATTACTTCTTTAGTTTCACTGACTGATAATGGTCTATTTAGAGATTTTTATCTTCTTGATTCAGCTTTGGCAATTCATGTGTATTTAGGAATCTGTCCATTTCTCCTGACTGTTCTCTTATTAGAGCACATGTTCTCAAAGTAAATAATGTTAACCTGAATTTCTACAGGATTTGTTGTAATTTTGCCTTTTCCATTCCTGATTCCATAGATTTGGATATCCCCCCACCCAGCCTTGTTTTGATTAGGTTGGGTAACGGCTTATTTATTTTATTTAATCTGTACAGGAACCAACTCTTTGCTTCAATGATTCTCTGTATTATTTTCTTAGTATCAATTGCAATCATTTCTGCTCTGATTTTTATAATTTACTCCCTCATACATGTTTTGGGTTTAACTTATTCTTCCTTTTCTAAAAACTTGAAGTTCTACACTAGGCTATTTATTG
The DNA here is from genome assembly GCF_034190915.1 of Cavia porcellus. Taxonomy (NCBI): domain Eukaryota; kingdom Metazoa; phylum Chordata; class Mammalia; order Rodentia; family Caviidae; genus Cavia; species Cavia porcellus. Next base: position 43,095,357 of record NW_026947497.1, read on the forward strand.
GAGTTTGTGCTGATTTTCTGATGTGAGAATTTACTGGTATAAATTTCCCTCCTAAGACTGTCTTCATTATATATAGCCCATAAGTTCTGCTATGTGATATCAGCATTATCATTTAATAGCAGAAATTGTCTAATTTCTTCTTTAATTTCATTTGCAACCCTCTGGTTGTTCCAGAAGGTATTGTTTAATTTCCATGTGTTTATGTAGTTTTGTGGTTTCCTTTGTCATTGATTAAGTGGGGTCATTTCAACTCCTTGCATTTAATAAGCACATTCTATGAGCTAGTATGTAGCTAGTATGTGGTCTATTTTGGAGAAAGTCCCATGTGCTGCTCAGGATAATATGTATTCTGTTGTTGGGTGGAATACTGTAGATATCTATCTACTCAAAGTTTCAGTTCAGTTCTGATATTTCTTTGTTCATTTTTTTTCTCTAGTTGATTGTCTGTGACAGTGGAATATTGGTGTTCCCCATGACAACTCTATTAGTCTTTGTCTGATTTTTTATCTGTTTGCTTTACATAGTTGGGTGAGCTGGTATTTGAAATCCACTTTGACTGCTAATAGAGTAGTTACCCTTGTTTCCCCCATTCTGGGTTTCTATTACATGAAATATACTGCTTCCCATTTTTTGCACCTTTTCAGTCTATGAATTTCTTTTTGAGTTAAATGTGTTTCTTGTATGATGCACACTGTTAAACCTTATTTCTTTTAATTGGTAAATTGAGGCCATTTTCATTGATGGTTATAACTGATGGGTATAGACTTATCCTTGCCTATTATTATCCTTGCCATTATCTCTCCCTTCTATTTAATTTCTTGCAATAATTCTATTGGGATTCTTGGAATTGTTGTCTTTTTCTAGAATATCCTTCAGAACTTTTGGAATGCTGGTTTGATGGTCATGAATTTCTTCTGGTGTTCTTTATTGTGGAAGTGTCTCATTTTTCATCAATTTTGAAAGATAATTTTGTGGAGTACACAAATCTGGATTGGAAGTGTGCTTTTAAAGCTTAAAATATTTCCCTTTAAGCTTTCTTGACTTAAGGGTTTGTGCTGAAAAATGTGGGTTTGTTTTGCCTAGCAGCTTTAAATGTTCCATTCTTGTATTAAATTTCTGGAATCTTGACTATTATAAGCCTTTGTGTAGTGTTTTTCTCATTGTAGCTATTTGGTCTCTATATTCTTCACTTATCTGTATATAAAATTCTTTTTCATTGCCTGTAAAGTTTTCTGCTCTTACTTCTGTAATTCCCTTTGTACTATCTTTGATTTTTTTGTTGATTCCAATTTATCTTATATTAATCTTCTTTCTATAATTTACCAGTTGTTCAATTGATTTTTGTGGTTCCTTCCTATTTCCAAGAAACCTTTCATCTGATGATCATGAGTCACAAACCTGTATTTTACATCTGATATTCTTTCTTCACATTGGTTGACTCTGCTGTGTATACTTTCAGTAGAATTTTTAATCTCATGGACTTTTATTTGAGTGTGTCTCATGAAATCCAGTTCTTCTCTGTTAGGCATTAATGGTTTCCATGTCTTTCCTAAACTCTTCTATTTTTTATCTATATCTTATACAATGTTCATCAAACATTTCCTAAATAGTAGTCATCATGCCTTCAATTATCTGCATAAATATTTCTTTTTTGACTTTGTCAAAAATTTGTTGATCGATTTTGTTATTTGTGCTGCTACCACTTCAGAAAATTCAGATGGGTAGCTTTTGATTTCTTCTACCTCAATGCCCCATGGCTTTGCGTTGGGTGAGTGGTGGGTGTTGGGTTGCATCTTGTTTCCTTGTTTTATATTTTCTTTATTTTTGTTAATTTTTTTCTGTGTTGATGTTTGTAAATTGCCAATAATCTATTACCCTTATTACTAGTATTGACAGCTCTTGTAGAAATGACTACTTTTAGATATGTCTTTTAGGAATCCTGGCTTTTGGCCTTTTGTCTATCCAGAATCCTACCTCTTCTATTTATTAAAAATGAAAATTTTCAGCTTGTTTGGCCTTGCACTTACTTCTTTGGTGCTGGAGTGTAGTATTGCTTCTGACCACAGACAATCTAGGTATTGACATACAAGGAAGAGAAACTGATCACAAGCACAAACTATAAAATGACACAATGTTATAAATAATATTAGCCACTTTAGCAATAGTTAAAAGATTTAAAGACATTTAACAAAATCTAAGATAAATCAGAAAAATGTATACAGTGAATATTCATTCAATAGAGCAATTTTATCTATGATGAGAAAACTTAAAAGAGGAAGAGGGAAAAATAGAGAAATGACAGAAGAAAAAAGATTAGAAGCAAGGATGGAGGAAAAATGTGAATGATTCAAGCCTCAGGAAACTGGTGAGGACTATAGCAGAGAAATAAGAAAAAAAAAACAAATAAAAGCAAGAGTAGTTCTAAACTAAACTAAAAACAATATTTGCATGCACTCAAAAAAATTTAAAACACAAATGATCAAAATGTTTTAAAAAAGTAAGACCAATAGTAAAGCAAAGCAAGAAAGAAAGAAAAGAGAGAGAAAGAAAGAAGAAAGAGAGAGAGAGAGAAAATTCCTCTGTGTTTTCAAGCCTGTATTTATCTTCTGGGTCTACAGTTTTGTGGCAGTGTCCAACTCAAGGCATGCCTCAGGTCTTTCTAGCAGACAAGGAAGGCATTCAAAAAGCCCAGACCCATGCTGGGTAATCACTAACAAGCTGGCAGTAGGACTAGCGCTGGGTGCTGGTTCTGGGACTTTTGAATACACAGTAATTCAGGCTGAACCTGGCCTCTTGTCAAGGGAGTGGGGCCTGAATCATTTAGTTTATAATACTCTGCATGTTTCTTGTTAGCCTGACCACAATTCTCTTAACAAGGATACCTTGTGTGGTAAGCCACAAACCAGGAGCTGGGGAGAAAGTGCAGATTATCCCCTTTGTTTTTGTGCATTATGATCTGTCTCTCCTATTTCTCTGTAGACTCCAAATTTCCCTCAAAATCCTTCCTGGATCTCAAGGATCAAACTTCCATAAGCTGTTATTTTCCAGTATTCAGATTCCAAATCTTGGGGATTTTTATTTGTTGCTGCTTACTGCTCTGACATCTTCTCAAAAGCCCCTAAAATGTGTAATTGTTGCTTAACTTGTCCACTCTGGGTGCTCAAATCATTCTTTTCTTTTCAAATTTTAAATTCACATCCTTTCCTTATTTTTCACTTGGGTTTTTCAGATTTTTCTTGATTTATAAAAATTCTTCAGACATTAAAGAAATCAATGCTTTTTGTACATGGTTAACATTTTTAGGTTGCCCGTGATTACATATATATATATACATATATATAACTTCACCTGTGTTAGTCATGTTGCCCAACACTGAGATGCAATAGTCTACATTCTTTAAAGGAGAAGATTAATTTGGCTTAGGTTTTGAAGAACTTTAGTCCACGGTCTGCTGGCTTCAAGGCAGAAATATCATGATGCAATGTATGGTGGAGTAGAGCTGCTTAGTTCAGGGCCACTAGGGAGAAGAGCAAGAGAACAGTTCCAGAGAGGAGGGAACTAGAGTCCATACATAGCCCCTAAGGCCATGCCTTCAGGACATGCCAAGACACACCCAGAAGTGTGGTCTAACAATCCCTTCAGCAGATCCTGAAGATGATAATCCACCCTAACAGCCATATCACTCCCATTGCCACATCGCACCCAAACAAATCTTTATTAATCATATCAATTCTCCAAATAAGCAAAATAATGCTAATAATTCTGCCAAACACAATATTACTATCCTGCGTACAGAAATGTAACAATCCATTCCCCAAGTCTCAACAGTTCCAGCATTTTTCAAAAGTCCAAGTCAAAGTCTCTTCTGAGTCTCAAGACAAATTCTTTGCCATAAATCTCTATAAAAATAAAATCAAATTACATAATTCCAAGATAGAATGGCACAGAGTAAACTTCTGCACTTCAACAGGAAGTAAAAAAGGAGTTATAAAAGAGTTGGAGCAAAGTAAGACTGAAACTGTTTTGGGCAAACATTAAATCCAAAGCTCCTTTACCTACTTTCAGGGCTTATGGTGATGAGATGTGTATTCCAGAGGAGTTGAGTGACCCCAAACCTATGCACTATACGCTTTTTCTGACTGCTTCCCATATGACCTCTATCTTGGGTAGATTCTACTCGTGGTCTGCAGATATTCAAAGACGTTCCACAATCCTAGGATCTCCAATTTCCTGTGGCTTCCACTGTATCCTTGGCTTTGTTTCAACAACATTGCATGTTGTTCTTTCAGGGACTCACTGTCTGGTCTTTCAGGCCTTCTTTTGAGATCTGAATGAAAGGCACTCTGATCCCACAACTTTTGCATTCTCTAGACTTGTAAAATCAACATCCATTGGATGATGCCAAGATCTATCACCAGCATAAATAGTAGCCAGGCAACTTTGGACCATGCTGCAGTAGTCTCTGAGAACCTGCATAAATGAGCATCATGAAGTGAATACCACAGAATCAATTCTTTAGGCAGAGTGCCCAAATGCTCTCTTCTCAAATGATAGATTTACCCCTTTTCACCTTTGAGCCATCTATGCTTGGGGTCTTCCCATTTTCTTACATGCCTCCAAGCCATCTTTTTTATTATCCTGATGCGAAATACTTGACTTATTTTTAATGATGCTAATCTCTTTAGTACCTACACTTCTTTTGATCCCAACTTTATACAAAATTCCTTGTGGACCAAAATTTAAGTTTTTCAAAAATTTTATTGTCTGCCTTTGTCCTTAGTTCTCATTAAAATCCCAGCTGAAAGCATCCAAGAAGTACTCATTTTAAGCCTGCACATTGGACTGTCTTAAAATTTCTTCTGCCATATTATTTTACCACCCTTAATCCTGGTCTCTTTCAAAGTCTTTCACAAATTTTCTGCCAGAGTGCAACATACAGGACTTCTAGTTCATTCCATAGGTCCTTGTTCCCAACTAAAAGCTCCTGAGCCTGGCCTTATTTACCACATTTCTAGTGACATTCTTGGTCTTCTGAAATCTGACCAAAATCACCCACACCAAGTCACCTTACAGCATCTTAGAGTTTCTCTAGACAATATTCCAAACCTTCCAAACTTCTCTCAAAAAATATTTTCAAAGGCTTCTACACCACACGGTCAGACACAATCACAACTCCACTTCTCCAGTAACCATTTTTTTTTTTGTATTAGTCAGTTTTTCCATTGCGGAGACATAATATCTGACACCCACAAGTTAAAAGAAACAGGTCTGCTTTGGGCTATGTTTTGAGGTAATTCAGTCTATGGATGGGCAACTGTAACGCAGCAACGTCACGTGTGGTAGAGCAAAGTTGTTTAGGTCGTGGTGGCCGGGAAGCAGAGCAGAAGAACAGTTCCAGAGACTAAGGGTCCAGTGAACATCCAAAATCCAAAGCTATCCCTTCACGAGGCACCCAAACTCACCCAAGAACTGTGCTCCACCAAGCCCCTGGGCAGACCCAAGAATCAATAAAGCTGACGGAATAACCTTACTACCAAACCACTTCAAGTCTAAAAATTTTATTTTTAAATTTTTTAAAAGTTTTTCCTGTTTTCTAGATAGCCAATTTAGCTTTATATATCAATTCAATTATTTTTAGAGTTTATGTTTGTAGCCTCATTAATTTGTCTACTTGACTTCATTAGTTTATTTCTTTTTTTAATTTTTTTATTTTCCTGTTCTTTACACCTTGAATTAAGATTTAATTCAACAATTTTCTTTTTCTAAGGATGTAAGTTCACAGACTTGCCTCTGAGCTTTCTAAATATGCTTTGCACACCATTTTTTTAAAAGAAAAAAAAAAAAAAACAGAAAAAAAAATCTTTACATAACTTCCCCAAGGCCCTGTAATCAGTAAGTTGCAAAACTGGTATCAAAACCAGAGAACAAATTATTTAGAATTTAAGTTCTTAAATATGCTTTAAATTTCTGTTAATGTAATCATATTTTATGTTGTGTTTTTGGCCTGGTTTGTGAATTTTTTTTTGTACTAGAACCTTTATTATACTCATCATCATTCTTGCTCCTGCCATATTATTTTCTCTTTAGTGTAAATCTTTTTTAATCATTTTGTTCTTCACTTTTCTGTGATTCCCTGGTTCTCCTCTAATATTTTAAATATTACACTCACACTATCTTTGTTAGTTTATTACTATTATTAATGGTACGTTATTTCTTGCTTAGTTAAATAAAAACTAAATTAGTATATTGTCATTAACTTCCTCTTTTACTTTCTCCTTCCTTCTGATGGCAGTTTCTAAGTGTTTATGAATGTCTTCCAATATTCAATAACTTTTTTCTGAGGTGCATTTTTGTCTTGGGTTCAAATAATTTTTGTCATTTAAAGAACATAAACTTGCTGCCATTTTGGAGCATTATAAAACTCAGAGGGAGGCACAGCCAATGTCACATGCTGGTGATCCACATCTCTTTTGTTGCAGATACGTGTCAAAACTTCATCCACTATCTGAAGCTAACTTGGTTTTTAAATCAAAACTAATGATGTTACCAAAAGTGAAACAGTGAAAAAACGATTTGTGTTATAAAGTAGCCACGGAAGCCACAACCATTTTTCAAAGGCAACATTTATAAAGACAAGACTTTCCGGGTTCAATATCTTCACTGCCTTTCTGGATAGTACTTGGCTGGAGTGCCAGGATGTATACAGATCTCACTATTCCTTCTTATTCCTAAACTTAGGTTTCCAGATTCCTACTGAATACTCTACTCAATACCTTTCTGATTTAATCTGTTAGTATGGTTTCTTTTGCCTATAATCAAGCAATGTTTTTTTTTTCCTGCATCCTTAGAACAGAGCAGAAAAGTCCAGCTTGGAGAGTGGTGTGAGAACGGATAACTTCGCTGTGAGATTAATGACCTCGGATAGTCACCAACCTGAATTTGAGTGAGTTCCCTCTGAATATAATAAATTCTATTGGAAACTCAGGTCATCTAATGAGAAAAACCATCTCATATGTCAGGCATTCAGAAGTGCTCATCACTAGGAAGTTCAGTCCAAGAAAATTGAAATGGCCCATCTCCACAGGTCTCATTAGGTGCATTTCCAATGGTCTTCCTCATGGTCATATGTCTCAGATATCGCCTATTTATCGTTTAGTATATGAACATTCACTTTAATTCTAAACATCTCTGAAGACAGAATATACCTTATTTAATTAATATTTATATTAGCAAAATTTCAATTTGAAAGTCATTGTAAATTACTGAGTATAATTTCCCCAATTAATATATAAATTAACACACCAACATTTAATGTGGTTTTCTAGTATGTATCTTCCATTTATCTTTTGCTTGAAATGGGCATATCTTTTTAAAGAGAATGGCTTGCTGGGCAAATTCTATCACCATTGATACCTAGTAGAACTTACTTTCTTTGATTATTAGGTAAGATTACTTTCTTCTCATATTTACTGGTTATTTTCTGTTTTTCTAACTGTGAAATATAACTCATGTCTTCTATACTTTTTCTATTATTACTATGTTTATTATTAGTTTACAAGTGGTATTTATATGCTTGGTTTTCTTAAGTCTAATGTCATATCTTAGTAAAAGTTTTCTCACTTTGAAGTTTTAAATTTCAAACCTTATAGACCTGTAAAAGATATGTTAACCACAACTATTGATACAGCTTTGTCTAAACATTAACAGATGGCAATATCTAAAAAGAGTGTTTATTCAAAAGCCTTACAAAAAGAAAAGTAAAACTTTTAAGTACTACACACACACATATACAAATAAAAAATTAAGTATTCTAAATCATTATCTTAAGCACACACTTAGAAACACACACCTACAAATATGCATGCCAGAAATACAGAAACATTAAATGTTCTTTATTCATTTAGTTCACTAATGAATTAGTGATGCTCTTAACCACACACAGCTGAAGAATGTGTCTTTCTTTCAGGTTTGGCTGTTCTTACCATTTGTCAGACCTCCCCTCCCTGTCCCCTGCTGTTGTCCCCCATTCTTATTTAAGTCAAAATGATTACTACTCCCTGAGGCACAGCTCAATCTCTTGTCATTTAACATAGAAACTATAAGTACACATTCTTGATGAACATGATCATTGAGTAGAAATAAAAATGTATTATCTCCCTCAACATCTGCAAAATGTTAGCAGCAGCACCAGATGGTCACAGACACAGTGCCTCTCCACATGCTGTCACTGTCAGTCCAATTGAGTCTACAGTGCCAGGTGGGCACCTAAACCAGGCTTGGCTTTTGGAAGGAGAGTCCAGCATCTATGGTGTCCATGACCTGAGAAAGGACTCCATCATCATTTTGCCATGATTGAGCATGCATCCCCAGAATCATCTAATGCTTTGAAATTCTTTGGGGCTGGACAATTTACATTTGACTTTCAAGGTGGAATATGGTACTTCACAGATGTATAATTTTAGATAAGTTCCATGTACCTGTCTGTGCCTCAATTTTAATATATACTGAATAAAACTATACAACCAAGACGATTGGTCCTATTCAGACTCTTGATTATCAGTCTCATCTGGGTTCTCAAAGTAATCTAAAATTTTATTTCTACTTTTCTATGCATCTGTTCTATCATTTTCTATATTAGTTCAAGCTCATCAAACATGAAAATTTGGTCTAAATACTCTCTGTCTCTGTCTCTGTCTCTCTCTCTCTGTCTCTCTCTCTCTGTCTCTATCTGTCTCTCTCTCTCTCTCTCTCTCTCTCTCTCTCTCTCTCTCTCTCTTTCTCTCTCTCTGTCTCTTTGTAAATGGTCTGGTCCTATATGTCACAAAACAAGAGGGAGAAAACTATTGACTTATCTAAATCCCAGATCCTCCCTCCCTGCCGCAATCTAAACACTAGGCTGCATCTGCAACATTCTTTGTTGACTGCTAGAGAAGGAAAACAAGTTTTCTCTTACTTAAGGTTAATTCTGTGAAGTGTCTTATACACCTCCCCCACAAATCTTAAAGACCTTAACTCTGATGCACCATTTTTCCTTTTATTGACTTTTTCCAGTGAATACTTAAGTACATTGAAGTAGGTTTCATCTTCTCTAAATGTTATTATCTCAATTTATCTACTTCAGATATTTTCCTTTATGAACTCATTGTTACTAAAACCGTAAAGCTCTGCCAACATCATTATTATTGGTAGATTGAAAACTACTGACCTCCTTTTAATTGCATTATGTTTTTATTTGATAGAAAATAATATATATTTCCAGATGAACAAGTAAGTCTGTTGTGTTGGAGTCTGCATTATTTTTAAAACTACTTTAAAATTAATTTATTCATACATTTTAGATATACATAATTATAACATTCATCATAGGGAATTTGTATCTGTACATAATATATCTTGATTCTTTTTATCCCTTCCTTTCAACCCCTCACCTCCTTATTTTCAAAAGCTTTGTTTCTATTTTTTCCTTTTCTCTTCTTTGTCATCTTTCTTTTCTCCTTCTCCCTTCCCTTATTTCCTTCCCCATTTGAATATTTTTATGCCTATTTTCCCATACCTATTATAAATTTCAGTCCTTATTTACCCTTTTAGTTTCTCACATCAGCAAAACAATGCAATATTTAAACATGTGTGTCCAATTTATTTCATTTAAGACTATGGTTTCAAGGTTTACCTATCTTTACCTATCTTTGAACTTCTTTACTCTAGCATATTCTGATTTTCCTCTTACCTTTCTGCCTACTGCTTTAGTGCTTGTGAAATACTTAGCTTCTGCTTCTCCTTACACTTAGTCTTTCTCAGTTTTTCCTTTACATGGTACTCTGCTCATGCAACAAACTCTCCTTGGACAGTGACATTTCCTATTATAATAATAATGATAATCAAATTTGTAGTTGGGGCATAGTCCACAGAAGGAACCCTTGGTAAGGAGATTGCATCAAAATAATTAGAAAAAAGTTTTCAAATTTCATGTCCCATGACCCCAGTTTGTCATTATGCAGCCTCTAGCCTTCCAAAAGTAATTTATTCAAAAATATTAGTAGGCTGCTAGTAAGTCCCAGTAATGTTCCAGACCTTATGAATATAGTATTGACTGAAAAGTTTCTGTACTCTGAGAATACCACTCTAATACAAGGAAAAGTAATACAATAAGCAAATATACAGCAGGTGGCAGTATGTGTTATGAAGAACAATAAAATGTTATTAATGGGATAGTGGCCAGTGTAGGAATTATTTTATACAGAGTAGTAGGAGGTAATGAGCAAAAACGTGAATGAACTAAGAGAGTCATACCAACTGGAAGGAGAAGCTTTCTCAGAGATAAAATGAGAACAACTGTCAGACTGAGCAACTTTTATGGGCAAGAGAATTTTACATCCTTCCTCAGGTATGTTTCAGTTAAAAAGAATTTAAGAATCACTGATGAATCCCAAATCTTCTTCTTTCACCCAATCTTCCTTGTGAATTCTAGACCAATATACCAAACTGCCTCTAAGACAGCTCAAATATGACTCACAAACACTTGAAATTCATTGTTCTAAACCGGATTCTGCCTCATTCCTTCCCTCTCTCCTCTTACACTTAAAACATCTACCAGGATGCCTAAGACAAAAACCCGAGAGTCAATCTTGACTTCTCCCTCAGTATCTCTACATGCAATCAAACTCAGAGTCACCTAATCTTCATTTATCTCCATTTAACCTCAAGCCATTACCACCATGCACTGGATTAGTGAAAAAGCCTATGAGACGTTCTCTCTCCATATTGTCCCTGTCTTTTCCACAACACCTGATTCACAGTTAATAATTTTTCTGATATAAAAATCATGTTATTGATCTCCTTTATTGTCACCTATTCCAATAAATGAAGTACAAAGTGTACTTCTTACAAAATACAAAGTATAAACCACTTAACATGTTTTCAAATATTTGTAAGTTGACTGCTGTCTTCAGTTTCTTCTACTGCTATTGCATTCTCAACTATCCTCCAGGATGCTGAATAATCTATCTCATCTAATATCTTTGATACTGTCTGTCCCTGTGCCTCCCAGCGTCCCAGTCTGACAAGATACAACAACGTTTCACCATCCAGTTCTCAGAACAACCAGCCTCCACAGCAGACACAGCCTTCAAGTTAAATGGCACTGCTGCATGTACAAACATCCAGGGTCTCCTCTAGTTACCTCTATCACTCAATGGACTCTGTGCTCCATGAGGTCAGATATCAGGAAAGAAACTGAACCCAATGTACATTAGCTATTATGAAATATTTAACGGTATATTACTGAATAAATGAACAAAATTCTTCATGAATCAACACATTTATTTAATAAAAGTGTTGTGTTCAAGTTTATCTATATCATGGGGTTCCCTGAAGAGGCTACAGAATTTTTTTTACAATTTTTGCTGGATTGTTATTTATTTTTCTATGTGTGAGTTGATGAGAAGCAATTACTACTTTATCAAATTTTCAGAGGACTTTAAACTCCCCAAAATATGAAGATTGTTGAAGTATGCTCAAGATGTTCCTACAGTAAATTTAAAACTCAAATTTTCTGAGATTGTTCCAATTTTATCTATTTAGCAAATATTACTCAAACTGAATTTCAAATATTTTTTTCTTAATGAACTCTCAGCCATTCAAATTTCCTGGAGTTATAGCTGTATTTGGCAAAAGTAACTGAATGCATCATCTTCAGGTCAAAATTTAAAAACTTTTATTATAAATATTCAAAGGACAATATTGAAACTAAACAAAATCTTAAAGACTTACACTGAGGATATTACTTTATTCCTGTATATTTAGGATATTTAGGTTCTTATTACTTACACCAAAATATGCTAACAAACAGCATATATTTTTAAAAGAAAAAGGCATTATAAATGGTGGAATTTTGCTAGTAGTTAAGTATAGCAATCTTCCTAGCCTCCTGTAAGATAATTAGATACAACTTCATTATTTCCAAACAAATCTAGACTTGAGAGACCTGCACATGAACATGAAATAGTGGGAAATGCACACTCCCTTGAGTGACCTTTAAGTGATACTGTAGAAGACACTGTCCACAGTAAAAGCTCTAAAGTGAATCCAATACAACTTTGAAACTTTCCCAGTGGAGAGGCTGTCACAGTGCTGACAATTATCCCATGATTTGCCATGCAGCCTCCAGAGCAGGAAGTTTATCAAAATCCCCAGAGTGGCAACCCTTCATGTAGGCACAATCCTAGAAGTATTATTTATCACATTACAGACCTGTATTGCTAGCGTTTTGACAGTAGGCAAAAAACTAACTGTATCAACAAAGCAGTCATCCAACACAAAAAACGTCAACCAATCATGAAATTGTTAAAAAAAATCAGCAATCATAATATTTTAATAATCAGTACAAATCAACAATTTAGTTTACATTGGCTCTGATCAGCTAAAGTTAGTTTCCCACAATTCCATTCAAATTGTGTCTTCCCTTAAGAATTTAACATTTTCCTTACCAGTCTCTCATCTTCAACCTCATCTTGGCCCTATTCTTACTCTCTCCGTTTTCACGACCCATTTTTGTGCCAGAAGTTATGGATGCCTACAGTCTTCTCTGATAATAGGATATGCTATAATGAGATTGCATGGCATATCTCAAAGGTGAAAACAGAATTTTAAGGAAATAAAGGGCTATCAAAGATTATAAGGTGGGATAAGGTAACCAGTGTGAAATATTTTCAGTGTATCAGAAGATTCAATGAAAATAGGTTCACAAGAAAAGAGGCCAATTAAGAGACTCTTGTCCAACGCTAATTCATGACAATAAAAAAAAAACCTACAGATATTCAGAATAGCTAATCTTTACCTCAATCTTATAAAAACCACCTATAACATCAACTGACATTATTCTAAATGGACAAAAACTGAAAGCTTTCACTCTAAAATCAGGTACAAAACAAAGATTCCCATTGTCACCACTCCTATTCAATATAGTTCTGGAAGTATTAGCTGGAGCAATTAAGCAAGAGAGAGAAATAGAAGGAATAAAGATAGGAAAGGAAGAAATTAAATCATCATTATTCACAGATGTCACAATATTCTACATAGAAAACCTCAAAAACTCCACCAAAAGACTTCTAGATTAAATAACCAAATTCAAGTAGTGTATCTGGATACAAACTCAATACTCAAGACTCAGTAGCATTCCTATGAACAAACCACAAAGTTACTGAGAGAGAAATTTGGGATACCACACCCTTAACAAGAGGACCCAAAAGAATGAAATACTTAGGAATCAATCTAACAAAGGAATTAAAAGATCTATACACTGAAAATTACACTACTCTGAAAAAAGAGATTGAAGAGGATGTCAGAAAATGAAAGATATTCCTTGCTCATAGATAGGAAGAATCAACATAGTAAAAATGGTCATATTCCCAAAGTTGTTACACAAATTTAATGCAATCCTGATCAAAGTATCATTAATATACCTCACAGAACTAGAGAAAACATTCCTAAAATTCATTTGTAATCAAAAGAGACCTAGAATAGCAAAAGCAATCCTGGGCAAGGCAGTGGGCATTACAATACCTATCTTGAAATTAAAAAAAAAAAAAAAGCAGTCCTAAGAATCAATGGAACAGATTAGAAGATTCAGACATAACTCCAAATCACTGAACCACTTTATTTTTGACAAAGGGACCAAACATGATCACTGGAACAAACACGGTCTCTTTAATAAATGGTGCTGGAAAAAGTGGCTCTTTACATGCCAAAGAGTGAAACTAGGCTCATGTCTATCACCATACACTAAAGTAAAGTCAAAATAGATCAAATCTGAATATTAAAACACAAACATTAATTACAATGAAAGAGAAAGTAAGTAGAAATCTTGAAGACATAGGTATAGGCACAAAGTCCATGAACAAAACCCAAACTGTCTGGGAAATGCTTCACAGAATCAAAAAGTGGAACCTCATCTCATTAAAACACATTTACAAATCAAAAGAAATCGCCAACAGAGTAAAAAGACCTTTTTTTTCATAAAATAAACAAAGAGATTTGCACATGGCCATATAGGCAGAGATAAATGGAAACTCTGGTAAGAAGCACAGAAAAGAAGAATGAAAGAAATGTAACCAGTGGTTATGGCAGTAAAGAAGTCAAAGAGAATTCCAGGTTTATGGCTTCAAAATAGTTACTCCTATACAACAATACAGGTAGTACAGGAGAGCAAGTGCTTTAGGGAAAAATAAGTTCATTTAAGGTATGTAAAATGTTTCAGGGCACAATTTAATTCTTGAGTCTGGAACTAAGGAGCAAGATCTGAAATAGGGTTTTAGATCAGAGTACTTTAGCCATTGCTAAAGTAGTTTATGTTGGTGATATGATATGCAGAGTCCTTAAATCTGACATAGCCCTTAAATCCGGCATAGTCCTTAAATCTGACAAAACAAAAGTCTGAATTATAACTGCCATTAACTACCTATTTTGACCACATAGTTTAACTTCTCAAGGCTTCAATTTTTTCGCCTATAAAACAGATATAGTAGCAACCTCCTAGAATTACTAATAGAATAAGTAGAGTTTACTTTTGCCAATGTTTTATGTGGACTAGCATATTTAATCATCAGAACCACATGTGTACATATTACATATTAATGGAATGTGTACATATTAATATGTGCATAAATTCATAGCCAGAGACAAGCAGATGGATCCCCCTCCCCGCACCCCCAGTGTCAGTATGTTCTGAAGCAAACGTGGTCAGGACACCTACCTGCCAGCCCACGCTAGCAGGTTCCTCCCTCAAGAGCAATGTATTACAGAGAATTCACCTGCTCTATTTTTTCTCACTATAGTTGGGTTCCTCAGCCTTAGCCCTGAAGGTGAGGACATTCTCTCTGATTGACAAGATCTGTCCAGTCAAGTTCTTCCACATTAGGCCAGCCAACGTAAGTCTTTCTAACTTGTTTTGAAAGGCAGAATTGTTCTTTATAAATGTTGCTCAGGTAGATATGGTGGGGAGGGAGTTGATAGTTCCTTTTAATTGAGACATAAATGTTCTGCAAGAATATCCAGTAGTATGGGAAGTGGAAATATGTTGCTCTAAGCAGAGAATAAATAGCAAAAGAGAAACGACTGTAGCAGCAAGGGAAGTTTGTCCTAGTTTAAGGGCAGGTGGTTCCAGACTATGGAGTTAAGGGCAGGACAGTTCTTTGGTTCAGACCACGCAAGCTGGCACAACCTATCTCTATCATTAGAGCAGATTATTCATAATGTTCTTAATAAAAAATATACAGATGGAAATCTACTTAGAAAACTTATGAGCATATTGACCAAGCAACTATTCAAAATTCTAGTTAATTAAATCTATATATTAAATTTTAAACACATTATAATATATAATGCTTGCCTTACCTTGGTCATTAGTCTTTGAAGTCTTTTGCGTTCAAGCCACCCCCTGATATGTGCTTGTAGATTAGTAATCATTTGAACTACATTTTTGGTAATTTTGATTTTTTTTCTTCCTTTGAACACTTGGAAGATTTCTATGTGTGGTCCAATTCTTTTAACTTTACTCTCCAATTTGTCAGTTTTATTTAGAATATCTTTCCTCCTAAAATAAAATATAAAAACTTCTTAGAGGTAACAAGATAAAAAAAATCTTCTGCAGTTTTAAATGCTTTCAAAGATAACGATATTGACATAGGGAATGTATTTTAATTTTTACATAGAATTCAATGTATGATATTACTTAGACATGTCGACCAGGTTCTCAAAGAAGGTTGCATGATATAGAATCAATATATTAGCATGTATAAATTTAACTTTCTGAGAAAAGGAAGTTGCAAAGAAAGTGAATTTATCTGAATTTATTCACAATTATTCAAAAGAGAATATCTTCATATTGTGGGGTAGATTAGTCCAGGAATTTTCCTGTCTCTGGAGCTGCTTTAAATTGAAAACTACCTTACAATGATTACGTTACGATCCAAATCTCTCAGTTGAGAAAAAAGTGCAGTATGGTCATTAGAGTCATGGGCTATAGGATCAGCAACAGAAAAGAATCACGCAGGCCGCTAGAATCAGCCCTGCAAGACTGCCATGGATGTACTTTGAGTGTAGATAACCTGCGAGGAAACTGTAGACACCACCACTCTAACAGCTACCTTGGTCACTTTGTATCTACTGTTCTCCCTTTGTGTGTCTGATTTACTTTCTTTATATAGTGGCCAGGTTTTTTTCCAAAGCCTTCTGAAGTCCAAAGTCTAATTATCTTCAAATTCTTAGCATATCCAAATGTTTTTGTTTCTACCTCTCCCAAACAAAGCTGGAGTCCCACTGAGGTTCCAAGTAAATTCACCCCCTAGAGGTGGGTGGTAGTTCAAAAGTGTAGTAATGCATATCAATCTCTAAATTCTAGGTCAAATTTTCCCAATTCTCAGAGTAAACCTCTGGTTGAAATTTTCTCTGTTTTTTTCCCTCCCAGTCTTTTTTTGATTTCTGCATCAAGCAGGTTCTTGAGCATCTTGTTTTGCTTTGTACATGGTTTTTATTTTTCATCCCTGGCTCATTGAAATGCTGAGGGTCATATTTTGACTAACCCAGCCATTAAGTCTTTGTTGGACAGTGCATAGTATGGAATCTCAGTTCTGTCTTTACTTCATTTATCTTCTTAGTACTTTATCTTAAAGTTTATGATATCTTCTGTTATGACCTACAGCAATTATCATTTGGACAGCAGTATAGTATCAATCTTCAACACCAATATCAGTACCATTAAGATAGTTTTGCAGGAAGTGAAATAAGAATATAGATCAGTCCCATATCAAAGCCTTTTCACAAGAAATAATTCCTAAAGGGCCTTTCCATGATCTTCTTAATCCCAAGTAACTTCAACTGACTACTGAGATTTATTGAGACACTGATAATTTGTTCTCTTGTCTTTACTTTTGATCCTTAACTAAAGATGTATAACTAAGGCTGCTAGTTCTATGAAAAACAAAAATTTTCCCTTCTCTCAAGGGGAAGACAGTTATTCTTGTAAATGATTTTATAACTGCAGTTCTTTTGTTTCAGTGACTGGTTCTTTCTTTCATTCTGTCTTGAGAAAATATCAATAAATTAATAGATGAAAAATATATCTTTTTGTGTACTGTGTAACATATTACACAGAAAAAGTAAAAGTAAAATTGGGAGTAATCTCTGAAATTCATGCATTAGAAATTTATAATTCATGTTGATGGTATTTAGAGGTGGGTTTTTAGAAGGTGATTAGAATTAGAATACTCATCTGGTGAGGCTACCATTGTGGCATTAGTGGCTTTATAAGAACAACTGAAATTCTTTTCCACCACTGGAAAACCGTTATTTTGAGTACACATTGTACTTCATCTAACAAAGGAAAAAGTATTTTAGTGACTTCAACGTATTTTGCCTAGGCAATATAAACTTCTTTATATCACAAACAGCATTCCTCTTAGCAATGCTTGTGATTCATTCTTCCCATTTTTGTGACCAATATTTCTAACATCTAATATTACTAGTGACCATGTGATATTTTGTTTTATTCTTAAGGTAGCTATAATATATGATGACTCTTTTATCTTTCTTGACATCCTTTCCCAAATTCAAATCCAAAATTAAAAAAAAAAAAGTTTCAATGTCTAAATTACACACCAAGTTTGGCATGGCTTGTTACGCGTGTTACATAGTAAACCAAAGGCGGCCCTTGTATATTGACCTCTACTATTGCTTACTTCTTCACATTGGCTACGACTATCAGTTTAAAAATCTGCAGGCTCCAAACTCCAAATACTTACACACTCATTTGTTTTAAACATGTTCCAAATAAGGGTACTCATAGTCCTTTACAGCTTCTTGCTTTGCACATGGCATAAAACTTCACCCATTATATGTTAGTTATCAATCAAATAATTTAGGGCATCAAAAGACCTCAGGCTGCTGATGTCCTCTGCAGCCCTCAGACGCAGCGAGTCCCCCCCATCTTGATGGAGATTACATAGGCAGACAAGTCCCCTTCATACTTTCCTTTTCGTATGAGAGTTCCCTTGCCCTGTTTCCTTACTGGGAAGTGGCTCCAGATCATTCTCTGCAGAAGATATTTGCTATGTCTCACATGCATACCAGCCCCTGGGTGCCCAAATGAACCTTGCGTTGAGTGCCTCAGTTACTTCAGTCATGTTTTCTTTCCTTGATCAATGAAGGAAGGGGCCGGTCCTAATGCTCTTTCCAAGAGATGCCTCTCCTGGCATAACCTCCAAGCAGTTCTGTCCACTGTATCTCACCTCCTAAAGGTTCCACCAACTCCCAGTAGTGCTACAGGCTATAAACCCAATGTGGGGTCACCTAAGATCCAAGCCAGAATGGCTGCCCCTATGAATCTTGGTTGGTCTTGAGAATTGCCTTGGCCTAGGTAATCAAACTGAAGTGATACCTTGTCAGTTCTGAACATGTGCCTTCCAGTTCCATTCTCTCAGAACTTTATTTCTGCATGAGAACAAACCACCCCTCCAAGGAGTCTTTAGAGAAAAAGAAACAAGGTAAAGAAAGGACAAGTTGTACCCTCTCAATTGAGTCTAGATGATACCAGCTGAATTGGCTCAGACCTTCACAATAATCTCATGAAAAGTAATGAACCAGTTTTTTTTAAGTAGCTACCTTTTGTGATGATATAGTGTCAATAGATAATTGACATTCATATTTATATTTTTCACTCAAAGACTAATACAATGGCTGTCCAGTTGGTTTTTTAAAATATTTTTATTGCAGAGGTAAATTATCTCTGCCAAGTAATGGTACTCATGCAGAACACTTCACAAGATTAAAAATTTTTAAATCCTGAGTTTTGTCAGTGATCCTAGGGTCAGTAATATTTCCTTACTTCAAGGTATTCAATGGACAAATTTTCATCGGATGAATATTTATACCCTCAAAAGAGGCTTGAATTTCTCATTATTAATGTCATGAGTCCTTGCTAGATGCATATTGCATTGCACAGTCATATCACCAACAGATGGTTACTGCTTTTCCCTCCCCTTTGCCCCAAGATCCTGTTGTTTGTTACATGTTCATAAATTTTGTTTTATGAAAGAAACATCAAAAGAACAACTGCTTCATAAAGAATGCACCATTTTATTAAGAATTTATAGTGGAAAGGCTTTTCGGTACAACCTATACCCGAAAGGATATCACAACCACGAGCCCACTAGACTAGAACAAAGACTGGAGCAGGATTCAGGATGTTTACATCCAGAAGCGTTCATGCAGCAGTCTGCTTAATTTCATGGGATAGTCTGCTTAACCCCAGACCCAGAATAAAAATTACCTCGTATTGAGTAAACTTAATAGTTATTCATATTTTCTAAGAAAAATGTCAAAACTTCATTCTTTGAATCGATTCATGAGTTTCAATTTATTTGCTGTTACTCGTACAAGCTAAAATGATTTTAAAATGATATAACTTTTAAAATGTAATAATGGCTGCAACTAAACTATCAATGTGCAAGGAAAAAAATTACTGATCAAAGTTTTCACAAAGATTATAAGCTAATAAATTATCAGAAATAAATCAATAGAAATTAAGAACATACTTGTTTTATCTATAAAAAGTTAAACATATAATGCTTTTACTTTTACTGTATCAGTTTTTATTTACAAAATTTTAATAGCAGTCAATCCATTTTTCAACCATAGTATAACTGAAAAATTTACTTGTATCCATTTTCCATGTAGTTTACACAAAGCCATTAAACTAGGTATGATGGCTCCATTAAGGAATATGGGTTCACTTACGTTAAAATGATGTCTGCTAAGCATCTAGAAAACAGGCACACATTGTTGCCAGCATACCAGGTAGAATGTTTACTTCCTGGAAATCACAGAATATTGTACAGGTACATATTCTCTGTGGTCAGTGTAATCAACATTAATGACAAATATGTACCACTAAAAAGTTAACTTTAAAAAAACAAAGAGAAAGTGGACACTTTTACCACTACATACAAAAACAACCTGGAAGAGACAATAGGGTGATTCTTAATTCCTAAATTCCATAAAAGACCTCACATGGGCAATAAAGATCTCTGTTTCATGAAATCATTTTAAAAGAATATAACACTGAGAGGTTTATCACTCACCTGGACAGCAGTCATACCTGCCTTAGTTTCATGTGATGCTAGCTTTGCTAATCAAACAATATGACTTCTAGGTTTTAACCCATACTTCATTCCCTATGATATTGCAACCAGTCCAATAAGATAAAACTATTCCAATATCAAATCAAAAGGGGATGAATGAACATATTCAATCAAAACTGTGTCATATAAGTAATTCTTGATCACAATGAAGGATCAGAAAGCAAACTGACCTCTTGTCTTCCTTCGCCATGAATACAGACACGCCTCATATCTCATAGTCAGTTGAAAGGGTGTCTCCTACCTTGTGATAAACAAGCACAGGGAATTCTGTCTTACACTCATCTCCAAAGTAACTGGAATCTCAAACCCTTTAAGTTACTACTGAACCCATATCCAAGTAATGATTTTGTCTCATGATACTGATTTCTTGATTTCTTGGATTCAAATACAAACTTTAGCAAATCATTTAGTTTTTGTCCACCTAAGACAACACGTGAGTCATATGCAGACAAAAAATGGTTAGCTCCTTTCATGTAATCTCAGATTTATATTCATTTCCTTCAAAATATACTGTTTATCTTTTTTTCCATTTCTAGGCACCCACCTAAATCTTTTGTTGTAAAACTGTCTTTTCCTGAATTTCAAAGCTTGTATCCCTATTCAAAACATCATTTATGCATAAAAAGTCAACATGTCATGTTTGGTCTTCACTATATTTCCTAATTTTGGAATAATTCCTAAACGTGGTTTTGTGACAATCACATACCTTAAAGTTTAGTAATATTTTTTAAAAGTTTATTGTGATTAATTAAAATAAAAATTGGCCAAAAATAGAAACACATATACAGTAAAGTGTTTCAATAATAATTTTAAGTTGAAATAGAAACAAGAAGGTACTATCATTTACTTTCAAAATTAGGGAGAAAATTCTATAAAACTATCCAATTTCAGCTTTGTTGAAGTTGAGCTCCCAACATTCCTGACTTCATAATCTATTTGACCAAGTGACTTGGCAGTATGGATCAAGAACATATGCCCTAGTAATTTCCTTTCTGGGAATTACGAAAATGGATACAGAAAATGACACATTTATGAAGATATCCACCATAGTTTCATTTATGATACAAAAAATAAGAAATAAATGTGTAAATAAATTAGATTCAAAAAATAAATTACAGGGTCATGAAAGTGAGAAAGTAGGGTTGAGAAAATGCTTATGATTTCAAACATTGATAGTAAGAAAATAAGTATATTAAATTGCATGCATTACATGATTGTAAATTTTTTATGTATAAATAACAGCAGAAAGAAACATTTCAAAATGCATTTGTGGAGGTATTAATGCACTGTTTCTAATCAAGGATGGATCAAAATCGTATGACAAATTATTTTTAAGAAACTCCTGATGAATACTTGCTTTCATTCATTCTGAGTTAATGACTCCTCATAGATTATAAGCAAAATATTAAGACATAAAGAAAATTATGATTTGTTCCTCATTTTCTAATTTTATTGAGACTTTCTGAAAAAGAGCAGCCTGCAAACATTAATAACAGTAATGGAAATAGTAGCAACTTTTTATCAATCATTTACCTTGGAATTTCACCATTGATTCCAAAGGGTTTGTTGAATAAATATTATTATTCTGATTTTATAAATAAGGAAACTGTAACTGAAAGAACTCAGGTGACTTCCTAAGACCATGAATTCAGAACTCAAAGCTCCTAATCCTGTGAGTGATAAAATATAGAGAACAAAAATATCACAGCAACAGAAATCGAGGCACTGGCAACATTCAGTCCTCAATGGTCAGAATGCTTTGTGCATATTCATTCAATAGATTCTGTTACTCAAGTATTCAATGTCTACATGGTCCAAGAAGCAACAGTAGGTGAGATGATGGAATGTATAGAGATGTCAAGATACCTAGTGGCTAGGTGAATTAGGAAATCAGTAAAAATTAGATTGGCTTGGATTCCTAACCAATAAATAATCTCTATGAAACTCAGAAAAATCTTTATTGTGTTAAAAAACAAAGGTGAGTCATTAGAGACCGGTTATAAAACTAGTGTCCACCACCAAAGGGACACAATTGTCCTGATGTCACCTCCTTTTAAACTCACTATAACAAAGTTGAGAGACCAAAGTTTAATGTTTGTGGTTGAATTTTTCATTTGAAGTTTGATAAGTTTATGATCAAGATATCAAATTAAATGATTTACAGAGAGAGAAGAAATCATTAAGCAAAGTTATTTGTGAGAAAAGATACAATAAGTTAACTAGTAAGTTAATCATGTCCTAACATTAGACCCTGAGCTTGGCAAATATGTGAACAGGGAATTTCCTTTCAAATACTAATACTTATATAATAATATCTATTAAACACTAAATCAGTTTTAGAGTTTGGTTCCGATATTGCTACTAATTAGTTTTGGCTGATATTGAAGTATTTTGTATGCTCCACTTATAAAAGCACTGTGTGCCCATCTGTTCATAGGTTGAAAGTGATTAAAGGATACTTATTTTGGCTGTTGTAAAAGCCAAATACATTTTAAGCTGCAAGTATGTGACAAAACCAGTTCAGGTTGCCAAGTTCAGAAAATATATTCAACAATTTGTGATGCTGCCCTCCCCCAACCCCTCTTCCAACCTGCATTATCAAAAAGTAAATATGATGCTTTCCTGATTACACTAGCATGCCTGCTCTGTCCAAATGTTTTGCAATTTAGTTATAATTTACACAATTTACTCTGATTCCTATCTTCTGATACCAAGCTGTGTTGAGGGCTTTCGTTTCCTGTACGTTCAGCCTTGAAGCAGAAACAGGTGATGCCCTCATGCTCTGAATGCAGATTTGAAAGCAGCTGAGTTAATGAGTGAGATAAGTTTTTGGTCTACTTTAATTCTCTAAATGAGGTCTGTTTAGTTGGAAAACAATACATTAAATTCAGTATGGGTGTTAAAGTGTTTTTTAAATAAAAGAATGTAATACATTTTTACACAGTTCAACTTTTGTCTCTGTGTTTTACTATGCCATTTTCAAATCTTCACAAGGGTTCAGTGCTTTGCAGTAGCAAAACCTGTCCACTTCAAAAATAAGAGCCAGGTTTCTGGAACTTTCTAAAAAAAGATTCAGTCTTCATGAAGTGGAAGTTAGCGTCATATTTAATCAGGAAAAAAAGTAGTTTAAATATCTGCATGAGAGATTTTCTTTGGTGCTATCTACTCTGTTACTTGCTTTTGTTAGTATGTTTGTGACACATACTAATTACATTTGTTTGGGGAATTGGTATCTGAATTATTCTTTGGGAAACTGATATATGAATTATTCTTTTTGTATTCTTATCATTGCTCACAATGCTGCTTAGTCCTAACCTCAAAAAAAAAGAACTGCCCAGTATTTGGATGCCTGTATATCCACAGCAGCTTGGTAAACTACATATTGAAGGAGACTGATACCCTGTTTAAAATATCCAACACTATTTGAATTTCTGAACTATTTTAACCTAGACAACTACTTAGAACATTTCAGGCTGTAAAATGTTTAAAGCAATCGGTTTGGGAGACCAAAGTCACACAAGAAAGGCAAAAAACAAAAGAAATTCTCCTGGCTCATTGGATCATACATTAAAAAATATGAGGTTCATTGCTATCGCTGCTGTTGCTCTTGGGTTCAATTTTCCAGCTTTTCCTCAAAATATAATAGTGTCTCTTAACATTCCTAACTCGGTTCAAAAAGCACAACTACTCCTTCCTGGTAGTGTGAACGTTCTGGAGAAGCAGCATTTATTTGAATTACATTGAAAAGATCATTTCACACAATGCAAAGGCAAAACCAGAAAGGAAACTGTTTTTGTTCAACTTGAATGGATTCTGATTTGGTGGTCAAGGTAATCTACGATGCACTTCCATGGGATGCTCTTTAACTCAGACGTCTGAATCTCTTATCCACTAGACTTACGTGTTTTACTTGCAGAACTGAAGAAAAGCATCCTTGAAGGCAGTTAAAGTGACTGGCATGTTTATGCCAAAGATGTATGGGAGCTGCTTTTTTTCAGTGGCACAGTGACCAGGTTGTCGATTCTCACAACCTTATGTGTAGAATACAGAAACAATGATTTGTTCTACTCTTCCTCCCAGTCCAGTAATTTATTTTTCTTAGGGTATCTCTCTGCTCCCAACCCAAACTTTATTTGGTGAAAACAAAAACAGGGATCATCCCTCTCCCATATCTCCATCTCTCTGCTAAAGAAGGGTGAAATTAATGAAGACTTGGAATCTGTTCACAGATTCCATGTCAGAAAAAGGACTTGAGACTACAGGGCTTCAGACAATTAAATGAATTTCCTTAAAAATTGGGTTAATCCTAAAAACAATTTTGATATTATATCCAGTACTTTAGTTTAAGGACCTATGTGTCTTAGAGACTGACTTTTTTTAGTGGGTCCAAGAAACCCTCAAGCAGGAACACATGGAATAATTGTCAGACAACAGTGGACCAAAGGCTACTAGAAAAGCAGGAACTGTGGAGTGGCCAAAGATGGAGTTTTTTGACCCATATTTCTGCCTCCCTATTACCCCCTTTGTGAATTCCTCAAAAAAGAAGAAGGGAGGATTGTAAATTCAGGTTTCCCTGCTTTAGATTTTACTCATTTTCATTGTACTACTGGGCCAGAGCACTTCACTTTAGGGATAAGTACTTTTGTGTTTTCTCTCATGACTCTGCTGGCTCCTTCACCATTGTTTCTAGGGAGTGCTCACACCTACACAGGGCTTCTCCTTGTACCAGGCCCAGCCAAACCCTTCCCTATTACTCATCACATGTGATTAGTTGTTTCTTTACTCTCTGCTGCCTTCTTCAGCAGACACTAGCTGAATTATGTCTATGTCATGTATATGGTGGAGGAAAGTAGACTCAAGACTTTTAAGAGCCAGGAAGCTCCTATTCTGAGAAGAAAACAAAAGACCCCAATTCAGCCTGTAGCCAAAATCAATAGGCAATAATTCAGCTTTCTTGAAAACCCCAGTTTTGAGAACCTGGTTACTTTGCATTCTCTATGATTCATCATTGACTACATTTTCCCCATTTAATGAGGATAAACTGGGAAAGCAGATGATGCTGATGCACTAATCTCTGTGCCTCTCACCAGTGTTGGACACCAGCCACATTCAGAGATCCAGGCTACAGGTGGGGTCACTGCTCGCCCTGCTCCTGGCTGGGTGTACAGATCTCTAAAGCAGAATCTTTACATAAAAGGAAGAAAAACAGGCCAGAAGGAAGATGCCAAACTCCCAAATTAATAATCAGCAGGTTAAAATTCTTGGCAAGAGTCACAGCAAGGGTCAGTAGTCCCCCAAAATGAAGATTAAAAGTAGGCATTTGGAAGGCCAGGAAATAAGCCAGGAAAACTGAGAAAGCAAAAAATGAGGACATAGGTCTAACCAAACACTGTAAAATGATCTGAAGGGAAAAGTTGATAATCGAGGCGATTATTTGGTCTAAAGTACCTTTATTCTTTTCTTACATCACTAAGAAATCATCCTGAGGAAGGCAGGCTAAGAAAATGACACAGTTAGGTAGCATCATGTGACTTGGAAATTACTGGAAGTTTGGTGGTGACAGTGTTTCTAGGAATTGAAGTTCTCTGGTAGCTATTTTCCAGGACATCTCATGGTTCTAACTGTCATCAGGGAGACTAATTACAGTTCTTTCTATTGAGTTGAAAGGTAACTATGGAAGCACCTAACTCACAATAGGATTTGATGATGGGATTGGGGGTAAATACTGCACATAGTCAAATATATCCTCTTGCTTCCTACTGAAATATTAGTTTAAGGACCAGCAAGTCAGCATTACCCAGGATTGATTCTACTTTGCTTTAGAAGAATGATCATCAAACTGAAATGGATGAAACAGACATTGGGAAGAGAGAACAGAAGCTGAAGTCTGGGAAGGATATCATAAAGTTGAAGCTGGTCTTAGTATGTTAGATTTTCTGGGCTAAGGTAAGTAATTGTTCATATTCACCTATTAATTTTCTGCCCTGGAAAAACTGGAGAATAAATGTAACACAAGAATTTTGCAGAATGGCATTGTAGTTTATATTGAGGCATCTTCCCAAGACCCCATGCACACATAGGCTTTGGGGAGGTGATTGAACCATGGGAGTGTGAAAACTCATCATGGAGGAGCCCCCTGATGAGTTTATAGCTGGGTGTGATGTTCAAAGGCAAAGCCTGATTAGAAGAGGTGGGTTGCTGTGAGTGTGATCTGGAAGATTCAGCGCTCTCCCTCTTGCCATGATTGCCCTCTATGTATCAGCCTCCCTCTTCTTTCTGCTTCCTGCCTGACCTGCCATAAGCTGTTCCTCCTGTGTCATTCTACCTGCCTCAGAGCCAACTGACTATGAACCGAAACTTCTACAAACTGTGAGCCAAAACAAACTCTTCTTCCTTAGAGTTGTGGGTATTCGTATTGTGTCTCAGTGATGAGAAAGTGACTAGCAAAAATGGCAAGTGTACACCCTTTAAAAAAATAAAGGGAAGAACATAAAATTTGCAAAGTATGTACCTGCACATTTAATATCATTGTATATCAGTTGTCAGCTGAATGGAGAATGAAGATTTACAGAATAAAGCAGTTGTATAAAAAGTTAGAATGTGCACAGAGTAAGTCATGCCATCCTGAATACAATGATTTTAATTGTTTTGTACTGTGTTTACCATATTGCTGAATTATGGAATGATTTTTCAATATGTCTGAATTTTAGTAAGACAATTTTCAAGGTTCTTATAAAATCATTATAATCAAGTGGGGAAATACAGGCTCATTGGTTGTTTTGAGTAACTGGATAGACAATACTGTTACTAACTGAGATAAAGAATGCAGGATAGAAGATTTGTAAAGGGGGAGACATAGTTATTCAGTCTTGCATGGTATTTCTGGATATTCCAGTGAAAATACTCAAGAAGCAGTTTCTACTTTTTATCGATGTCTTTACTTACTTAAAGTATAAACTTTAATATGTTATAGTACTGAAGATATACTGCTGAATAAACCTCAAAAAAATTCCCTGTTCTCACTGAGTTTATATTCTAGTGGAATAGGTAAGCAGTAATTACAGAAAACCAGTTTATTATAGAAGCATGATAGAAGATGATACCTGTTATGGGAAAAATAAAAGCAGGATATGGGTATTGGGGAATTAGAGTAAGGACACAATACATGACTTGGAATAGTGCGTCATTGCAATAGTGCAGTCAGTGCAAAAGTTCCTGAAAAGATCATATGAAGGCTAATTACCAGAGAAAAATGTGTAACAGAGGCTAAAGCAACATGTAACAGTATTACTTCTAAAGTTTTGCAATTAGTGTGAGTGTATATAACCATACACATGACTGCACAATAATCCCATTCTGACCTGTTATGTACTTTACCTCCATTAATATAGATACATTATTTTATGCAGTAATTATCTCCAGGTGTACCTCTCTTGTACTTCTTGCATCCCTGAAAGCAACTACTTTTCTATTATAATAGACAATGATGGGGAGGAGGGAGAAGAGAATAGAAACAAATTAGAATATTTCAAAAATTCTCAGTTTTTCTAAAATCAAGTCAATGAGTCACTGCCCCATCGAGACTGACATCGTGATGGCTCCCATGAGTTTTCTCTAGGGTCTAGAGCTGGGTCACACTTAACATTGTGTCCACAAAACACTGTACTTGATCAAGCATCATAATTTAACAGGAACACTTTTTTTATTATAGTTTCCTCTCTCTGCCACCTCCTTCTCTTTTGAGGAACTCACTGTATGCAACTTTAGTTATATGCAGTCTTCTATGATTTGTCTAGGGCTGGTCATGTTTTACAAGCTAGGGAGTCATGCAAAGTATTTCTGGTTTGTTTATGTACTTTGTGATTTTAGGCATGTTTCTTTGGCAAGACTATTGTTTGTTTGCTTGTTGCTTGTTTGCTTTTGTGGAAACAGAGTACTGCCTTTTTGGTGACAGCTGGAAATAAATGAATTAAAGATACCTAGAAGCCAACTGTTTTCCTGGCCACATGAAGAGGAAATGTAGAAAGAGGTACTAAAGCCAAGCAGAGGCAAGCAGAGATAGAAAAGAGAAAGCATTTGGAAAACATTTCTTAAGCCTTTGAATCAGATGGGCTTGAGGTGCTGAACAGAGCCAAAACACAAATGCCCAGCACACTCTACACAGCTATGCAGTTTCCACTTGTGTAAATCAAGTCTGTCTTTTCCTATGACAGTATGAAATACTGTCTCAGTGAAGATATCAGAAATAAATATATATGCATGCTTAACTTAATGAGAAAACTGATAACACTATACAGTGTCGGGAAGAGAAACGTGAGTTCAAGGGAGATAGCTTTTGGGCTAAATATAGAAACCTGTATGTAAATTAGAGCAGTCTTTCAAATTAAATGTGATACCTCTTGAATGGAAGCACTGTCAGTCCCTGGAGAGTTTAAGAATAGTCTAGGTGGTGACTGTGGTGTTGCTTTAGTTTGGATCTGGAATTTCCCAAGGGCCACATGTTAAAGGCTTGGTCCCCAGCTCACAGCTAGATGTGGTGGAAATTTTAAGAGGCAGGGCCTACTGAAAGGTTTTAGGTCATTGGAATTGTATCATCAAAGGGAATTTGGGAG
Organism: Cavia porcellus; assembly: GCF_034190915.1. NCBI lineage: Eukaryota > Metazoa > Chordata > Mammalia > Rodentia > Caviidae > Cavia > Cavia porcellus. The sequence goes on from NW_026947497.1 coordinate 43,124,161, forward strand.
CCCCAGCCTTTTCCTCATTCTCTTTTTCTCCTTTTTTTTGCCTTTCAGCCACTTTGTGAGGAACCATTCACTCTAGCACCGTGACTATCAAGATCTGCTGCCTCGCTGCAGGCCCAAATGAATCATGGCCTGAAAACTTCCAAAACAGGAATCCAAGTAACACTTGCCTCTATAAACTGAGGCTCTCTGGCATTTTGTAGTAGTAACTGAAAGTTGACTAACAGTTATAAAGGAGAGTCACCCTTTGAATAGAGAGAGTGTGGGTTACAAATCTTTTAAGTTTCTTTAATCTTTCAGGATCGGTAATCCTCCAGAAACAGACAGAATATATCAGCAGAGGGTATTTCTGGAGGAATGTTATTCATCATAAATTTATTTTCATATAGTTCCTAGACTGAGAATTAACACAGAAAAAGAAAATGTTGAAGAAGCTATATAATGATAAGTAAGCTAACCTCCCATTGAGGTAATAGATTTCATAATAGATCAAAGGAAAGCTATCAGGTGATAAATTATAAAATTGTATGATATAAAAATGAAAGTATTTGGTCTTTCAGGAAAAAATGATAATTAACAAATAGTAATAGAAATTTTAGAGATTAAAAGGAAACATTCAAGTATATACCTAGATCTCCAGATTCTGAAATGTGAATTTTATAATTAGTTATACTAGCAGATATATATTTCACTGTATCAGAAAAGTAATTTAGAAATATAATCTAAATTTGCTTTTCAGTAAAAAATCAGTGCTTCATTTATTATCCTTTTATCTTTAAAATTTTTATTTAGTATATGTTTGCAATACTTAACTATTACATTGATTGTGAGGAGTTGGTACATGTATATTACCCTTTCAACTACAATAAGCCACAAAAAGGAAGAAGGGAGTATATGAATATTCCTCTTCATCTGCATATTTATATAAACTATATGAATTTTGGGAAACTTGAAGATGAAACACATAAAGGGAAATAAATGGTTCCAAAGTAGTATACTTTACGTCAACTTTGGTACATAAGACAGCTGACACATTTATCATCTAGAACTCAAGCAAATTAAATACTAAAAATATAAGAGGCTAATGATCAGTCTCCAACTTTATCACAAACTACAATTTTTGTTTTATGAGTCAACAATTTAGAAAATATTTATCCTATGAATTAAAGACCCATTATTCTACATCAGTCAGGCATTTTTGAAAAATGATTACGTTATAGGGTCAGGGATTTAGCTTAGTGGTATAAGCACCTGCCTGGCAAGTACAAGGTTATGAGTTTGCTCTCTGATATCCTCCTCCAAAAAACGATTGTTAGAAAAGTTCAACAAAAGAAAATTCAGCATAGGTAATCTGAAAAATACTAACCACTCACTATAAAGAGACATCAAAAAGACAATACAGATTATATTCATAGAAAGCAAAAGGTTATCTGAATGAAAATGGGGATTTATGCAATATAGTTAGATACTAAACAAATCCAAATAGACCTCAAGAAACATTGCTTATATACAATGTAAATCTTTTCTCATAGAAAAGAAACGTAGAATGCTGTTTCAATAGTAAAGTAAAACACTAAATAGCTCCTGGTTTACCACTTTTACTTAGTTAGATATTGGTAATGGAGTGTGCTGATATATTAATTCCTTTTTTCTAATTATACAGACCACTTTTAATATTTTTTAAAAAACATAAAAAGAAGTGGAAAGTGGATGAAGCATACAGTAAATAGAAATTGAAAAGATGATAGAAATGCTACTTCATTGCAAAAATATCATTAAATTTTTGCCTACATAAAGGAAAAACGTTTATATTATAATTTGTGCACACATTTCATTTTTTAAAAGCTCAAACTGAAAAATGGCATGTATTTGACAGTAATTCTTTTTGGTTTAGAAATTTACATCAGGTATTTTACTTTAAAAAAATAAAAACTAGACCATTCCTTTGGTATTTTGGAACTGAGTTTGACTTTTTTGAAAATATTTAACACGAACTTAGTTTCCCATAAAAATACTTTTAGATGTTCTCAACCATATTTGATTTGTTTCTATGGTGTTTCTGGTGCTAGGGAGGGATATAATCCAAAGCCTTATGGATATTGAGCATCACATTTTAATCTTTATGAATTTCAAATTTTATCATTTAAATTGAAATATTAAATAAATAAAGACCTTACTCAGCTGTGAAGCAATGGTATATAAATTATTTTCAACAAATATTGGCATAAGCCTATAAGATAAATATGTAGCAGAATCATAAAATCAGAGCAAAAAAAGATCATCTTTTTCTCATAGAAGTATACAATTATATATTTTAGAACCCCAAAGTAAAATCAAATATCATCTGTGTGAGCTTTGCAGCTATTCAATTGTGTGAACTCTACAATTAATCCTAGAAGCATAGGATTCCAGCATCTCATTGCTTAACGGATGCTAATGGAAAATTTTATGTGTACTATATATGTTTGCACAAATAAAAATCCCTAAGCACTACAGCCTCTTGCTGTTTCCTCTTTCTGAATACTGAAACCTTTATGGGTGAAAATAAGAAGATGGACAGCAATGACAAAAATATTAATGTGAACGTTCATTTCTCAGGTTTGTGATATCTGTAGATTGTGGCAAATAATCAGAGCTCTGATTCACACCATAAGGCAACAGATTCCGGTTCCTACCATCAAAAGGAGTAAATTCCTACACTAGCAATGCTTCCACACCAAGTGCTGGAGCAGCATTTTCAGTTTGCTTCACTCCCTCACTTTCACCTTCTAACAGCCACCTGACTGCCTTCTTAAAAAACACTGCTAAGTGCTTCCTAAGCTGGCCTATTTGTCAACTGTTGAGGGTCCCACCAAAGCTTGTGGGTAAGTATAAATTAATTCCACCATCTCATTTTCAGTAAAATAAAAGGTGTCAAACAACAGATTCTCTGGTATTTACTTAAGTCTGGCAATGGTAATATATAAAGGATACATACTTTTACCCTGGAAATGCAAAATTGCTTCTGAAAAGGTGAGTATTTTATTGAAGCTGACAATGACTGGTGGAAGGGTGTAACGTGCCCTGTCTCATGCAGGCTCTATGAAAACCTCCAGCTGAAAATACTTGGAAAATTGTTTTCCAACAAGAAACCTCTACTAGACTAAGCTAAAAAGGATACCAATATGTAGATTCTAAAGTCTCATGGAATTGTTATGATAGTAGTAGTATAGGTTTTCAAAAAAGAGAATCTTAATATTGATTCCTTTAAATATTTTCAGCAAAGTGAGTCTGTGAGCATATGTAAATATCATTATATATGCTTCATTTTGTTCACTGCTATATTTTTACCTTCTGTTTCACTCTTTCTCTCTCTCTCCATCTGATTCTACTCTGGTAACATTGTTTAAATCACTGCAATATCTCCTAGGTTTACTAACTTGTTAAGTTTCAGTTTACCTCCTTAAAAGCATCATGACTAAGAATTTCACTACGCTATAAGGCAAAATTTGAATTCTAGTCACAGCTCTAACTTTTACTTTGTAATACTGAAGAAATTCACTAATCTTTTTGAACCTCTGATTTCTCCATTAGAACATAAAAAAGATAAAATCAAATTATCTTTAAAATTTTCTTCAATCATCATCCTCTAAAATATTTAAGATATCTTTGCAAAATTAGCTAGATATCACTGCAAAATTTTTCATGGCTCTTTATACTTGAAACAGATGGTAGACCATTTAGAAAATGTAAAGAATTCACATTAGCGCACTGTCCCTGACAAGTAACTAAAATAAATGCTTATCTTTGAGAATGTATAATTATCATTGATAAGACTGGACTAATTTTAATTTAATAGCACCTATAAAAGAAAAAGACTTTTAAACCAAACTAACCAGCTGAATAATATTTTCAGAAAAAATACATACAAGGGATCAACTGCTTTTAACATCACCAAATACATTACAAGTAATTTTCAAATGACAGTTATTTTTTATCTCTAGATCAAGTGTATTAAAATTTCTCACAAGACATATGTTATTTCAGTTTTCTATTTCTTCTTACGTCACATTTAGTATTTTTCTTCTTTCAAAGAATTGGCTATCTCCTCATAGTTGAATGTAACTGGCATGAAGTTGTTTATGTATTGTGTTATTTTTCTTTCAATGTAGAGGATATAGAATGGGATATTGGTAACTTTCACTTCTGATATTGGTAACTTGTACTTATCTCTGTCAATCATTTTAGAAGCTTACAAATTCTACTAATCATGTCAAAGTCTAATTTTTTGGCTTTATTAGTTGGTTTACTGTATCTTTTATTTTCTATTCTACTGTTTTCTATTATTATCTTTATTAGGCATATTAATGTGTCCTCAAAAAGAAGATATATTCTACAGCTGCTGATGCAGTCTTCTACAAATCTAAAGTTGATCACATTAATGGATGGTTTGTCCAAATCTCTTATACCTTTTTTGATAATTTCTATTTCCACACTGGGGATCCTTATCATTATTATCATGTTGTTATTAAAAGCCGCATTCAAGCCCCAATTGCTTTTTTTTTTTGTGCCTGGGATCAAACTCACGACCTTGCGCTTACCAAGCACCTAAATCCTCAGCCCCGATATTTCTAACATTCAGAAGATCTTTTTCTTTTGTTGTAACCAGGTGAACCAATTGTAAGCTACGCAAAGTATTGTTCCAGGAGGGACTTTATAGTCTCTTTTATACATGCACAGTTCAGGAGCCAGGCAAGGATTTTTTTTTAAAGTTTGTATACAAACTCAGTCTCTTCTCTTCCTTGTAGAATTCTCTAGAGTTTCTAGTCATTCTGGCAGCCACAAACTCTGTCTCTCCACACCTCACACTAGCAACACTAAAGGAGTCTGCCTAAGAGCTATCTATATTACAGCTTAATTTAGAAAAACCAAGAAACCAAGAAAACCTATAAATTAGGATGTCAAACATTTTAATTTTTTTCAGGAATCTATACTTTCCAGTGCCTTTGAATAACTGTTTTATAATTTCAAATACATAATAACATAATTAATAATTTAATGTATTCCCGGTGAATAAGGAAATACAAGCACGAAATCTGCCTTTTTCAGAAACTCTGTTAAATCTCTATAATCCCTTATTTTTACCTTATCTTCCAATCTATTTCACAAAATCAAGTTTTTCATAAATTTATCAACAAATTTACTACATAAAGTACAAAACAATGTAAAGAACCTGAATATAAACATTGAAAAGTGTCCTTACCATAATGAATTAAAGCCTATAGATTCTTATTAACAAACAGCTGAGACACATTCAGTAATACTTACACTGCATAAACCCTAGATACCAGAAATAAAAGTTGGGTCTGTTGATTAGAAAAATACTTGAAAACATTATTCCTCCTGTTATGGTTAGTATCTAAATGCCCCCGCCCCCAAACCTCATATGCTCATAGTTTGGGCTTTTCAGAGGTGGCTAGATTTAGGGTGTGTGAACATGGATTAACAATGTGTGATAATTGGATTTGTCCACTAATTGGTTTAGCATAGTTCTAGTTCTAGGTCTGGATGGAATAAAAAGGAAGCAAAGGAGCATCCTGATGACTGTTTTGATGCTGCTTGCCTGCTTGCAATGAACTGTTTCTCCTCTGCACTGTGCCTGTGCCATGCCAAACTGCCTTGGAGCCAGCCAATTATGCATTGAAATCCCTATAAACGGTGCGCAAAATAAACCTTTCCTCTTTTAACTTGTGTGTGTTGAGTATTTTGTCCCTGCCCAAGAAAGTAGCCAATATTTTCTTGCCTGAGCCAAATTAAATAGCAACATTTATCATTTTGGTATATTCGCTGCCAAAGCAAGCACAATGGCAACCTTTGAAAGGTATATCAAAAATTTAAGCTTCCATTAATTGTACTTCTTTAAACCTGGATTTTAAAGTCAGCAATTACATCGACAACACCACAAGCAAGTTATTAATTTATACTTTTCTGGTATTATATAAAATATATACCTCTTTCCTGGCTCTGATTCTGGTTGAGTTTTTTGTTGCTCTTTTTTCATTAAGGGTTTCTACAAAAAGACAAAAGGTTTGACATTAAAAAAATTATCACCTATAAAACTTTATTTCCATTGATATTCCATTATATAATAAAAGAGAGAAAATCATCTTTCCATTATTTTGTCTTATAAATGTAAGCATTCATATAAATGTGTACGTATGCTCAGAGGAATACAATTACTGAAGGTCTTCCAGTATCTTTTGGAACTCAGGAGTGTAATTCCTACTAATTTTTTCACTGGGCTAACCTCTTACAAAATTTATGACACTAGAAAACTTAATTTGTTTGTCTGCTTTTAAACAAAACAGATTTAATAGGTCACCAAAAAATCATTATGGGGGGAATACTGGTAGAAAAATAAATGCTGTATATTCCCTGCTCCTGTCACATCAGTTGGTCTCAAAAATTCCTAGCTGCCAAAATTACATGGACTGAACTGTGCTCCCTTCAAATCCATATTTTAATGCCCTAACCAACCAAGGTATAAAAGTCATTTAACAAAGTAGTGTTAAGTGAGACCGTAAGTGTGGGGACCTAATCCAAGAGGAGTGATGTCTTAAAAACAGCAAGTGACACCAGAGCTAAGGTTACCACAAGGACAAAGTGGTCATCTGCAAGTCAGAGAGGCCTCAAGATAAACCAGCTCTGGGGGCCTCTTGGTATGAAACTTCCAAGCCTCAGGAACTGTGAGAAAGTTAACTTCTGTTTTTTAATTAAGACACGCACTCTGTGGTATTCGGTATGGTAACCAGGAGGCTGAAACATAAAGTGGCTAGGCATCATGGCACATGCCTTTAATACCAGCACTCAGGAAGCTGAGGCATGAGGATTGCTGTAAGTCTGAGGCCAGCCTGGGCTACAAAGTGAGCTCAAGGCCAGCTGGCTACCCTGTAAGACCCTGCCTCGGTCTTGGTCTCGGTCTCGGTCTCAGTCTCGGTCTCAGTCGGTCTCTCTCTCTCTCTCTCTGTCTTTCACTATCTACCCTCACAGATTAAAACAAAGTAATGGGGGAAAACACAGAGTATAATATTTACAATATCAGTAACAGAGACCATCTTATTTTCAGCGAAAATATTTCATATGTCATTCAAAAGACGATTACAGTAATGTACACGCTTCAAAGGCATCACTCACAACGATTACATAAGGGGTCCCATACAGATTTCACTTACACAGCTCTTCAGTACTGATGAACGATGGAATGATGGAAAGAACAGGAAGTTCAGTACTCCAAACTGTCGAATAACTCGGGTATGGCTTCCCCATTATTCGGGTGATCAAAAGGCAAAATGAATAAAGACACCTATGGGTTGTACATCTAATTTACAATCTTGTATAATAATTACTGTCATGAAATAGATTCATAAAAAATAGGGCAGAAGAATCTGAGGCAATCTTGAAAATGATAAAAAGTTGGGGAATGTGGGACTGTTAGGAAGTCTTCTGCTGACTCTGAGAACTCAGTAACAAAAGATTTCTTAGCTATTGACAATATGATGTGCGCAAGATCCTGCAAGGAAAATGACTGTTTTCATTTGAAGTTTCAAGTTTGTATCTCACAACTGAAACCGAAAGTATCTCTTTTATAAACTCCCAGGAAGTACTAAGGTCAATGTAAACATGAATCATGAAGAATACTGTGTTTATGCTACAAAGATATTCAGTATTAAGATATACAGTGGTTATTTTAAATAGATTTTAAATCAAAACTCTCTTCTATACAGTTCAACTTCATCCTGTGTTATTTTACTGTCTCCGAAACAATTTTGGTTGCATAAATTTTCTTGCACAACCCTCATTTCTTCTTATAATCAAAAATTAATTTTTCTGTCACAAGTTTGCATCACTTCAACAGTTACTACTTAGAAAATTCCATACTCATATATTAATTCTCAAAATAAACAATCACCTTTAAATATACTATTATACATTTAAGCATTTATGTGCAACACTGAGGTAATAATAAACAATGAAGGGAGACTTTTTTACCTCTTGCCCTGAGATGTTGCATAAAATATATTCATGGCTTCAAAAATACAAAGGGCCACAAAAATTCATTTCAGTCTTTGTGTTCTATACTTTTTCAAAACATAATGCATTTGGCTTAGGGCACGCTGTCCTTATGTGATACTCCTATTTATACTTGCCAACTTCATCTTTTTTTTTTTTTTTTTTTTTTGCTTGCTACCCTCTGAGCCAGAGAAAGAGAACTGGCAACTTCTCCATAGTAAAGAGTGTCAAATGTGAAGGCTGCTAAGTAAACAATCTCAGACAAACATTCTTGACGATTTCTCCTTCTGAGGTCCCTGTGATTTTTCTCCCCATTTATTCTCTTGCAACTTCACTGTTTTCACATAATCCATTTTTGTTTGTTGCATTCTGCTAACATAAGTAGAAGTTAATTGTTTGTTTTGATTTGGGTCTCCTTTTCTCAAAGCCAGTATCAGTTTTTGTTCTAAGGAGTCCAGATTTTTTTCTGTTGGTCCTCTACATACTTCTATACCACACTTCAAAGTCATTCTCCCTTAATATATCAACTCTCTTCTGTCTCTCAAAATCGTTCTCTTCACTTTCTCCACTGCGACTGCTTCTTTCAAATTTTTCAAACTCCTGGTCTCACCATGGCAATGCATCATGGATGCATTCTAAATGGTGGCTCATGCCTATAATCCCAGCACTTGGGAGGCTGAGGCAGGAGGATCGTTGCGAGTTTGAGACCAGCCTGGGCTACAAAGTGAGCTCAAGGCCAGCCTGAACTGCACAGCAAGACCCTGTCTCAAAAAGACAAAAAAAAAAAAAAAAAAAAAAAAAAAAAAAAGTAACTCATTAATAAAACCCTCTGGAAATTTTTTCAAGTTTTTAACAACCTGAATAAATTTATATCAAATCACCTATCAGACTCCCCCTATATGTTTTCTCAAATCGCAGAACTAGATTACTTCTGGTAACTTACAAAATAGCACTACATGCCAGTCTGTTTTAGCAAAAAAGAAAAAAAAAAAGCTGTCTATCAAGTCTACCTCTTTTTCTGAATTATATAGGATTTTTCCTTTTTTAACAATTCTCTCATAGTGAAATAAGCTTTTTCATTGATTAAACATAAATTTTTAGATATATTTCTATTTTAGTCTTACTAGTGTGAAAATTCTGGAATATATTTGCTATAAAAGGAAGCATAATCAGTATATAATTCTCTAACATTTAATCCTAAATGTGGTTAAAAGTTCTTTTCTAAGTAGAAAGGAATTTTCACAGTTTTCAGCAGCTTTGTGATCCTACCACATATGAGCAAATTATTGAATGTCTAAAAAAAAGATTTATTTAACAATAGGTATCTGTAAAAAAATCATTACTAGTACGTGTGTGTGTGTGTGTGTGAGTGTGTGTGTGTGTGTGTGTGTGTGTGTGTGTGTGTATTTCCAAATACATTTTAAAACACGTGAAATAAACAGATCGGATTTTCCTGCCAGGCTGGACAATTAGCATTAGTGTTTGCCCTGTGGAAATGAGTAACGTCCCTTGCACCTTCTGTGAAATAGCAATGAGCTGATTCCTTATACTATGACTGCATTTAGCAAGAGAAATGCCTTAAACAGAAAAGTGTCAATTGTTTATACATTTACACACACACATATATATATAACCAGAAGGCAACAAACACATCTTTCTGAAATTTTTTATAAGTCAATCTCTTTGTATTTTTTGAATTTAAAAGTTTCCAATAATGCAGACAGATAAGCCACAGAATGGTTTCGAGGCGATATAACCACCCCTAGGAAGTTGTGATGTTCCAGGGAAAACTCATACACTCTCAGTATCTGCTCATGAGCCAAGCCAGCCCCAATTTGCCAAGTTGTCTGAAGTGTTGTATTTCCTTCACATATCTGTCCCAAACTAATGCTGCCAACTCCATAATGGCCATTGTCTCAAAAAGTCATTCAACTTTCAGATTTGGGATTTAGCAAATATCAGTCACTTATTTCTTTAGCTATCATGGAAAAAATAAAGATATTCACTGTTCTATGCAGAGTTATTTAAGCATAGCTTAAGAGGCAAAACAAAGGTTGAAGGAAGAAGGGGGCAAATTATTTTATAGGACTGACACTTTAAAAGATATGAGGCCTCCTGTTTCCCAGAGTATCTTCCTACTAACAGATCATAGTACAATGTAAACATAAATTCTAAGAAGCATAAAAACAAAAAATATCTTAATGCCTGGGTGTAAAAGTAACAGAAGTCCATTCTAGTGAAAAAAAAAAACAAAACATTGAATTTACTGTTTTCTGAGGTCTAAGACCTGCCTTAGTCTGATGGGTTATAAAGACTCCTGATGCCCTAGGTTCTGTGTTTTTTGTTTTGTTTTGCTGTAATTTTTAATTTTTTAAAAAATTCAAAAAAATTTTGAACTGGTATATACAATTTTATCTCTCACATATTTATGAGTAATATGACATTTCAATGTATGTATACACTGTGAAGTTTAGATCAGGACAAAGATATGTTATCTCCCAAACATCAATTCTTTAAGGTGAAAATAATCAACATATTTTCTTCCAGCTTTTTTTTTTTTATTTCGAAAAGAATAAAAGCAAATGAAAAAAATTGAGGTCATTCAAGACAAAAGGATGAACATAGTACATAATTTAAAACCACAATACAAGGTGATCTACAATGTCTCTTGTTATCTTCAATAGAGTTGTGCATGTCATCAGGTACAATAAAATTGAACATAGCAGTACAGAATAAAATCAAAAGAATAAAACATTGGAGATATTATAGGACTTCAAAAGAGGTAATAGTCAAATTAGAATGGGTATCATAGTGAATCTTATTGTCTTCAGAGTAGTTGCCTATACTCTCAGACTTGATACTATCAAATGTAACAATTCGAGTGGCTGACTGAAGCTGCTACAGTTCTGGTTTCAGGTTTATCCTCCCAGACTGGAAAATGCTGCCCAGCCTCCTCACCCACTCCTGTGGGAGGACTAATTTCCATGCACTCAGTGAGGGCTGGTATAGATCTCCAAACCAAATCTCTGAGCTGAGTGCTGCTCTGTGTTCCGCGCTCCCCTCCATGACCACTTCCTCCCACCAGGCCCTCAAGCCCACCAACCCCCAACTTCACCATGACTGCATGTCTCTGGATTCCAGCATCGTTTCCTATACAATGGGACGGGGTCCAGTGAGAGTAAGTCTGGCTACAACCTTCCGTCCATGATTTTCATTAATCTTTCTTTCTTTCTTTCTTTCTTTCTTTCTTTCTTTCTTTCTTTCTTTCTTTCTTTCTTTTCTTTTCTTTTTTCTTTACTTTCCCTTTAGTTTCTTCCTGGATCCATCTCCCTCTGTCTGGTCTTCTCCAGGATGTTTTATTCCAGCATCTGAGCTGTTTCTCTCTGAGAGGCTCCCTATTTTGCCGCTTACTGATCCACCACCTTCCAGAACTCCACCTCTTACAGCTTTTTGAAATACATATTACCACTATTTCTGGTCACCTCTAATAATAAGTTAGTGCTTCATTCTTACTCTTGCAGCCTCTGATAAGTATCCACTCTACTCTTAACTTCTATGAGACCAACTTTTTTAGATTCCACATGAGTAAGAATGAAGCCTAAAGATAAAAGAAGCTAGGCAAATGTGGCACAGCTCCTGAATAATTAAACTAAACTAAAAGTTAGGGCCTCAGTAAATCAGCATATCATAACAGACCATCAGGGCCTAATAAAGTACATGTGATAAAAGAACAGGTCCGTAGCCAAATGAGAGACTTTGGAGACAGTAAAATACAAACAAAACAGATTGCTTTCTATCAAAGGCCTACCTACAACCAGGAGTATCCCTGCCTTCTGTCATGTACACCAGTCCCCAAACTGTAATAAAACCCAATAGGTCTAAACATCTATGGTGTCCACATTATGGGCCACTCTTTCCCAACTAGCAGAGAGCTTCTCTTTTATTCTTTATAATAAACACACATTTTGCCATTCCCCACCACTTACTGTTTGCTCTTTTGACCAGAGAGCTAGATTTGGTCACAAGATCATGTGAAATTTGTCCTTCTGTACCTGACTTACTTCACTTAACAAAATTACCTCCAGCTCCACCATATTGTCACAGATCACAGGATTTCATTGTCCTTTAGGCTGAATAATAGTATGTTGTGTATAAGTACTGCAGAATAAAATGAAAGCTCAGTTGATTCTCTACCTTAGCTATTGTGAATAGTGTTACCACAAACATGGAAGTGCAGATGTCTCTTTAACATACTGATTTCATTTATTTTGGATATATATCCAGTAGTGGAATTGTTGGATCACAGGGTACTCTTATTTTTAATTTTTGGAGGCACTTGTATGGAATTTCCTAATGGCTTAGAGCTTAGATTTAATAAGCTGGAGTCCCTGTAGTTGAAAGACAAACACTGAACTCAGAGAATGAAAGGCAGTTCCAAAAATATCCCCCATAAAATCTGAGTGCTAGAAGGTCAATAACCACAAATCATAAACCAGGATTTAAAATTTTCCACAAGAGAGACAGAGACAGAGAAACCTAGATGGAGAAGGTAAAAGTTCTTCTGCAAGAATTTCTGATAAGACTCCACATAGATTTGGGGTTTGATTTATAATACTATAAATGCAACACAACCTTTCCTTCCACAAAATATCTAAAAATTTAGAATAAAGGTATCTCAAGTTAGTAGTGCTCAATAGTGTCTGGCAAAAGCAAACATCAATCATTTTTAGATGAATGAAATTTAAACCGAAGCTTCAAAAATTCTTACAATAAAATACTAAGAAAATGAGCTCAAAATGAAGCAATGTCACTAAATGTGATAAAATATACAATCAAGGAATCAAAAAAAAACATATGCAGAACCTTAAACTACATATTATTCTGCATATAGAATATAGGAATGAGTTTACATTTCTCTGTGTTTAGAGAAATTATGCTGAAGGAACCAAAAATTATCAAAATTGACCAAGTTTATTTTGAAAATAAGCAGACATTTTAAAAATGAAAAACATATAATTGAAATTGGAAATTTACTGAGTAGCAAAAGGCCTGAATAGACACCTATAAAAAGACTTGATAAGCTAGAATACAAAGAAGAATAAAACATGATATAGCAATGAGAACGAGATGAATAATGATAAGAGAATGAAAGATCACATGTATAATCAGAAACTTAGTTTTAATTAGAGTTTTATAAAAAAAATGAAGACAAGTAATATTTGAAAAGATAAAGAAAGATTTGTTTCTGTTTCTAGAATTATTGAAAGATATTGATTTTCCAGTTTAGGAAACCCAACAAAGACCAAGAAAAATAAATAATAACAAAGCCATACTTACCTCAATAAAACAACAGAACAATAAAAAAGTCCTCAGAAGCAAAATGTACACAGATTACTTTCAAGGGAAAGCAGCTGGGTGAATGTACACCTTTTCTTAACAACCATGAGAGCCATAAAACAAAACCATACCTTTAAAATGCCAAAAAGACATGAGTAAAAAAGAACAAAAAACAACACTGTTAGCTGAAGTTTTCTGCCAAGTTATCCTTATTAAATGCATTTCTAAAAGAAGTAGTTCAGGAAGGAATATCATCATATACAGAAGTAACAACAAAAAAAAAAGGTTGAGCATGAAAATGCAAAATGATGAAACAAAATAATAGCATCAAATATAAGAGGCTAAAAAAATAAGAAAAGTAAACTAGTAATTAAGGATGCTATCATCTCCATAGGAAGGGGAAAAACTGAAGACAGTTAAAGCAAAAGGTGCATGTTAAAATTTATGAATTACCCACTTATGAAAAGTAAAAAGAATATGAATACCAAGGTAGCAGAAAGGAAAAAATTGAATACCAGAGAAAAATATAAGAATAATTTTTCTTTTAAAAAAAGAGATGTAACAGGCAAATAAAAAGGACAAAATAATTTACAAATAGAAAACACAAACCATATAATGTTCACAAAGAAGAAATAATGGTGACCCAAAAGAAAACTTAATGTTATTGGTCACTGGCAAAATGTATATAAAAGTCCCAAAGAACTGTCATAATTTCCAAATTGGAAATGTTAAAATTTTGACAATGTTAAGTGTTGCCAAGTGTATGAGGCAGTGGAAAATCACATAAACAGCAAGTTTGCTGCTGCATAGTAAAGTGAAATTCATGACCACCGGCCAGCACAGCCATCCCAGCTCTAGGGATATGCAGTAAACAGAGGAGCCACTCATAGGTAGAGGCAAATAATTCAATGATCAATTAAATTCCACTGCCCATGCCCTGTCCACCTGAGTCCAAGACTGAATGAACTGAATTTTGGAATCAACTCTAAAAGATTAGGATTTTCATTTTTAGAATAGGTATTCACCCATGACACATGAAGGTACTAGTTAAAATCACTTGTCGTAGACAAACTCTTGCATTGGAGACGTGTAAATGAATGTTTGTAGCATAGTTTTTTTCTTACAAGGATATTTTTAAAAAGCCAAATATCTCTCAACCATAAAAAGGATGATGAAACTGTAGTACATCATTTCAGGGGATGATGTGCATTGATATAAGTGAACGAAGCAGAATCACATATTCATGTTAATGAAGATCAAAGGATATCAAAAATACATTGTAGAGCAAAAGGAGAACAAAGAACTATAGTTCTGTTTGCATAATGTTAAAAACTATCAAAGCTAAACATTGCACTAACTAGGCACATGTGTATATATGCTAAAACTGTGAGAAAAAGCAAGCAAACAAGTGACATAAAATTAATATCACTTTTTCCCCCAGGATATGAAAAGGACAGACATGTGCTCATCTATTCATTAAGCTTTGTGAGGCATTATCTCAGTAGGATAGTATATGCTTTCACATGACTAATATATAGAACAATAGACAAGTTTTTTAAAATATGGCTGAAATATTCCTTGAGTTTTAAATCAACATCTCATTTTTGATAACAAGATTTAAGAAATTTCAGGTATATGATAAATTCCTAGGAAGTTACATATCTCAAAATCACTCCTATGATTCATATGATTCATATGTGCTTTTTAAACTCAAAAACTGAAGGATACCAAGCAGTGGATTAGCTGCTGCTAGATATAAATCAGACATTCTGATGTCTTAAACTCTAGGAGTCTATAGATACCTACAACATGTTTTTACCAGCTGAAATTAAAACTGCATACCTACAAGGATAGACTGAAGACATGAGTTTCCATTTTATGATGAGAGGCATCTTAATAAGGTTGTATTCATACAGATGCATACGTTGATGCTTGAATACATGTAGGATGATTTCTGCTTTCCAATATTTTCCTTTTGAAGTTTTAAGGTTGTCACCTGGGAAGTTAATTTGTTACTAAACAACCCAGTTATAAACTTGATTTAGCTCAATGGCATAAGCGCCTGCCTTACAAGCAGGCGTTTGTGAGTTCGATCCCCGGTACCGATAAAAATGAAAAAGACAAAAAAAATTTTTTTAAATCATTGTTTTATTTGTATGTGTTTGCAGGTTAAATCTGAATTTGAGCCATTGTAAATGAAAATTGTTTCTATGTTATTTATATACTATATGGGAGGTCTGGGGGTACATCGCAAAACTAATTGTTATAACTAAAAATTAGAACCTTACTGTGTGCCTTCTGGACATGATCTTCATCAAGTCTCATCAAAGTACATATCTTATTTTATCCTATTTCCTGCATTTTCTGAGAAGATTGAAAAATTTAGTATCTTCACCTTACTAGTTGGAGATTACTGCATCCAACAGAGCTCTTGAAACTCTAGAAAGAGGATGGTGGAGGATGAGGAAGACAGGAATCAAGGTGAGGGAAGCTGAGGCCAGGTGGAGCTTCTCTCCTCATGGGAAATGCCCAATGGCTGAAGCGCGTTTATTTATACAATCAGTAGATGGCTGATGTTCATAGAGAACTTAAGGGGAGGGTAAGATGCTGAACAGGAAGAACATCTAATCTTCAGCAAAACATCATGCCTTGGTGGTTACATGGGGAACAAGTGGGAAAGCATCTATCTTATCTCAGGGGAAAGCCAAGTCTCTTCCTGCATCAGTTTCTGAGCTGCATACACTTCTCATGGAGCCCTGCCCAACTCAGGAGAAGCAGCGACCTTGTTCTACATACCCAAGGTACACACAGCTTAGCCTCCAACAGGAGCTGGTTGGTATTCATACTCAGTACTACTATTAAGATGGTGAAACTAGTGATATAGGCAGTATGTTTTTAATTTATAAAAATGTCAGAAAGAGGAGAAAAAATAGAGGAGTTCAGGTTAGATTTTTAATTGATTGGCCCCTGGCAATTTTGTTTTCCACTTTTACTTCATTTAGAACAGTACAAAAGTTTTGTAGTGAGTCACAAAACTTAACCACAATGGGATTGCCAGTTCCATGCACTGTGGTCAAATTTTGCCCCAGCCCCCTAACTACAAATTGACTGTGACTTCTTGTTTGAGGACTTTGATGGGGAATTATCCAGAATGGGGCTTCTAAAATTTTAATGATTCATAAATCAGTATGGATCTTATTCCTAGAGACCTTATATACTTGGATAGACATATCGCCTTATTGAAACTGTCCACAATAATCTACCTAGGTGAGAGCTCTGATATCAAAAGAACTGGCTAATTTCCCCATGCATACTTTGAGATTCACTATAATGCTGCTTCATTATTTGAGAATGTAGTTTTTATATCTTTGATTGGTTATAATCTAACTTTTCTTTTTATAAGGAAATAGATTTCTGTCCTACCACATAACAAAATTCTTCTTTAGGATACTTGCACATCTGGTTTGTACCGGGGGGGGGGTGACTTGTGTAAGTCAGAACTACTTTAAAAAGCAACAATATTACACTGACTTGTCTAAAACAATGCTTCTGAAACTTTTCCAGGCTTATAAGTCACTACAGATCCTCTGACTCCATAGAAATGTCTACATTTTTAAAAAATTTCTAGGTGACAAGGTGGATGACTCCGGGTTACACACAGAATAGGAAGAGCCCAAAGGATGTTTCCACACTCCACCAGAAATCCTAAAATCGGCCTCTTCCGTTTGAATTAAACCAGGAGAGAACTCAACACCAAGATAACAGAGTTCCCACATTATCTCCACCATAAAAATTCACACCCCCAAATCCCTCACCCTACAAAAAGTTTTCATCAAGTTCTGTTTTTGTCTCATGATTAAAAGGGGCTCATTATGTAGCATATTATTGCATTTTATGAAAGCATATTTTGAATACATTGTTCATTAACTTATTTCACACTTTTTAATCATCAACTATATGGTACACTTTTCTTGTTTGCTTTCATCTTATGAAAATACTGTGAATCAAGTCACTAATCCTGTCTTGTTATATTGGCTGCTAAAACGTACATAGCTAAATCTGTAATTTACTTCTCACAAGTATCTAATATACCAAATAAGAAATTTGTATATTTAATTAAATCTTAAATTCATGTTTGCTATTTCTTTTACATAATGCCTAATATACTAATGTACTTCAAGTTGTATATATTTTTATAAGCTATCAAGTTTTTGTAAAAAGATTTAAAGAATTCCCTAACAATTTTGAAAATTAATAAAACTTATAACTCATTAAACCTGTATTTTTCATGAGTGTTTGTCTAATTTTAGTTGGTTGTTGGATTTGTTTGTTTTTTTCTTTCAGAACTTTTATTTTTGAGTACATTTAAGCCCCCTATGTAACAGACAAGTTCCACTCCAAGAGAACATTAGTAAGCCACATTCATACCTAAGTTGAACAAAGTGAGATTTTTTCATCTTTGACATAAATATACAATGTGAAGCATTAAAAAAACAAAAAAAAAACTGCAAATAAACCATTTGCACTTTTGCAGTTACCTTAAAATAGTGGTGCAGTACAACAATTTGGATACAGGGATTCGTTGGAGTGAACCAAGAAGAGCCGTGCTAACTGAAGGAGGGAGGGTAAGTGGGAAATAGAGGAGCAATGATCCCATTTTTTCACCTTGGACCAATCTCTCAATTATTTTCAATTTGTTTCCATGATTATTGCTTTGCACTTCCTAGCAATTCCTTCCACATCACTACTGCTTTTCTTCTTGCTTCTGGACAAGCTGGGCTCTGACTGAGCACTGGCCTACACTCTCACTTTCTGGCATTCATTCCTATCTACAAATATTCCTGAGGCAAGGTCCGTTCATAGCTATCAAAGTCCCCAACTTGAATGTCTTTAAGTTTGAGATTTACTGAAAAAGCAACAAGACAATCTTCAAAAAGCCCCAAACCAATAGTTTTTCAGCGGTCACTTTAATAATATATAACAAAATAAAGCAAAAAAGGAGAGTTTGCACTATCATACTACTGCAAGGAATGTATCTGAAGAAAATTTAGAAGTCCACAAAAATCTAACTACAAATATAATATACTAAATTGTATTTTAAAACTATACAATTGCAAAATATCAAGGAAAAAAACATGCTGCATAAATGGTATGCTACTGCCATTGGCCCATGGTATAGAGAATACACCAGTCAATACCAAATGGTAGTCTTAAAGTTTTAACAGAAAAAATAAGGCTATAAAATATTCTTGTACTAAGCATGATTGATTTTTCCTTAATCTTTTACATCCTAAGTTTTCTTCAAAAATCTGTACATATGCACATTGCATGACACAAAGCAAATGTTAAAAGACTTTCTTGCATGCCAAAAAATAGTAACAGGTATATAACGAGCAGATGAAGAAAAACACAAAGAACTTGTAATTTGAGGTTAAAAATTATCCCACGTATTTGTTTCAAGAATAAAATTGGAATTGAACTAAGAACCAATCACTGAAAAGTGGAGTGCTATGACATTTAGTCACTGCTATGGTCTCCACTGTCTACAACAACTATGGATAGCTTCCAGATTTTACCAACCAGATCTCACAATCTGTGACATATTTTGCCTTACAAAAATCTCATAAGACTTAAAGTTTTTGGGTTTTGTCCCTGGTATGGGTTTGTTCCTGCTAACTAGCAATCAAAAAAAGGGTCTTCCGATGAGTGATGGAGTGTTGCAGTTTGTGACTGCGGCATGGAGCGAAAGGATGAAAGATATCTCAAAGATCACTCGGAGTCCACGGCCAATCCATATTCCAAGAGTGTCCAGAGGGGCTGCTATGAACCCAGACTCCTCAGCATGAGAAAGTCTCAAAAGATAGTTTCAAACTGAAGCCTCTGTGGCCTTCTGTTGATAGAACCAGGGAACTAGAATCAAAGAAAATATGAAACTCACCTGGACAGGGACCGTAGCTATCATGGGAAGAGGAAGGCATGATGAGGATGGTCTGTTACATAACTGACTCTAGGACTAAATTCATTGATAAAACAGTGTGGGGAGGACAAAGCCAGAGCATTCACTCCTTTAGGCAATGCATTTTCATCCTACTGTAAGGTGAGGCCAAGTACCTTATCTGTTTATTCTCTGACCATGCACTCCAGTTTTAGGCTTTGGCCAAGCCCCTTCACTTTGCATATCCGTCTCATCCATACCTCTGGGCAACACACACTAGAGGATGTTGCAAAAAAAGAAAAAGAAACGAAGAAACCAACAAGAGATCTTCCTGACAAAAGGAACAACCATTAATTCTAAAGAAAAAGAATAGAGGAAAAAGTCCATTTCAAAACAAGAGATTAAATACTATACACACTATTTTTGCAAGCCAGAAAATACTATAGTAAGATGCATGCAACACCTTAAATACCACTTTCTCCTCTTACTCTTTCTAATAATATTGTGGATGTGCTTTTCCTCCATCTGTGTGGGACAAGCATGTGTGTGTGTGTGTGTGTGTGTGTGTGTGTGTGTGTGTCTGTGTGGGCCTTCTCTTCTCCATCTTCTTTTATTAACTGCTCCTACTTAGTATTATCAGTACTGCCGCTACAAGTTTACAATTCTTTATCTGAGACTGTCATGGTTTATGGCAGTGGCTCCCACATCTCACGTAATAATGGACTCTACCAAATCTACCGTTCATGCTTGGTTTACTGTCTAGCACTCAAATTAGTGGTGTGAGTGTTACACCACAAATTGGTGGAGCTACGACATGATGCAATGGCTGGAAGAAGGTGTGTCTCTTTGCCTTGCTGGTTTGCGCCTTGCTATTTGCAGCTGGCCATGAATGGCAGCCACCATGCCACTCTATCATTTGGAGCCAGCTGAATATGGACTGAAACTTTCAGAACTGTAGGGAAAAAAACATTTCCTTCTTTCATTTTTAGTGTCAGGTGTTTTGCCCCAACAACGAGAGAAAAGTAACTAAGACAGGGTCTTGAAATTTTAAAAACTCAGAAAAACAACAAATTTTTCATAATGCATATGAAGTCAAAATTTAACTCACCTGTTTTTTGATGGCAGAACTTCGCTTAAACCAGCCCATGCAAGACCAATATAGTGGCCTCTACCTCCCTTTTTTGAGAACATTTATATGCTTCATTGCAAATATTAACTTCATTATAGGTTTGACTTCAGGTACACTTATCTTCTTATCCTTCTAAAATGCAAACTGTTCTGAACTCCCAAAATTGTGTAGTCCCAAGAGTTCCAAAAGATGGTTACAAATCTGTACAAGTACTAAAGGTGTAACTATTACTATTGTTACTATTTGTGATATAAAATTTTGACTTTGAGTAGCCCTTTATTTTTTATACCAAATTATTCTAACATCTCATTAGCCTAACAGTGAATAACTGAAAAGAAGTCTCTTGTCTAATCCATCTACTGTTTAATTAATACACATTTTAAAAGCATTTTCTAATCATCTAAAAAAGCAAATTATACTCATTTATAAATCACATACATCTACATGAACACAATAGTAATATACACAATAATATGCAAAAATTTTGGCCAAAACTCTGGCTACCAGTGCTTTCTTTATGTAATTATTACTACTATTGAAGTTTTCATTCATATTCAACATCCCTGTCTGGTGCATTCTGTTTGATGAAAACAAGCTAATTAGTGCTAAACTTCCCTAGTTCATAAATTTATTCCTAAGAACATTAAAAGGAAGTCAAATGAGACATGTTCAGTAACAGATGTTTGCCTTTTTTGGCTGCCTTTTTACAGTTTGTTCTCTATCATTACTTTTTAAGAAATTTAGTTAATGTTCCTTTACTAAAGAACAAGTGTACTTATCTTCCCAAGGCAGGGGGTGGGGGACAGGGATTCCCCAGGGCAGGTACGATCTGTTCATTTCCTTAACCTAATATCTGCTAAAAGGCTTTCTGGATAACTGGGTTTTTTTTTCATCTTTTTCTTTTTCATCGGTACCAGGGATCGAACTCACGACCACACACTTGCAAGGCAGGCACATATGCTGCTGAGCTAAATCCCCAGGCCAACTGCAAGTGTGTTTAGGGGTGTTAAATAGCTGACCATATTGATGTTTTTGGTTGGATCATTGAACACAACTGTTTGCAGTCTCTCTGTTTGAATGTTCACTTTGTATGCTTTGATACTGTGACTTGAGCAACTATCTCTAAGATGATAATGTGTAATCTATTAACTGGTGATTTCTTACTTTTTTTTTTTTTTTTTTTTTGGTAGTTCTGTATTACTTGTACCCTTACACCGCTTTGTTTTGTTTTGTTTTTTCTCTTTTTACTTTTAAATAAAATTTTAAAAAAAATAAAAGGCTTTCTATACTCAACTTTTCGTGCTTTCATTCAGGTTTTAGAAACAACAGCACTCTAGCTTATCCCAAGAATGCATACATTGATTGGCAACTGCATAAGCAGAACTGTTCGCAATAATTATTTATACCTAGGGGCTCAGGCTCCACAAAGGTCTTTCCTACCTGGGGAGATCTCAGAACAAAGGAGCACTTCTACAAAGGGATATTCCTTATTGTTTTTCTTTCTTTCTTTTTTGTTTTGTTTGATACCAGAAATCAAACTCATGACATTGCACTTGCCAGGCAGGTGCTGTGCAAAAGGGCATTTATGATTGAGAGACCTGGGTTGAATCTTTTGATTTCTACCATAAAGAAACAATGTGAAGTGACTCCCAAATGTAAAATTCCAATAGTCTTTTATAACCAAAGAAATCGGAGACATTCATTTAGACTTTTCTCTAAAAATAAAAATTGAATTGTACCAAAATACAAAGGTAAAAATCTTACTAACTTACCTAACCCTCCATGCTTGAAAGCCATGTGCAATGTACAAGACTACAATATGACTAGGTGGCAGTACTCAAGAAAATCCAAGTGACATTATAATCCAGGTGGTGTATTTGCTAAGAGTGCTGTTTTCTAAATCTTTGTGAGAATAATTGAATATATATATAGACCTACTCACTGCTAAAGGAATGTGGCATGGAGTACTTCCTTTCTGTTTCCTAAAAAATATTTTATTAGCTAGAGTAACAGTAGTAATTTCTGTCTAGAAGGAAATATTCAATGAAATAAAATAAATTATCATTATAGAAATATAATGTCTTGTAGCAGTATCAGCTTTGTAGCTTTGATACTGCTCCAAGACCACAGAACTATTGAAAGGTGGGTCTTTATGTAAACTAAATGTATTTTTCAGAGGGAATAACTATCATTGTGTCATAAAGATGTAAAATTTTATTAATTCATAGAAAAAGAAATATGCATTTCAAATTAAAATCTAAAGTTTAAGATAATAAAAAATACTGGAGACCTCTACTCCACACAATAGTATCAAAAAATAAACATAAAATGATAGGTAATGCTAAATGGCTGAAGTCCTACTTCAAAATGCAAACAAAATCATAGCAACTTGACTATTAAATCAGGATCTCAAGCACACTGCAGGGGTTTTTAAAAATAATTTAATTTTTAACCAAATGACTAAGAAGTTAAGAAAACATCTGAATGAACAGAAAGTTTTAATTTAGGAGTAGTAATGATTTGATGATATGAGCTAATCCTTAGAAAAATCAATGGCCATCTTTTGTCAAATATAAGTCATGGCAAGAAAATCAAGCACATGAAGATAATTACAATACCTACCCCAAGACTTTATTTTGGAAATGGGGAGAACAGAACAGAGTGAAGACACGATTATGTAGGAACTCTTTTGAATTTATGTAGGAAAAGAAATGTGCTAGTGTGTTTCACATTTCATAATGCAAACAAAATCCTTCAAATGTCACAATTTTGTGGCAGCAAACTTCAGCAAAGAATTATAAAAGGACATCGAAACTTCCATTTTAAAAGGAAATGATCGCTTTAGATTTTTTATGATCCTTATTTTTACTGAAATGGCTGAAAGTCATTCACCAAAGAAAAATGCTAAGATATTTCATTTGTTAAAATCAACCCATTTTATAGTCAAAAGAAGCGCAACTTGAACAACTTAAAAGACATTTGAAATTTCTCATTTCTAAAAATATGTTTCTGCAAAACCAGTAATTCTTTATGGTATTTATGAGATGAAGCTGTAAGTATTTAAAAAAATAGGGCGTAAGTCTTTTTCTCCTTCCCTTTCATCCAGGATGCATTCCACTTGGAGAGTTGGAGGTGGTGGTTGGAAATTCTCAGGTCAAGAAGGTCCATAATGTGGTCTTTGAAACAGAAAATGATTTATGCTGTAAAGGGTTATGAGACTAAATCCTATTTGCTTATAATCCTCTGCTTCCATGTATTAAGGTTAGAAGGGCTGAAGGTTAAGGAGCAGAAGCAAAAGTGACTGGCTTATTCCTGCCCTAAGGTATAAAGTCCTAGAAAAGGCTCCCAACTCCTAATGATAGCTCTGGCTTATCTCCTCAGTGTCATTTCATGCTACTTTTCCCCTGGCCATACTGAGCTGTGGCCACACATTACTTAAATTCCTGAGATGCAATCTGCTTATCCACATTGGAAAAACAGAACCAATGCTGCTGGAAACTGTTCTTTCTACCCTTTATCCGTGGGTCCTATTGCCACCATTACCAGTGCATTCCGACACACGCATAGCCTTGCTTGTTCCCTCCTCTTTTCTGGGACATTACTAAGTGGCACATTTCATCTCAGGGACACCCTGGTGATTCCTACGACCATGGCATCACTGTAAATAGTCAGTGAAAGAAAGTCTTGCCTTACTGAAGACTAGTGAATAAGTTACTTCACTGCCTTTTGTTTTCAAATATTAGCTAGCAACTAACTAAATATTCAAAATTATGTAAATATTTGTTATCTTAGCTATCTGCTGTTTTTAAAACCACCACTGGACATGTATTAATTTTTGTGTATCGGAATATTAATAAATAACCAAGCTTTTTTGTTACTGTAATTACAAGCTCTGCAAGTTGTAAGTTTCAAGATTGCTTCAAAATTATCATAAAGTTAGTGAATCTTTTAAAAAAAGAGGTACAGCATGAAATTGCAGCGGGAAATTGGAGATGGGATCTTTCTTATCTGATTGCAACATAACACAACATTTTTCTGTTGTGTGATATTTTATATTCATAGATCTCACTCACCATAGATAAATACTATCTCTTAAGATAATTAAGGCTATAAATATCTCCATACTTCACAGGCCATAAAGATGTGACACCAGGACTGTTTTTTCAGGATGCATTTCTTTTCACTTTAAATAAAGAAATTTTTGAAAACCATGTGCCACTGTTTAAAATAATTAGAAATTGTAATATAATTCTGATAGAATAAACCTGTGGTTGATTCAATCAAACATGCGTGAAGCACGAACACACATACCATTACTGAATTACTATTTATGTAATTACAACTAAAAATCTGAAAAGATACAAAATACAATTTCTTAAAACAGTTAAAGCTTAAAAGGGAAAATGTTCTTTTTGCCTAAGGAAAGTATATCCACAGTGACTTTCTTGTTTGAGTAAGTAAGAGCATTTGCTGGGTTTTGTTTTGTTTTTGTTTTTGTTTTTGACTGGGGATCAAACTCACAACCTCACGCTTGCTAGGCAGGCATTTATGCCACTGAGCTAAATCCCTAGCCCCATTTGCTCTTTTATAAGAGTAGCAAAGCTGTGAAGAACATTTCAAAGCAAAATGTGTTGCTACTTATCTGTCCTCCAAAAAATCAAGCACTGGATTTCATTGGTTCTTGCTTCTCCTCATCTTTAACAATGCAGGCTTCTTTATTCCCGGTTTTCCTAGTTACATTTTGTCTTCTTAACTGACTAAAATCCACATCAAGACTGACTCACTACTTTCCGTTAGTATATAAAACACCAGAAAATATAACAAGTGTTCCAGGGAACGTGGAGAAATTGGAACCCTAGTGAACTGCTAGTGAGAATGTAGAGCAGCATAGTCACTGGAAAAAATAATATGGCATTAATGAAAATACTCAAAAGATGAAAAGCAATTCACATGTCTGCTGATGGCTGAATGGATAAACAAAATGTATTAAATACATGCAACAGAATATTACTCAGCTTAGCAAGGAAGGAGTTCCTGACACATGATACAAGTGGGATGAGCTGTTAAGACATTACACTAGCCAGGGACACAGTTCAGTGGCACAGTGCCTGCCTGGAAAGCACAAGGTCCCGAGTTCAATTACCAGTACAAAAGAAAGAAAGAAAGAAAGAAAGAAAGAAAGAAAGAAAATAAATTATCAAAATACTACGCTAAGTGAAATGATCCAATCCAGAAAGAACAAATACCAGGAGACTGAAGGATAGACCAAGCAAGTTAGTTAAAACGTGCATAATGGGTTTCAGTTTGGGAACATGAAAAAGTTTTAGAAATGGATGGTGATGATGATTACACAGTGATGCAGGTACGCTTAATACTACTGAAGTCCACACTTAAAAGTAGAGAAAATGGCAAGTTCTGTGTTAGATATATTTTACAAAACAAAAATGTTTCATAAAAGTCATTATTTAAAAAAAAAAAAAAACACAACTTGAAACTTGACGTTTGACATCTGCTACCAAGTGTGTATTTTGCCTTCAAGGGAAAGTAAAGGAAAACCTTTACTAAAATAAACAATTTAGGCTTCAAGTGGTGGAAACTGTTCCTAGTTTCCCACTCAGCAATGAATAAACACTCCCAGTCTTGCAATTGGAACTTACATGAAGTATACTCTTTCCAGAGATATTTTTCAAAAAATGTTTAATGCACTTCCCAGTACAATTCAGAGTAGTTTCTAAATTATTAATGTAAACCAGGGCATGGACAAGATGCTAGAAACTGCAGTTCATTCTTTTACTTTTCCTGGATTGTAATGAAAACAACTTACCATGGACTCTTTTTTTGATAAGGATATACAGGCACTAGAATTATATATCCCATTAGCTACCAATGACAGTATAGTCATACACTATGATTAATAAATACGTTCTGAAAATAGATTGGCAAATGTATTTCAGAAGTAGTAGGTATAACTGTTAGAATTTTAAGAAATATAATGCTTATGTGATTTCCTTATCTGAAGTTATATAATTTTCCTTAACATCTATTTAATTTCCCTGTATAAAAAAGGTAACAGTAGTTTAGTTTTAGTAAATTTGATTCACAAAGAATTTAGGAGCACAATCTAAGTATGATATAATTTTAGAATTTTGTTTTACAGGAAAAATATGAAAAGTCAACATTTTATAAAATGATATACTAAGAATTCTTTAATAGATGGAGGAAATTTAATTTATTGCTGTTGTCTTATGATGCTCTTGGCTGAACTGTGTCCTCCCAAAATCCACGTTAAGATTCCGACCCTAAGTGTGAATTATTTGGAGATAGGGCCTATAAGAAGATAATTAAGGCTAACTGGAGGTATAAGTATGAAGCTCTAGTTCAATATGATTGATGTCCTTAAAAAGAGACAGAAAGGAAGAGCAGCAGCAAGGATGCATGCTTCCAGAGGAAAGGGCATGCAAGGACACAGACACAACGCAGACCTAGCTGTCTGCAAACCAAGTAGTCTCAGGAGAAACAAATTCTGCCAGCAACTTAATCTTTGACTCTCAGCCTCCAGAACTGTCAGAAAATTATTTGTTGTTTTGTTAATCCATCTAATCTATGATATTTCGTTATGACATCAAATGGCAAGTCAAGAAAAAAATCAGTGATATGAAAAGATAAAAACATAATAAATGAGAGACATATTTCAACTCTGAACAGAATACATGAGCGATGTAAGAAACCCAGATATATATACCATATATAGATCCCATAAAACATAGTGCTATAAAATAAAAGCTTTATGGTCCTTTAAGAAATTGTTGCTAAATATGTCTGAACACATGAATTTCTCCTAGTATACTGTCCTGGTTACTTTTCTCTCATTGTTGAGACAAAATACTCAACACTTAAAATTAAGGAAAAAAAGGTTTATTTAGCTCACAGTTTGTAGAGTTTTCAGCACATATTCACTGGCTCCAAGACAGAGTGGCATATGGCAGAGGAGCAACAGTTCATGGTGGTGGAAGACAGCAAAAACAACAGGAGCAAAAAGAGAAGGGTGAAGAGAAAAGACTATTTCTGTCCCTTATATTGCACGTAGGCCACACTCGTGAGTGTGGCACTCACACCTATAATCCCAGCATTGGACCATGGAAGTCTGCCCCTATGACTGCATGAGGCTTTGTGGATAATATCCAGACACAAACCATAGCATACGCTATTTACAAATAGATAAAGTCCCAGTTCTACTTCCAGGTCACAGGGTCACAGGTCCTCCTTTAAAGTCTTCATTCAAAAATACCCTCACTGGGTAAGTCATGAAATTGACTATGGATTTAATTCTTCCATTATCATGTTTCTAATCTCTTCATTCACACTGGCTTCCATACACTTTTTTGCTAGTCCATGTACTAATACAAAACAGTTGCTATACTATCACATTTGAGCCAAACCAGGTGATGGCCACTTTGGCCTACGTTTACTGAATAAAAAATAATACACATATTTTGCATTAAGACATACACAAAATATAACAGAACTCAAGTATCTCTTCAGGAAATGGGAAGTATTTCAATGAAAAATTGTCTTAGGAAAGAAACAGGAGTACAGTAAAGTCTCATGTTTTCATTCAAACTAACCCAGTATTTTGCTAGATTCAGTTTTACAAATACTTACAGGAAAACTTTCTTGAAACATTCCTGATAGTCCAGCAAAACTCCAACTGGAGACACGAGATAAATGGAAAGACTTTCTTGGCATAAAGCTTCTCCAGTCATCAAATGGTTTGCCTGTTAGAAATATCAATGTATTTTAAAATAATATTTGTCCAGAAAAAAGTACACACGAATTGTATGGCTTAATGTTACAAAGAGGGAAGCAAAGCACTTTTATGAGTTCGGTATTCTGTGCTAAAATCATATTTTTATCATCCAATTATTGACAAATGAAGAAGTGATAGCACTGCATAAAGACGGGCTTCAGTTCACTAGCTTCTTCACACGGTAAAGCTCTCGTGTTTTTATTACATACAGTGCAACCATCAGAAAACTAATAGGCTCGTTTTCTCCCTTTTCTTCAAGATCACTGACTTCTTTTTAAAAGGAACGTTAAAGCCAAATCATATTTGTAAAAAGCACTTATAAAAATGAAAGGAAAACTTATCTACCATATAAGTACTTTAAAAGAAAATTTAGGGTTATTATGAAGGCACAAGCTTTGAAGTTGCAAACTAAATGGAATTATTCAAAGTTTTAAGGTAAACACTGAAAGAGCAAAAGTTTAGCCAACAGATACTCCCTCTTTCTTCTTACTTGTGGTAGTTGTCTCATAGGATTTCTGCCGTATATTTTTTTCATGTGGGGAAATTTAAGATTTATGTGTCCAGAGCCAGGCATCGTGGTGCACGCCTATAACCCCAGCACTCTGGTAGGTCAAGGTTTGTGGTCTGCAAGTTCGATCTTAGCCTGAACAATTTAGCAACTTAGCAAGACTCTGTCTCAAAATAAAAAATAAAAAAGGATAATCATACAAGCAAAATTTCTAGAAAGGGATAAAAAATAAAAAGGATATTTTGCCAAAAGTACTGTGTTCAGGTCCCAGTACTTCCCCCTAAAAGAGATTTACACGTCCAATCATTTTTCAGAAATACTAATTGGTTTAAACAGAGAACCCTTTAGTTCAATCCCACAATCCAAATGAATTTTCCTTCTAATACCATAAACATATATTTTCCTGAAACATTCAGTTTAATCCATGGACTGGTTAATTTTCATAGAATTTAGAGAAAATGCAGAAGTAGTTCATCGTAGCATTTAATTGCCTCAATTTATTTATAGTATCACAAGTTAAGTGTTCTACAGAGAGACAAAGAAGTAACACAAAGAAAATGTGTTATATTAGATATATTCCAATAAACATACATACATCCTACCACATTTCAGTTCTATATGTGTTTCTCCCACTCAGTCAAAAAGTCTCTGTCTTTAATCGAACAAGCAAAATTTCTAGAAAAGGTAACAAAAGAAAGCATACATTTCAATCAAATATCAGAGAATAAATGGAACTCTTTAATGAAAGCAAATGCCAATAACAAGGTGCTGGTAAAGCACTGAGAATTTTAGTATCGGAGAAGATGACAGGAAGGGAAAGGCCATACAATTTGTATTTTAATTGGGGACCTTCATAAGCCAAAGAGGGTATAAAAGAATAACCCAAGAATTAGAACAGGTATACAAGCCCTCACAATACAAGCCTTCATAATAAGAAAGCTTATTTTGAAGCTTTCTTGATTAATTCAAAGCATCCTCCAACTCACAAGCATGTGCCTGACCTCCCCATTTCCCTCAATGTACTTCTACGATAAGCATTCTCATTTATTTTCGATAATTGTGATTCTTTTCAATCTCCCTTGTAAATTTATAAACTCTTCTGGGGCAAGGACAGTATCTAATTTGGCATGGTTCTGTGTTTCTGGTTCATTAATAATGTGAATCATGTAGCTACATCAACACTCTAAGAATTGCTCTCAAGAGGTTAAATCTCACAGGCAAAGCAGGGATCTTCCTGATCACTGCAATACACAGCTATACAACTTACTTTTATAACGTAGTCCAGAGCATTTCCAAATATTTTATCTTGTTTACCCACAAAAGAGGCTCAGACAGTCAAGAAGACCACACATTATTTTTCCAGTATATAGGTATCACACTAGAAAATATAGCTATAACTTTTCCACTTCAGAAAGCAGTAAAGCCTCCAGTAAAGCCTCAAGGTAATCATTCACACACTGATATATGCTAATGACTCCCTTCTGGAAGACAGGCATGCAAGGTGACTGGCAACAAATTCCAGTTTACGCCACAAAGTCACTGGAAAGTTACAAACTGAGAGTTTGAAGAAAACCAAGCTCATATTTTGGACTAAATCTTCAAAGACACTTCACAGAGTTAACAGCCTTCATAGCCAATGCCAGGGAAAAATAACGATTCTGATTCCTAGGTTCATGTGCTCAGGAAGTGCACTGGGGAACAAGAACTGGCTGCATGATGACACGTGAAAAAATCGTGACGCTATTGGTAGTCCTACTTATCAGCCAGCAGGACAGAATAAAACAGTGCTAGATCTAAATACCCTGGAAAACGCTATGTTAAACATTGGAAAGAAATAAAAATAGTTATATCAGTTTAACAAGAAGCCAATTACATAGCAGTTATTCTTGAACACTGAAAAAAAAAGATTTCTGTTAAATCACTACTCACAGAGGCATCTTCCTGATTACATTTCCTCAATACTTACTACAGATTTTTTAAAAATATTATAACACAAGTTCATGTTGTTTTCTATATTCTATCTTCTTGCCATACACAGCCTTAATTATTTCTTTAACTTGTTTTCTCCATAAAGAAAAACATAATATTGTGCCCCACACATGTGTGAAGGTAAACTCCCAGATCCCAGGACTAATTTGGCATTTACTGAAAGGCCGACCAGTGAAACTGTAACAGTGAAAAATTTTATGTAAAGCAGCTAAAATATACACGGAACAATACAAATGCCTTTAAAATGGACATAAAATTCTGCTTTTTTCCAGGACCAAACATTTTTCACCAGATCTTCTTTTCTTGCTAAAATCATCTTCATATTTATAATCATAATGTTTTCTAAATACTTTTTGGTTACAGGTGATTTTTATTTATTTTCCATATTTATTTGTACTAATGCAGATAACAATGTACCAATTATTTACACAGATGGGAGATGTTTCTTAAGTATAGTTATTTTAGTAATTTAAATTGCTCAAATGACTTACAGAAAACAGAGAGGATCCTATTCACTATAGGTATATTCTCGCCAGACAAGGAGAAAAGAAGAAAAGAAATGTAAAAAGAGTCTTAGCTTGTCAAAAAAGAAAAAGAACATGTATACCACTCTATAATTTTTGTAATGATGTACATTTCCTCCATTTTACTAGTAATAGATTTATTCAATTTGTCTGAAAATTGGCAAGAGACAACAGAAATTCAAACTTCGGATATCGTGTTTCAATCAACCAGGAAACCAAATGCTGCTAAGAAATAGTCTATTTAACTCCTCCAAGAGAGGCTAAGGAAGTCTCAAGGAAACTGTAATGCATCTTTATTAGGACATGACAAAACAAAAAACCCCACTGGGTCCAACAGTCCCGAATCCCCAGAGCCTCTTCTATGCCAAGCTCATTCTGCTTTCCTTTTATCAATCCCCTTGTATCCATTAATTCTTAGAGTTAATTGCACATGCAGTTTTAATCTGTAGGTAATTACAAACAATTAATAGTTAGGAGACAGAATTAGTTCTTAGTCTGATTATCTATATAATTAAAAGGGACGGTAAATTAGAGTTGACAAATAGCATCTTAATCATTTGAATAATCAAACTTCAGAAGCGGCTGGGTAGCTGAATTCCATCTGTTTCACTTCTTTAAATTTTAGAATAAATGACTGAAATGTCCATTTATACCAATTCATGTATGTTAGTTTATAGTACAAAAATGAAGAAGATATATATTCTGCAATCATCTAAAGTACCTTCTTTCATTTGTTTTAGTGAGCTGTTTCCAAAAGAATTAAACAAAGATAAAGATTTAGTAGGGGAGCAAAAATAACACCACTTCCTCACCCACTGCACAGTTCATGGCTGACAAGCTGGTCCAAAGACTGACTGATAAGAGCAAAAAAAGTTTATTTATCAAAGATTTGTGTGATGCAAGGATCTTCAAAAATGAAGACCCAAAGACCAAGGGATAATTGTGTATTTTTATGCTTATACACAATGAAGAACATAGAAGTTTAACTGCATACAAGGAAGGTATGAGTCAATGGTCATAAATCCAGGCAGGTGAACTTACCAAATTCTGTCTCTTCAGACTGTTCTAGGTTTCCAGGTACATGACAGGACACTCACTGCCTTGTGATTATTTCCAGGACAGAAAAGATGAAGTCAGAGTGACCTTCCTAAATGTTATGACTTGTTTCAAGGAAAAGGAATTACAGGTTTTTTGTTTTGTTACATTTTGGTTTTCAGTGTTTTTGTTTTGCTTTGCTTTTTTGAGATGGCATCTCACTCTGCAGTTAGGCTGGCCAAGAACTTCCCTATGTAGCCCAAACTGGAAGGGCTTTGTGTCACAGCAATCCTCCTGCCTCAGCCTCTCAAGTGCTAGAATTTCAGTCCATCTTCCTAGCTAGAAATTGCTATTTCTCTGACTACGTCAGGGGAAAAAGGTGGGCACAGGAAAGTGAGAGATAATTTTCCCTGCCTCTGCAACCTCCCAGTTTCCTCCAGCTCAGAGTACTCAGCACACTAAGGCATTTTGTTTTCAGGTTCTGAGCCCAGACACATTCAACAGCCCAGCTTAAGTCACCTGGCTCCCTGAGTGCCACTTAATAATTGTGCCCCTTAATAATGGTAGTTAAGAGGTATTAAAATTCAGATTGTTACATACCTTATACACGTTACCGATATAACCTGTCTCCGAGTCACAAAATGCCTGAGAAATATGCATGAAATGTTTGAGCAATGTCCTATTTAACACTTACTTAGGGATATGCTGAGAAACGGCAAATAAGATAGACCTTCCATCCTTTTTCAGCCATCAAATGGGATTGGTGGTTTGTAGACTGAGGGAATTATTAAGCAGTATGATAAGTTTAACAAGAGTTAGAAAAAGTGTAGCAACTTCATTCTGACAGAAAAGAATATCATCCAGAACAAGGGCTGCATCATTGTCTAATGTTTTCCTGAATTGCCAAGTATTTTAACAAATTTGGCAGGTACTTCCAAGCTAATAGTGATATTAAAAGTGTTCAAAAAGTGAGTGATTACTCCTAGCCCAGCATGGCTTGTTACCTTCACCTTTTCACAGCACCTCTAATACTCCCACTGAAATACTATAAAAATGAGAGAAAAATTAAAACTCTCAAGGCCGCAAAATTGAATCTAACCATTCACCAATGTACAGATAAGAAAATTTCCTTTAATTAGGATAATGGAAGTGAACTGAAGAAAACCTTTACATAATAATACAGTCCCCCCTTGTAATCTGAAGGATGATTGAAAGAGGCTTATTACTTCCCAAGGAAAAAAGTCTAAGAAAATTAGAGCACAAAATATTCCTTGGTGGAAGGCTGCTTCTCTGTCCCTAGCCTCATCCATCACAATCCAATTGAACGTTACAACTCCAAGATAACAACTAGGAAAAAAAGTAGACCTGACTTAGCAGAAGGATTTAATATATTCCTATGATAAGGAAGAGCACTTTACAGAGTCTGGGACTGGCTGATCTTGATAACAATCCATAATAGAGATCATAAGTATTCACATACTAAATAGCTAACAATAATAAAGAATAAAGGAGTGGAACGGGAAAAGCAGCCACTTCAGAAGACCCAATGTATTCCAGACCAATGTGGGTTACTGGGAACTGGGCAGAGAACAGGGCATTGAGACATCTCCTTATCAACTATAGAACTAGAAAAAGTTAACCAACATACTCAAGTAAACATGAGACAGAGCAGAGAAAAACTCCACAAGTTCTCCCCATTTTTAATACACCACTTTTCACAAAGCTATTTCTCCCTATTTAGGGCAAAGTAAACAAACTTCAGTCTGTGTTAGTCACAGTAATGGTAGTTAAGAGGTACTGAAATTCAGATTGTTACATACCTCATACATGTTACCTGATCTAATCGTAACTAATCAGTAACACAGTAACTCTAAGACATGAATCCTCATTTTTCAGAGGAGAAAGCACATTAGGTGACTTGCCCAAATTCAGGCAGTGGATACACGGTTGTGTGAACCTGGGTCTGTCTATCTGAAATTGAGACTGCCTGACTGTGGCTCCCTATGGTTGACCGAACATCTGGCTCCAAAGAAGCCGTCATCCTAATCTTTGAAACCTGTAAAAATTAGCTTGTATGGCAAAAGACACTCTTCAGATATGATAGAACTAAAGCTCCTAAGATGAGGATTATCTGGGTTTACCTAGGTTGGCCATCTGACAAGAGGCCAAGGAATTTAGAACAGAGATGAGGAAAAGGGTGCGGTGATGGAAGCAACAGATGTGAGTAATGTGAGTTAGAGGTCAGGTGGCATAAAAGCTGGAAAATCAAGGAAATAGGTTCTTTCCTGGAGTTTCAGGAAGGAACCAGTCCTGCAGACACCTTGATTTAATCCAATGAAATTGGCTTCAAATATTTGGTCTCTAGAACTATGGGAGAAAACATCTCGGTTGTTATAAACATAAATAAATTATGCAGAAAAGACTGCTATTCTAAATTTAAAATAAACTAGATGGGGCATGATGTACGAATTGATGTAAATTTGTTATAGAAACTAATACAATCTGCACTTCTAAAAATTCAAATAAGTGAATGTAAGACTAAAAGAACTGTGCTAGAAAAAATTTTAGAAAAATATTTGGAAAAAAAAAAGAAAAATATTTGGAATTCTCACTACAACAAGCCAAAACTTGAAAGAGAAAACAAATTAAAACTTAATAAGAATTGTGAAATAAACAAAAAATGGAAATCATTATTTTTCAAAGGCTAAAAAAGCAGAGAAACAAAAAATGAAGTCACAGAATTAAAATTCACCTCAGACTGTAGGAGCATATATGAAAAAACAATATCAAATGACTAGATTCAGCAAACTTTCTTAGAATACAGAAGTATCCAAGTTGAAAATGATTAAAAGATTATAGTTTTTAAAAAGACATTAAAAGTAAATATGTATCAAAGTAATTAAACCTGTTATTGAAGATAAAATCAGAACATTTTAAATATAGAAAAAACATTAATTATTTCTTGAGTTTCAAAAAGATCTGAATTTTCTGAGTATTGTGGTTTATTAAATCTGGGGTGGATTAATCAAAAGAAACTTTATCACATATGATAAACCTGCAGACATATCTGCAAATTATGTTCAGTCACATTCTGCAAAATTACAGTAACAAAATTAAATTATATGAATAATTTAATATTTATAAATAATAATTACATATTCAAGGAAAATAATCTTCAAAAGTTTAAAACTCACATGTTCTCAAATTTCCTTTATAAAACAACAAAAGAACCAATACATAATAGGTCACCAACAGATTTTTTAAGAAAAAAGAAAAGTTATGAAACAAAAAATTTTGTAACCAAATCATCTTGCATGTGTAAAAGCCAAGAAAACAATTTCTCAAACTAACATCCTGCTATGGTCAATCTACAGTGTCAACTTGAGAAGTTTAGAAGTTTAACTAAGGGACTCAGTAAGGAGCCAGGATCCTTACATTTTAAATATCCTTATCTTGTGTGATAGGAGGGCACAGAGATTTTTGAGTACTACATCTGCCCTGGGGGACAGGATATGGCCTGCATATAATATAAGAGAGGAAAAGAGGCTTGTTCTTCCCTCCTTTGACTCTGGTTGCTTTTGCTGGCTGTGCCTTGGAGCCAGCTGACTACGGACCAAAACCATGATACAAAAATGATAATTAGAACTAAACAGAAACCTTAATTACAATCACCAAAGTACTAAATGAAATGCTGTTGTTTAAGAAATTGACCTTCTTTGCTGTGATGCTTTATGGGTTCATGGATATCTCTGTAATTAAATATATACATATATAAATACGCATGCATGCATATATAAACATTAGTAAGCTAAATAAATCTTTCCTTCCTTCACTTGGGGTACTGGGTATTTTATCCCAGCAATGAAAGAAAAGTTACCAAAATAGAATTTGGTACCAGGAGTGGGGCTGTTGCTGTGACTATACTGACCACGTGATTCAAACGCCTTTGGAAATGGCTTGTGGGAAGATTTTGGAAAACTTTGGAGATGTCACCTGAAAGGGTAGCCCTAGAATGGTTTAGGCTGCTCTTTCTGTGTGGGAGATTCTGGTCAGAGCTCAGAAGACCAGAAAATCAGTAAAGACCAAGTTTAGAAAGTTTCTGCTGGGAAGATCTGCACTGGTTGTTTTACTCCAGATGATGTATGTTATGGCTGGATAAAAAGTTTGTCCGTGTTTTGGTCATGTTCAAAGACTTTGCCTGACACTAAGATTATGGATAGTGGACTAATTAATCTGGCAGAAGAAATTTCAAGGCAATCAAATGTTGAGGCTACAATATGGCCATTGTTGGGGGATTTTAGCTAGATTTATGTTGCACATCAAGAGCATACAGTCCAGCAGGATGAGTCAAAACATTGTAAGTTTAGCCAGAAAGGAAACTCCAATAAAGCTGTGGACTGTAAAGATAGAGCAAAGGAAATCTCTGCTGTTGAAAAGGAACACGAAAATAAAAAAGATGGCCTGAAGGCATCACAAAAAGCAGCAAGCCTAAAACCTTTTCAGCCTCAAAACTGAAAAAATGGAAGACTTTGCTTTGAAGTGAAAGCCATAGAGCACCATGTTCCAGAATGGCAGTGGTTACCCCATGTTCCAAAATGGTAACAGCACAAAAAATTTGTTCTCAGGATTGAGTTCAGAGTGCTCTTTGTACTCTTTGAACAATCTATGTACTCAATGCCTATAGCAAAGAGAGAGGAAAACCTGGCTACTGTTCCAACTGGCAGCAGACCTAGACATGATCCATGTGGTGATGGTCTTAGGTGCATACAGAATGCAAGATTTCTGAGGTTAAAAGGCTTCCACCTTGATTTCAGAAGATTTGGGATTTCAGGCTGTGTATCTCTGAAAAGGCAATATGTGAAGATATGAGTGTGAAGCCAAAGGTTCAGTGAAGACCCAGCAGTTTGGAAAGCCAGGAGCGTGAATCACCTAAGGAAAGCCGCAAGGAGTGAACAAAGTGGGCCTAAGAGAAAAGCTGTGGAAGCTACAATCACCAGAAGCACCATAGGGGTGGAGCCATACAAACCCTATGGAGCTCACAATTTGTTACTGATTGTTTCAGATGCTGGATGTGCAACTACAGGATTTAATGACAAATCTCTACTGAATTTTGGACTTGCTTTGGTCCCAATCCTTTGTATTCCCTGTTTGTAACTTTTGGAGTGGAAATGTTTATCTTGTGCCATTGCATGTTGGAAGTGTTTAACTTTGTTTTCATTTGTGCAAAGGCTTGCATCATTTGCCTTAAACCTTGGAGGAAAGTTGGGATTTGGACTTTTCAGCAATGCTAATCCTGTTAGGACTTTGACAACTTTTGTAGATGTACTAAGTGCCTTTTGCATATAGTGATGTGCATGAGTCTTTTGGAAGACTAGAAACAAAATGTTATGTTTCTAATGTAATACAAAGTTGATAGACTTAATGCTAGTTTTTAAGGATTGTTAAACTTGTGCTAGCATGTCCAAGTGGTGTAATGTTAAGAATAAGCAGGTCCTGTATCTGGAAACTGGTTTAAAGAAATGTGTCTTGTTGTCAAGTTCACAAGGGGTGGATTGTTATGGTTAATACATTGTGTCAACTTGAGAAGTTTAGAAGTCTAAGGAGATTCAGCAGGGAGCCAGGATCCATACTTAGTAAATATCTTCTTCCTATGTAAGAGGAGGTTACAGAGATTTTGTGAATGTTGCATCTGCCCTGAGGTGTGGAGGAGGAAAAGAGGCTTACTCTTCCTCTCTTTTGTTCTGGTTGCTTTTGGTGGATGTTGCCTTAAAGTGTTGCCCCAGTGCTATGCTGCCTTGCCTTGGAGTCAGCTGATTATTGACTGAAACCTCTACAACCAGTGAACTAAATAAGCATTTCCTTCCTTCATTTTGGATGTTGGGCATTTTGTCCCAGCAACAAGAGAAAAGCAACAAGACATATCCTAAATTATTGGGGATGGGGGTAGGAAATGCCTTTTGTTTAGATAAACAAATAAAATAATTTAAAATTTTTATTTATTTTTAAAAAGGGTAAAACTAAACATAAAAAACTATGTAAGTGATACAGATTTCAAAGCAAGACAAGAGATCAACCGTGGCTACCATAATGTCTCCTGTTCTCTTGTAAATAGTTGTCTGTATCTTCACACACAATCAATTCATACAAAACAAAGTAGTGTAAAATTGATCAAAACAAAGTAATAAAGGCATTACAGGCCTTCAAAACCAGACAATAGGAAAATCAACAACGGCTACCATAATGTCTCTGTTCTCTTCGAAATAGCTGTCCATATCCTCCTGTATATTGAAATTAAATAATACAAAATAGACTAAAACCACTCTGAACAAAGAATAAAAACATTACTGGATTTCACACCATGATGATAAGGAATCACGCAATGAATACAGTAATGTCTCTTTTTCTTCAAAGCAGCTGTTCATTTCATCACGTTTAATGTAATCGATTATTGTAAACTGTTTAGAAGTTCTAGTCATGTATAAACCTCTACTACATGTATAACTATCCTTTCTGCATTAGAGGAAAAAAACAAAACAAATTACTAGAAAAGCAGGAAACAAAAAAGACAAATAAATAACAATAGGAAAGATCCCCAAACAATTACAATATAGGCCTTCAAAACAAGGTGGTAAGAACTTAACTAAGGTTGTTATTTTACATAGTGAGTTTTAAAAGAGTTTCTCAGACCACCAAACACGAACATGCAGAATTGTTCCAATCCTATGAATGTTAACCATTTTGTTCCAAGAACATATAGAATTTGTAGCACAACCATCTTAGCTATCCTAAGTGTGTTTATACAAATTTAGATATTTTCTTTTTGCCTTCCACTTTTTTCCTCCTTTTCCCTGAGATATTATTCTTCCCCTTTGATCAGATTCTTACCCTTTCACTGTATTTATTGAGGATTTTATATCTTATGTACTCTTACCAGATCTTACAGTAGGGAGACAATATGGTATTTACACATGTGAGTTTGATTTATTTCACTTATGAGGATGGTCTCAAGTTGCATCCATTTACTTATAAATGGATTAAAAAATCTCAATGCCAAGACATGACTCAAAAGTAAGAATAAAATAATTTTGAAAGTGTAGTGAAAAACTACCAAATTCCTTCCCTTAACCAGTACACTGAATTAGATAACGTGTAATCAGTTACAGGCATTCTGTCACTTGGACTTAACACTTCATCCTGCCTGGTCCTAATTTAGTTTCTTCACTTCATGTTACACTTTCCCAAACACTAAATCATTTGTTTCCTGGAATATAACTTGAACTCATTCATGGTAAACAAAACATAAACTTTCAAATAGGATCTTGTTCTATGATTATTAAAAAAAACAATAAACAATGTCTTTTGTCCTGTATTTACAATGGTTAAACATTTTATTTCATTTGAAATATCTACTTAGAAACCTAATAAATAAAGAGAAGACTAACAGGGAACACTGAGTGGCTGTACTCACTTTCTCAGAATTTTAAGATTTTGTCCTTTTTAACAAAACAAGGTAAGTGACCTGAACCATAGCATTGCCTTTTGCAAACATTGTTGTATTGTGGAGCAACCTCTCGGTGTTTAGATGAGATCACACAATTAACTAAGAAAAATATATCTCTGGGAAACAGATGGTAGGAAAATATACCCAAATTTGACAATAATTATCCCTGAGTAGTAAAAAACTGTTATTTTTTGTGATAGTATTATATTATATAATTTTTCCGTAATTAATCAAAACTACTTGCAACTTTATAGAAATATAAATCTATATATTTTGCATTAAAAAATATGCAAAACAAATTAAAATTAGGTCTGGAGAAAGCACTATAGAACTTTAGGAATTTTTACCTGTCAGGAACTATTAGAATGAGAACAAAATCTTGTTCTAATTTTATTTTTCACTAGTACATAATTGCCATACACCCATAATGATTACATTGTTCATGGGAAGTTGTTCTTGTACATAATATATTTTAATTATTTTTCCAATCCCTTCTCCTCTCCTTCCATCTCTCTCCCTCCATTTCTTGGTCCCCTTCTCTTTTGCAAGAAATCTGTCTCCCTATTTCCTATTATCTATCTTTTATTTTGCTCTTTATATTTTGGGTTTCTCATATAAGATAATCATGTAATATTTAAGCTTATTTGTCTGATTTATTTCACTCAACATTATGGTTGAGACCTATATTTACTTTTTCTAAGGAGGACAATTTGCTCTTACGAGAGAATATATAGAATTTTTTTAAGTTTCTTTTAACAAAAACATACCAAAATAAACATTTTATTTCCATTTTCCTTCCCTGATAGAACCTTTCTGGTAGTGAAAGGTGGAAGGTGGACTATGGCATCTTAAAGAGACAAAAGTTGGGGGCTGGGTGTTTAGCTCAGCGGTATAAACGCCTGCCTTGCAAATGTGTAGTCGTGAGTTCGATCCCTGGCCCTGTTACCGATAAAAAGGAAAAAAGACAAAAAAAAAAAAAGAGAAGTCATATTCCCTTTCCAGCCTGCTGTGCCAGAGTAGCTTTAGCAAACTTTGGTCTGGACTTAAATCTAAAAACACCTCTGAAGCAGGCAGCTTACTTGTCATCTTTGCCAGGAAGCACTGTGGACAGGAATGAATCCACTGCTCAGATCCTGTGCAACTTCCTGGACAGAATATACAGTGATTTTTTTAAAACAAAGTAATGTAAAAATGAGCTAGTTGGTACATATTTCATGGGGAACAGTGAAGTTACTAGTTTTATAGGCCAAAAAAAAAAAAAAAAAAATAGAAGTCCTAGGGAAAAGTAGCTGATATTTCGATGGATGTTTTCTTACCAGTTCACCCTTTCCCAACACTCTCCCACACTAAAGAACTAATAATTAGGCTTTTGTCTCATATAACTTTAATTTTTAAAAAATTAATACTTCTAAATTTATTATATATTTTTTGTATGGACTACATGACTCTTAAAACTTTTAGTCAAGATTTTGGTGCCCAAATTCACATTTCCCCAATGCAAATGAAAATGTGAATAGATTTTCAGGAAAGTAACTTGTCAGTAACAAAAAATCTTTTAAATGTTCATACTTTTGTATCATACCAATTTCTAAGAACTTTTCATAAGGACACAATCTAAAATGTGACTGAAGATTAACAAGGGTGTTTATTGCACTATATTAAGTAAATAAGCAAGAAAGAATTAACCAGCAAGCATCAGAGTGCTAGTTTAAGCAGGATCTGTTTGCAGTGTTGATCTGCGGTGGCTTTCTGGGAACTTGATAGGTTAACACTTCCCAATGCCTTATACCAACATAAATAAATAAATAAAATAAAAACAAAACTTTTGCTAGATGATAAAGATGTCACACTAGCTGCTTGTGCAAGCACTATAGTTGATGACAAACACCTGTTTTCCTACTAGAAATCTGAAATGTTGCACATGTTAAGTAGAGGGTACCTGTGTAACTAGGTCTCAGTGAAAATTTTGTGTGTTGAATTTCCGATTCACTTCTCAGGAATGTAGCATTCTATTAAGTTGACATGATTCATTTCTGGAGATATTAAACACATCCTGTGTGACTTCTATGGGAGAGGAATATTGGAAATTTGGTCCTAGTTTCCATTGAACTTTATCCCATGTATCTTTTCCTTTTGCTGGTTTTGTTTTGCCATTTTTTTTAATTTTAATAAATCTTACCATGTATGTAATTATACAATCCTGACAGTTCTAGTTCAACCCTGAGGGTGGTCTTTGGGACCTTGACCCAAAAATAAAATCAGAAATAATGTTAGTGTTCAGGTGATAGAAAACTGGCTAGGTAAACAAATATATCAAGCATTTGATTTCCAACAACAAAAGTTATATAATTATAAAGTGTTTTACAATATAAAAGCAAAAAAATGTGTAAATGAAAGGTATCAAAATATTAAAAGTAATAGCTTCTGATTGGAATAAATTTTCTTCTATAGTCTATTATCTCTTTTAGTTCTGAATGTACATGTTGTGGAGTTGATGGAGCCTTAAAATACCTGGCTCATATGCAGTCCCTTTTTAGGAAACTTATCCTAATTGGTATTTTTCCCCCACACTAGTGGCACTGGAACCAAATCATGGTTTTTGAAACCAATCTTGCAGCCTAAGCTTCATTTGAACTCCAAGTTTAGGCAATAGTCCTTGAATCTGAGACGAACACACAAGTAGGCCATGAAGGGGTAGGCACATGGACTTATGTGGCTCCCACTCTGCCAAGTTTGGTGTCTGCATCATATAGAAACAATCTAACAAAAATCAGGCCTTACAATGGGTTCTAAATGCTAAGAAAACTAACAGCTGTAGGCTATGTTAGCTGAAAGCAACTTTTCCAGTTCTCTCTCAAGCTGATGGATAATCCCAACATTGGGTCATCTGGAACTTAGCATGACCGTGAGACAAGGAGATGACTTTCAATGAAGCCTTCCTACAATATGTTCGGTCACTGCAAGAAATTTGCATGTGTTTTGCAAGGACTATGACCTGAATGATTAAGCTTCAGAAAACTAGAAAATGTCTAGTCACCAATCTGAGGTATTTTATTAATGTACAGGTTATGCATAAGGTAGAACTATTATGCAAAATTTGAAATGAGCTTGTCATTT
This sequence comes from Cavia porcellus, assembly GCF_034190915.1. NCBI lineage: Eukaryota > Metazoa > Chordata > Mammalia > Rodentia > Caviidae > Cavia > Cavia porcellus. The sequence goes on from NW_026947497.1 coordinate 43,167,089, forward strand.
TAGAAACAAAAGTAAGAATCTCATCCCCTAAGATAAATTAAGTTTATTATCTCCATCTGTCTTTCATGATTAATTTGTCAGAAGACTGAAGTTCATTAACGTATCATCTTTACTGAAAGCTCATTAAAGCAACATATTTAAGCAAAGAAGAGATTATGCTTAAAAATAATTACAGAACAGAATTTTAGTCCTACTTATATTTGTATGTTCATTCTAAATATTTTACCCTATCCTTTTTAAGTCTACTAGAAATAATAAAGAAAGAACTAACGTGTTGCTTTGCAAAGTATAAACACATGTGATTGGTGAAAACTAAGTTGCAAACATATTATCAGATAGCAATAAATTAAAATTTTGTGTTTATTTTTAGTACACTCACAAAATAAAGTCTATAAAATATCACACATAAATGTATAAAATAAGATCAGTGAAGTGAGTTAAAACAAGAATTTCCTTCATCATCAATATTAGGAATTATTTGGTTTAAGTATTGGGTACTTTTTACCTATCCTTTTAGGTCTTTTTATTAGATGAAAAGCAAAGATATAGCACAAATCCATATTTCTAAGACATCAATCTTGGAAGGATGATGAAAATTCTACATATTAATGGTTTCAATACTGTCTGCAGAGCTCAGGTAGCCATGTGGATTCTGTTTCTAGTACCACTAATAATTGAAAATTGACTGTGCTAATAAAACATTTCACAGATGCTCTGTCTTCTTCCTCCTACACACCACCAGATCAAATTCAGCAAAATTTAGAGAAACAATATGATTTATGTTAAATTTTAAGAGTTGAGGATAAAATTAAGTTCATTCCTCAGTCAACTTTGCCAGTTTTACTAACTACTACATCCATATGTGACCTTTCCCTCCTACTAACTTATCTTTACCTTAAAACCAAGGCCCATCTCCACACATTTGCCTAGGGGCTCCATCCATAACACCTGATCTCCCCTGCCAGGGTATAACAAACTTTCACTGCCAAAATGGAATAGCATTACCTTTTTCTCTCCACTCATTAAAGCACACTGGAATTCAAAGAAACGTGATAGAATGATTACAAAGATAATCCTAGGTCCTTTTTAATTATTAAAAAGTTAAGTAATGCTCAGATTTTTCCTTTTCAGCATTAAGGAAAATATGCCTTGTGATAAACTTACTGATCACAATACACACACATGAATATTTACATAGGCTGAAAATACCCAGTCTCCCCCATCAGAGCAGACTAGAAACCATTGCCCAATATTATGGGTGAACTTTTCTCACATTCTCTCAGCCACAGACTTAGCCATAGCTGATGTCTTAACTTTATATGCCTCAAACCAAATGTAATAGTTTGTACTGTCAGTTAAAAAAAAAATCTTGTTTGCAGTCTTGCTGTTTGAATGTTCACTTTGTATGCTTTACTTTTGTAACTTGAACAACTATTTCTAAGAGGACAATATGTAGTTATTACTAGTGATTTCTTACTGTTTATTTTTTTTGAAATTATGTATTTCTGTTTTGTTTTTTTCTCTTTAAATTTAAAAAAAAATCTTTAAGCAATATTTCTTTGCCTTCAAATTCAAATGACATACAACTTGATAAACTATAAGGTACAGTTGGTAAGCAACTCCAGAGAGAGAGCAAAAACCCAATACTATCTAACGTTGGACGGATCACAGAGAAAGATAAGACCACTGTAAAGGAAGGCAAGAAGAACACAGCTGAGACTAACACATGTGACCAGACTTGGTGGCAGGGAATCAGGGCATCCTTAGAGCCTTAGATGCACAAAGCATTTACATCTACACTTCTGCTTTTGTCTAGGGCTTCCAGCACTGAATACAAAGACTGGCATCAGGATCTCAGAGGAGCCACTTCTGCAAGGGAGGTGCACAGATCCTTCCTGAGTTTGGAGACAGAACAGAGGAATCTGAACTCTATCAGCAGTAGTGTAGAGACTGCGGAAGTACAAGACCATACTTTGCTGCTAGCACGAAGAATTCAGAAAGCCATTCATGGCCCTGCTCTACCCTGATACCAGACTAGAACTGCGACAAAGGAAGAGAGGAAAGCCAACTCACTTTATGAGGCAATTGAAATCCTGATAGCAAAGCCGGGTACAAATATTACCGGAAAATAAAACGATTATAAACAATGTTCTTGATGAACATAAATATGAAGTCCTTACTCAAATACTAGCAAAACAAAAAATATGAAAAGCATATTATACCTTGACCAATTAGGTGTAAGTCATAATATAAGATTCACTTTACATATGAAAATTAGTCAATGTAATTTACCATGGTAGCCAACTGAGAGAAAAGTAAATTATCTTTCAAATAGACTCATTAAAATGTATTGATAAGCACATAGCATATTTGTTAAAACCTTTAAAAATATTTACAACTTAAAAGGATTTTTCCAGCAATTCAGAAATAAAAGGTTACTTTCCTGTCCTGACAAATGGTTACAATGCCTAGAACTTACATCATACGTGGTAATAAGTAAATGTCTTGCCCAGATTTAAAATATGACAAGATGTCTGTAATCATTGTTTTTAACTTTATTTTTATTAGTACATATTGTTCACACATTTTGATTACAAGCATCACAGGGAATTTCTGCGTACATAATAAGTCTTAATTCTCTCTTCCCTACTTCCTTCCCCTCCCTTCAACCTTTCTTCCCCTCCTATAAAAAAGCTTTGTTTTCATTTTTATCATTCATATTCTTTTTCTGTTTTCTTTCCTTCCCTTCCTTCTGCCCCTGTCTTGCTCCCCTACCCACTGGAACATGCTCTTTTCATGTCCCAACACTTTCCTTCAAAAGCCTTCTTATTTACCCTTTGGGTGTCTCACAAGAGAAATAATGTGACATTAAATTTATATGTTCTGTTTACTTCACTTATTATGGCCATTTCCCTAACAATGATTTATTTATCCTTATGTAGTACTCCATTGCATATAAATACCACATTATCTTTAATTATTTGTTAATGGGCCATTTCCAAGATTTAGATACTATAAATTGGGCTGCGATAAACATGAATATGTATGTATCACTGAGGAATGGTGGTTTTAACTCCTGGGGGAAATATCTAAAAAAGGAAAAGCTGTGTCAAATAGGATCTCTAGTTTTAGATTTTTCAGGATGCTCCATATTAATCTCCATAGTGGTTACACCAGTTTATACTCCAACCAACAATGGAGAAGGGTTCCTTTTTACCTATAGCCTCACAGGCATTTGTTATTGGTTGATTTCTTGATAACAGCAATTCTATCTGACATGAGATAGACTCACAGTGTTGTTTTAATTTGCATTTCATGAAGGATCAGTGATGTTGAGTATCTTTTCATACATTTATTTGTTGTTTGTACTTTTTCATCTGAGAAATAGCTATTCATTTCAAAGTGAAATGTCTATTCGTTTTTGGACTGGTCTTTAAATTTGGAAGGTCCAATTTTTGTTGTTACTTTTTTTTTTTTTTTTTAGTTTTTTATATTATGTATGTTAGTCTTTTGTCTGAGGAGTAGCTGGTAAAAATTGTACCTCTCTGTGGGTTATCTCTTCACTTTATTGGTGGTTTCTCTTGCTGTGCAAAAGTCTTTTAATTTAATGTAATCCCAGTTATTGATTCTTTGTTAATATTTCCTGGGCAATCAGGGTATTGTTCATAAAGTTTCTGCCTGCACATATGTCTTCTAGAGTTTTATTTATTGTATCTTCTAGAAGATTAAGTGCTTCTGTTTTTATATTTAGATCATTGATCCATTTTGACTTTCAAAATGGTGAAAGATACGGGTGAGAGATATGGGTATAGATTCAACACTGTCGCCTGAAAATCTAGCTTTCCCAGCACCATTTATTAAAGAGGATAACTTTTTTACAGTGGAAGTTTGGCTCATTATAAAAGACATATTTGAGTTTTCTTGGGGTTGTTTATCCATCTTCTATTCTGTTCCACTGATCCTTGTGTCTCATTTTCTCTGGTTCATTTGTTTGCTTGCTTACTTGTTTTGTTTTTGGCTACTTTCATGCTCTTGTCATCATGGTAGCTTTATATTATAACTTACATCACGGATTGTGATGATCCCTTTGTGGCCAGATTTGTTTTGCTATTCTAGCTCTCTTCTGGTTCCATAAGAATTTTAGGATTGTTTTCTCTATCTCTGTGAGGTATGCTATTGGTATTTTTTATTACTATAGCATTACATCACTATACCAGTTTTGGAAGTATGGCCATTTTCACTGTAGTGGTTCTGCCTTCCAAGAAAGGGGCCAGCCTTTCATTTTCCAATATCCTTCCCACTGTCCTTTATCAGAGTAATATACCTTTTAATGTGCAGGTCTTTCAGGGTAATGCTTGCTTCCAGGAATGACTTTGCAAATATTGTGTCCCTTTCAATTTCATTAAGGAGTTTGAGTATTTACATTTGATATTCCATTTGATATTCTCTAAAGTTCTTGAAGTATTTGGTAGTTAGTCCCGCAGGACCTCGGGTGGTTGTTATTACTGGTGCTGTTTTTTCAATCATGTATTTCTTGAACTTCATTGACTGTCATTGGGTTAGTTAGGATTTCTGTATCTTTTATTCACCATTAGTAATTTCCTATGTAGGTAACAATCTATCTGTTTCTTCTGAGTTTTCTCTCTTATGGTACAGGTTCTCAAGGTAAGTATTAATGATTTTGATTTCTACAGGATCCATTGTGATTCTATCCTTTTCATTCCTAATTGTATGGATGTGAGTCTGTTCTTTTATTGATACAGTTGGCTAAGGTTTCTCTACTTTATTTAATCTTTCCAAGAACCAACTCTTTGATTCATGAATTTTTGTATTGTTTTCTTAGTCTCATTAGTTTCTACTCTGCATTAGTTTCTACTCTGATCTTTATAATTTCCTCCCTTAAATACTTTAGGTTTTGTGTTTGAGTTAATTTGGGTTTAACTTGCTCTTCTTTTTCTAGAAGCTTGAGATTCAACATTAGATTAGATGATTGAGCTCAGTCATATTTTCTGATGTTGGAATACAAATGTCACCAATATAAATTTCCCTCTTAAAAATGTTTTCACTGTGTCCCATAGGTTCTGGTATATTATACTGGTACTTATCTTTTAATTAGAGAAACTGTATAATTGTTTCTGTGACACAAAGTTTGTTCAGGAAGATGTTATTTAATTTCTATGTGCTTATGTAGTTTTGTTGTGGTTTTTTGCCATTGATTTTCAATTTCATTGTACTATGATCTGAAAATAAAAATAGGTAAATACAATTCATTTAGATTTACCTAACCATGTTCTATGAGATAGTATGTAGTCCCTTCTTGAGAAAATCCTATGTGCTACTGAGAGGAATGTGCATTCTGCTTTTGTTGGGTAGAAAACTGTAGATATCTACTAAGTCCATCTTTTCAAAGGTTTGGTTCAGTTCAGTTATTTCTATGTTGATTTTTTTTTTTGTTGATCTATTTGTGAACTAAAGTACCACTGTATATAGATTCAGAGAAGTCTCAAATAAAACCACATTTTCTGAAAATTAACAAAACTTGAACTACTAATTGGAAAAGAAATAAGAACATTAAAACAACCTAAAAAATCAACAAAATTGGAGGTATGACATAACCTTAAAACTTACCACAAAGATACTGTATTAAAGATCTGGCGATTACAAATTGTGCTGCTATAAACATGGGTGCACATATATCATAGTAGTATGATGCTTTCAGTTCTTCTGGGAATATGCCTAGAAGTGGAATAGCTGGGACAAATGGGACTTCCAATCCCATCTATTTGAGAAATCTCCAGACTGACCTCCACAAAATCGCCAGATCTTGGAAACAACCCAAGTGTCCATCAACTGAGGAATGGATAAAAAAGATGTGTGGTATGTTTATACAACAGAGTACTACTCAGCTATAAAGAAGGATCACATTGAAATATTTATAAATAAATGGTTGCAGCTTGAGACCATACACATAAGTGAAATAAATCAAACTCACATGTATGAATACCAAATAGTTTCCCTATTGTAAGAAATGATTCAAATACATAAAAGTATGTGGTAATTATGATTCCCCATTATGTGGCTTTGAAGCCTTATAAAGTTTTCACTCATTAATTGGAATGATTTTATTCTGGGCTGTTTGATATTATTGTCTGTGATGATATGAACAGCTATTTTGAAGAAAACAAGACATCATAATAGCTAGTGCTGATTTAATATCATCTAGTTTTGAAGTCCCACCAAACTGTTGTTCTTCTGTCTCCACTGGTTTTATCATGTTGTATCTTACTGGATTTTATTATATGTGATAGTATAAACAAAAATTTTTATAGGCAAAGAGATAATATAGAAACCATTGTTCATTTTCCATTAGCTGGTTCTAAATACCCTGTAATACTTTCATCCTCTTGAATGGTTTCACACTGTCTTGATATGTTTGATGCTACAGTATACAAAGATATACTCAAATATTTCAAGGAAAGAGACCTTATGGTAACTACTATTAAGTCAGGTTATCTTGTGGAGAAACACTATGCTGCTTAAATTGTTCTGCTTTGACCTGTATTGTTATGTTGTTGTGTCCTCTTTTATCTCAATCTCCTCCTTTTAAAGTTTATTTATTATTATTTTTTAATTAAGGGAAAAATTTTTAAAAAGCAGGATATATTATAGTAACATTTTTGTTTTCCTATTAATTTGATTTGAAGCCATGTATTGCTCCCACCATCTTGTTTTGACTGATTGTACTCTGCTTTGTTCTGTTTGATAGTATTAAGTTTGAGGGTATTGGCAACTACTTTGAAGGCAATAAGATTCACTATGATGCTCATTCTGGTTTGACTATTATCTTCTTTTGATATCTTCCTGTAATGTCTCCAGTGTTTAGGTTTTATTGGTCTTGTTCTGTACTGTTTTGCTCAATTTTATTATACCTAATGATATAGGTAATTCTTCTTAAGGTAGCAAGAGACATTATAGTAACCATTGTTGATTATCTTGTATTCTGTTTTTACATCATGTACTATATCCATCCTTTGTTTTGATGACTGCTTTGTTTTGTCATATTTGGTTTTACTCTCTTCCAAAAAAAAAAGTAATAAGAACTATGGGAGTAATAAAACCCAAAATGTGTAAATGTTATTGTAAAAAAGAGAGGAAAAGAAAGTGCCCTAAAGGATACAACTGCAAATGTATTTAGGTGTGTAAGATAGATGACCATATTACTAAGTTTTCGTTGGATCATTGAACACAACTGTTTGCAGTCTCACTGTTTGAATATCTACTTTGTATGCTTTAATCCTGTAACTTGAACAACCATTTCTAAGATGACAATATGTAATCTATTAAGTAGTGATTTTTACTGTTTTTTTAAATTCTGTATTACTTGTACCCTTATACTATTTTGATTTTTTTCTTTAAATAAAATTTTTAAAAAGGTACTGTATTAAAATAATGTAATAATAGCAAACTGATATATATGCAGATCAATGAAACAGAACATAAAATTCGGAATGATGCCTGCACACACAATATCAAAGACAGATTTAATAAAATGACTCAAAAGAGGAAGACAAATCTGACAAATCATTTCATCTTAGATCCATTTGAGAAACATCATATGATAATTATAAAAGCTAAAACAACAAAGCAACCAGGAAAAAAAGGAGATCTCCAAAACCATAAGACAAGTTTAAAAAAAATTGTATGAGACACAGAAAGCCCATGTCATAACTGTTTTTTAAAAAATTTAAATGTACTTCACAAGAAATAATGCCTGTACCACTCAGGAAGATGAGGTAGGAGTAGCACCATGATTTTGAGGCCACTTTGGGCTATATACATGAATTCAAGGAAGTCTTGTACTACCTAGCACGACCTTGTCTCTAAAATAAAACAAAAACCAACAACAAAAACCCAACTGAACAAACCAAAACCAAAATAGTAATGCTTCTGCTCATAAAAGAAAAAACAGGCGAGGTTTAGATAAATGCAACATATGGCAAAGAACTTAAATGGAATATATAGAGACTTCTGTTAACTCAGCAACAAAAAGAAAAATCATCCAATTTTTTAAATGAGCAAATGACACAAATACTTCACAAAGAAAAGATGGGCAAATGGAAAATAAGAATGTGAGAAAGTGACCAGTACTTAGACATCGGGAAGAGAAATACAAATTGAAACATGCCCTCTAAAACAAAGAAATGAAAGAGACTCACAGTATGAGATGTTGGAGAAGATGTGGACCAGCAGCTATGCTCTCTCTCTCACATGGCAATGAAAGTGCAAGTTGGTGCCACCACTTCAGAAAACTGTTCTGCTCCTCAGGTAAACACAAATTCATGCTATGACACAGCAATTTCACATTCAGGAATTCACCCAATAAAAGTAAAAACATATGTCCACACAAATACTTAAATAGTAGAAGCTTTATTTATTATAGTTAACAGCTGAAAATACTACAAATGATTAAGACACTAATATAGTTTGGATATGAAGTATGCCTCTTATTTGTTTTTAATTATGTATTATCTCAGAAAAAGTAAAAATTATGTGTATCATTTAAATATCAGGGGCTGGGAATTTAGCTCAACAGCATAAGCACCTGCCTTGCAAGAGCACAGTTGTAAGTTCAATCCCTGGTACAAACACACACACACACACACACACACACACACACACTAAAAATCTATGCTGTACAGATTCACTGCAGGAAATCACAATAAGATGAAAATAAAGAGCATCTAAAATCATAAAAATGTGTAAGTAAAAAATAAATGTGTTTAGTCTGTGCCCTTCCCCTTTTTGGTAAGTAAACAACAAATGACCTCATTTTTTTAATCAGAGTTTTTTTAAAAAAAGGATCAGTTACTTAAATATTTTTTCAAACATTTCCCTTCAAAATTTTTCCCTGCAGATAAATTTAAGCCAAAAGCTAGAAAACTAGAAAAAAATAATTATCCTTATTCTTATTCTCTAGGTTTCTGTTCCTTAAGTCAGATAAACCTATAAAGTATTACATGGCATAATTTACCATGACCATGAATTATTAATCAAAAATTTTAAAACTTATATAAGAGATACTACCTTGAGAATAAAAGGGATTGTGAATCTGTTCAGGAAATTGCCTTTTTCAAAAAAGCAATTTAAGAAATAAACTCTTGCTTTTTGTATCATAAAGACTGAGTCATAGTCATTTAAATAAGTGAACCAATTAAATAAATTAATGTACTGTTTGTCTGTGGATAACATTAATTTCTTAGTCTGTATACTCAAGAAGAAGCATATTACATACTGAATAGAGGAAAAATTTTCAGAGACCTTCACACAGAGATTTGCTTTATAACACTGATGGCACGAGTAATAAGTATGACATTTAATAAATGGCATTTTAAAGAACTGCTGGGCCCCTGTAAACCTTCAAGTCAAAAACCACGATGGCATTTTTAAAGAAACAGAATTGTGGTGCCTTTTTACAGTGCTATTTCCTGACCTCATGTTTAATGATTCATACGTATAAAATGCTTGAAAGAAACACTGCTTATATACATCCATGTATTTCCCAGTGGACACAGCTTAACACAAACTGATAAAAATGAGAAGCCATAAAACAGGAAATTCATTTTCATACCCATTGGTGTGTAATTGAATACATTCTTTGAATAGTTGCTATAAATTAATTCCAACTTAAAGCAATGAAATATTTTACCTCTTGCAGAGCATTCAGGAATGACAGAAATATTTTCCCCCTTCAGCAAAGAACAGATACTTTGTGATCTCAATAGTTACTGCCTTCATCTATCTAAACTATAACCTCATCTCACCGACTGCCCAAGAAAATTTGGAACTCCTTCAAAGCTCAACCATCCAAAGACAATAGAGCTTCTCATTGGCTTAAAGTACATTTTAGATAACACTAGAATATTGTTCCAGGATATTAAATTCAAAGAATGACTGACTTTGACTTCCTTATTAGTTAGGACATAATATTGAATATCTCTCCTCAGACACAAGATAGGTTCAAAAACATAGGAGTGTGGTATGTCTTTTGGTTCATAAAATTTGGATTACTCTTTGCCATATGTATTAGAGAAAAACACATCAATTTTTAATTATCAGAATTCGCAACAGCCATAGAGTTGTTTATGTTCTAAAAAATATTGAATAACTATTAGTAGTCTACAAATGTGTTGATATTTTTAATTTGCATATACTGTAAATTTTTAAAATCAAAATGTTACATATGGCCACTATACTCAAGCAAGAAATATGTAATAGACATAAAAATAATAACATAACATGGTTTTCTAAAAGTCAAGTTATAACACCTAGCATATCAGTTCAATACATGGATTTATAGTCTTCAACATCAAAGATATTTATTTCATACTTACTGGGTACAGTCAAATACTAAAGGCTTACTATGTATTAGAGGTATGCTACATATGTGTATACATCATCTACATATGTGTTAGACATATGCTTATGTTGAGAAGACAAGGTAAAAAAGGCATACCCTTGAGTTTGAGAAGTACACAGCCTACAGCTGAGGCAGGGTTAAGGAGAGATGCTCAAGGAGAGTCATCCGTCATTGTGGAAAAATATGGCTATGAACAATAAGGGTTCAAGAACCCATGCACATTCACAAACATGGATCTTTAAACTGGTTTCTCACTAGGAAATGAAAAGATCTCAAAGGAAAAATAGATAAATACAATTTCTATTGATTGAAAAAAAATCATAAAAAGTGTATGTAAGTTCAATCTCCAGTACCCAAAAAAAAAGTATATGTAAAAAATCAATAAAGAAATGGAGTTTATTTTTAACTGACAGATACAGTTTAGAATATTTTATGAAGAACTTTCAAAATCCCATAAGAGAAAAGAGAAACCCAAAGGAAAAAACGGGAAAAAAATTACTGAACAGGATTTTTTTTTTTTTCTTTTTCCTTTTTATCGGTACCGGGGATTGAACTCACAACTGCCCGCTTGCAAAGCAGACGCTTATGCCGCTGAGCTAAATCCCTAGCCTCACTGAACAGAATTTTAAAAAGAGTAAGTTCAAATTGCCAAAAAAGTGACAAAAATGCTCAAACTTATTAATACTTAGGAAAATGAAAAGTAAAACAAATTTTTAAAGAAACACTGCATTTCAACTAATTTATGAATTTAATCATTCCAAGAATTGGTGAAGATGTGACTCACTAAGAAAGTATTTTCCCTGTAAATGGGAGTATGAGTTGCCGCAAATCTGGGGTGCAGCACGGCATTATTAAAATGATGAATGTAAGCATTACTCTGAATGAATAAATCCACTTCTTGATATATGCTTTAGAGAAAACCATATGAAGAACATCACAAGACATGTATTATTCATAATCCTAAATAAAAACACCTCAAATGTCCACCAAAGATAGAAAAAAGACTTTCTGATATACTTCTAAAATGGAACTCTGCATGGTAGTGACAATGAACAGCTATAGTAGCATGTAGCAACATAGATGATGATGTATACAAGCATTATTAAGGAAAACAGGCAAAGCACAAAAAACATGAGCATATTTTAATTTATATCCATTTTTAAACAGAAAAAAATAATGTATCATTATTGTTAGGTTTATTAGGCAGCATTTGTGTTGCTGAACATAATATCCAACACACAAAATTTAAAAGAGAAAAAGTTGGTGCACTGTCTCAGGAGATTGGTCTGTGGCTGGCTGGCTTTAAGGTAGAAATATCATAGCAGAAAGGCGTGATGGAGCAACAAAGCTCCGTTAGAAATGGCTGGAAATCAGAGCAGTGGAATAGTGCAGAGAGAAAGGGATAAAGGACTAAATATAAGCCCTAAGGTCATACCTCCAGGACCCACCCAGCCACAACCCAGAGGTGTGTTCTGCCAAACCCACGGGAATATCCCAGGTCAATCAAATCAACAATGAGCCTTAGATGTCACACTGGATAATAAAATGAGAGAAAAGCACTGAAATAATTGATTATTAGTAGCTGGTCATTACTAAAGATGGAAGTCAACTATCAGGGTTGAATGATTGTATTTTAGTTGATAAAAGACAAGGTGTGGGAGTAGATGGTTTACAAAATAAGCCAATGTTCTAGTTTGTAGATAGTAGCAGTAATGATTAAACAAGGTTTATTTTACACTTATTCATCACATCATTCCATAACTAGCTATATAATTTGCAGGGCCAAACAAAAAACGAGTATGGGGAACTCATTATTCAATTTTTAAAAAGGAGCAAAAGTTTTTGTTGGTTGAGTAGTCATGCTTCCTTGAGCTTCCTGGGATACTTGGCAGGCAAGTATAGGTCATTACACCCAACCTCAACCTTGCTTTCTCCTGCCCCCAGGACCACACCACAGAGGATGACTGAAACCTACAGGCTGGAATCAAGAGCAGATAGTCCAGAACCTCATCTGTGGTGGCAGGGTGGGTTGCAGAATGTGGACCAACCTAAAAGCCAAGGTTCCAAGTCTTCAATACATGTTCCATTATCTCATCAAGCTCATGCACAAAACACAAAGATAAAAAATTACTACTAATTTCCAAAAGGTGAACACAAAGAATTAAGTCCTTTCCCAGAGTGAGGTCCTCTGTGACCGCAGCATCACATGTTTATGAAGCCCACCTCCGTTTCACACATGTATCACAGCCCATACATATTACATTTGTGGATGGATGAGAAATATGAATAGGATAGAAAAGACCAGATCATGCCCCTATTTTCTTCTGCAATACTCTGAGCCAGAGGTCAGACCTGAGCAGAAGGGAAGCTGAGAAGATTTGAAGTGATAGTGATATGAAAGTTGTAAATTGGATATCACACTGACATTTGTTTCCCAAAATGTTAATATAACTAAATGTGGGCCTGCACATTTAGAGGCTATTTTATAAATTAAGTATTTATAATTAACATCACGGGCAATTAATTCCACATCATGCTAAGTAATTTAACATAATTGTCCTTGGCTATAATCTTGATGCCAAGAACCTCCTACTCTCTGATTGTAGGATCTTTCTTTCTACTCAGTTGTAACTGGGAAAAATTACTATGTTTGGTGAGTAATTTGCAAAATCTAATAAAACTGGGTACAAATAGACTCAATTATTTAAAATATGACTTGATTTAGATTACAGATAAGGAAAGGACAAAAGTAAACCAAGTATGTATTTTATCTATGCTATAACCATTTAATTCTTATATAATACTTCTGATATAAATATCCCCATCCTTATAGAGCCCAGGTTGGGGATGGTAAGCATTCTAGCCAAATCCATTAGAAGACGGTAATTATTTGCCTATCAGATTACAAAATTCTTCCACTGCCTTTGTCTTCATTTTTTTCTTTCTTTTCTGAAGCATTTACTGTACATTTACGATGTGCCAAACATTATGATAGATAACAGAAATCAGAGAACAAGGACCTTGGAAACATAAAATTCAAGGCTGTGCTGTCCATGTGAAAACCACAAGCTTCATATGATTATGAGCACTTGAAGTGTTTCCAGCACTCAGATGTGCTATCAATTACATTATATACCAGGATTCAAAGGTTTAGAAAGACAGAAGTTTATAAAATGTCACTCATAATTAAACTTATCAAGTTAGTAAAATGTATGTTTAACATTTATTTTACTTTTTTTCTTTAAATTTCTGAAGTTTTAAGTTATACTTATTTTGCATTGCTTTTCTATTGTACATCACTGATCTTTGAATCTTGCCTTAGGGTATACAAATTAATTATCTCCTTATTCTTTAACAATTATTTCAACCACTGTATCAATAACCTATTTCTTGATACCATTAACATTTACTGACTCTTAAAACTTCAGAAATTAGCCTTACTAAAGTTAAATAAACTATGTTGGTTTTCCTTTTGATGATAATTCTATTTGATCAAGGTACATACATTTTTGTAATGGGCTAAAAAGTTTCTCACATATCTGTCTTAGAAATTTTCTGAAGACTTTTAATATCACATCATTCATTTTTCTCAGCCTGAAAAATTTGTTTACAATTTGGCACAATAAAAATATCTTTCACATTTTCCTAAGAAGTTAAGACAAGATGTATTTCAGATAATAAAACTATTGTGTTTGTGTGAATTCTCTACTAATGTAGGTAGTGGGAAATCATGAAGGAAAAATGTCTTTTCTGTTATATTATTACATACTGAAAGAATAACATAAACTAACTCATAATTCAGCACAGAAGCTAAGACTTCACTATTGTATAACAGGCAATAACTCTATTGATAAAACCACAAAGATTAATTGGAAATCTCATTGGAAAGAAATATGTAATGGAAAATACCACATTTAGATGAAGTATATGAACCAAAAGCATTAAAAAATCAAGCACATTATTCCAAGCTTTAGTTCATAATATTGTACATAACACAAAATACTTATTTTACATTGATTATATGTTGAATCACTTGAAATAGACCGATTTTATAATGAAAGAACACAATTGTTATAAGTACATGTAAGATAATATGAACATATATAAAGCAATACAGAGTAAAGGAAGAAGTACAAAAATAAGAACCAGAAGCCTGATATTTTTGAGGCTTGAGCTACTCACAAATTTTCTAATATTTAGTTCCCACATTTGAAAAATGGGAAAACTTTAGACTGCCTATGCCTAAAGATCCTGTGAGTAATAAAGAGGCATACATACAAATAATACACATTACCAGTGAACTATGACACAAACTATGGCATTTTCATATTAAAAACAAATTCATTATTTTATAATGAAGAGCTACCTTTAAAGTTTTGGGTATCTACTATCAGAAAAAAGCAACAAAAATATTTTGAATATATTAAATGTCAGTGTTTTAAAAATCAATTTGGGAATCATATTGGAGTAAATTAATAACTAAAGTCATATTAGTAAATAAAAATATTTATGCAAAGATACTTGAGGTCATAATAAAATTTGAGGGTATTGGTGGCCATAAGATTAAAAGATTCAGCAGTAAATCTGAATGTATATCAGCAACTTGAATCTTGGGCCTTATAAACACTGGGGATTCCAAGACTCTTTATGAGGTTTTTAAAAAATTGTTAGATCTTAGGAAGCGGTCTGGTTGAACAATGGTATTCTTCAGAGTAAAATTTTCAAAGCACTAGCAAGTTCTTCACACCATAATTAGTAGAGAACATACGTACTATGATGGAGAGCAAAATTGTTGAGGAAAAGAGGTCAAGGAATTGGAAAGCCAAAGAGTTAAGAAAGCTCATTTGTTTAGATGTCAAAACTAATAAGAGTGATGACAAGTGTCACAGAGAATGGCAAAGGTCTTGGAATTAAACTTCTTTAACATCTGAGAGAATGCATAAAATCAATAATTACTGTGAGAAAGAAATGAGAGTTGAAACGAAGACTTCAAGGAAGAAGGGAAAATGGTCTGGAAATGCCCAAAAGGAACAACAGGGACATGTGGTCATCTCCAATCACAGAGGTGTGAGAGATGGGAGAGAAAATCACAGGCACCACCTGAGCGAGCAGCTGGGAAAGAACATCCTCAGGGCCTCAGTTTCACTCACGCCAAGGAGGTGAAGGGAACTCTTTACAAAGTGTAAGGATGTAGGTTTCTTACTGGTTACTGGGTCTGAGTTCAGGGAGTACAGTAAAAAATTCTAGGAGCAGGAGAGGTGGAGTGATCAGGCCACAAAGGAAGGCACAGAAAATTATGGAATTATGTCATAGTTAGATCCTGAATGCCCTTCAAGGGCCAAGACACCATTGAAAATGATGGAAATTAAGGTCCAGTGAAAAGGAGATAGTCCACTGTGGGTGTGCCCCAGAGCAGACATTGGGACCCAGGCCCCTTCTTTTCTGTCATTTTTATTTCCAGCTGCCATAAGGTGAATAGACATCCTCCTCTACATGCCCCCATCATAGTGTACTGTGCTACCCCAAGTCCAAAGCAACAGGGCTAAAAGATCATGAACTGAAACCACAGAAACCATGAGCCAGAAATGAAGCTCTCTTCCTTGCAAGCTTCTTTTCTTAGATGTTTTGTCATAGTAATACAAATCTGACTAACGGTGGGGTTTTAATGACAATCAGTAACTTCAAGCCCACAGTATTTTGTGCAGACTGATGTAGACAGAGTTAGAAGGCATAAATAATGAGATTTGGTTCCAAAGCTTAATTCTATGAACCTGTACAAAAAGAAAGAAATCTTTGCCGTGCAGAATATGAAACATCCTTTCTTTCTCTTGCCAGTGATTACACTGAGATGTTTTAACTTCTGAGTAGACACGTGAAAAAAAAATACTTATCTTCTCTCTCTTTCTTTAAACCTAGTTTCATTCTTTCCTTGAGAATTCTAGATGTTGAAACTAATGCCTAGAAAAGTAAGAGGATCTGCAGCTTTAAAACAAACTAAAAAGTCATTAACCTGGTTAACATGTAGAGAAGGGTGAGATCCTTTGTCTCACCTCCCTCTTGCTAAGGACCTGTGTTTGGAAAAAGTCTGTTAGGTTCCCCAGTGAGAATTTCTACCATGTATGGACTGAGAATTTCTATAATGTATTACATACATTATATATGTAATGGAAAAAAATTAAAATTTGTCACTTCCTATGTTCTAATTTTCTTTCCTTTTTCTTTTCATTAAGCCAATTAATTATTTTAAAAATTGGGCAATGTTAAGACTCCAGTAAATTACTATTCACCTCTGAGAAAATGCAAAGATCTACATTTTCATACTATTTAAGTTCACTTTGCTGTTTAATAGATTTCAGTGACTGTTTCACATGATTGCTGAGGCTATAACCAACTAAAGACTAACTATAACTAACACAGTGATGTGTACAAAAAGCTTTTGTTGTACAGGTGTTTTAGACTATAGCTTTAAAATGAACTAAAAAGTCATAAAAGTATTTTAAAAGTTTTCATTATTTTTTATCTATGAAAAAAAGACAGATGCTCCAAGACAGAAGATGAAGAATGCACTTGAGATTATTCAAAAAGAAAAAGTAGGGGCTGCGGATTTAGCTCAGTGGCATAAGCACCTGCCTTGCAAGCAGGCAGTTGTGAGTTCGATCCCCGGTACCGATAAAAAAGAAAAAGACCAAAAAAAAAAAAAAAAAAAAGAAACACTTTTCACATTTTATTTTTACAAAATAAATTGCTGGCCATAGTCTTCTGAACTTATAAAAATAAGTTGCAATTACAAAAGAATGGTTTAACTTTAAAAAAAAAAAACAAAGTAAAACTTTACATACTGTAAACAGTGGCACACATCTATTCATATTTGATTAAATATACTTTTTACTATAAAGGAAAAAGAAACATCAAACTTAAAGCAGTTGCAAATGACAATTTCATTGCAATTTTTTATACCTTCTGTGTATTCAACCTTCCAACTCTCCATGAAGTTATATGAGTACTGAGAGACCTATCATATCATAAAACTAATAATCTGCTCAACAATTTTGTTTTAAAGCATATAAACTGCATAACATTTTACTTAGTTTGATGGTACTGTATCTCTGCCATCTACATTTAATCAGTATTTAAAAACTAATAAAAATAATATCAAGTATATTACTTTCACAAAATCTTTTTCTTTTTGGCAATTACAAAATTTAGTCTATGCATCTTTTTTTAAAGATGCATACATGCATAACAAAATGTTTCTTCACTTCTTGGCTTCTTAATTTACACTCACTTATTCATTCAATGTTCATTAATTCTTACCATGTGCCTGTTGCTATGACAGGTACAGAGAGCTTTGAACTTTCATGAAGTCCAGTTCCCTTGGTAAATATTTATATTTCAGCTTAGTATTTTTGTGTGAGTAGAACCTTGAGCAAATCTCAAAAATTATCACTAAGTGACCACTATTCTGCTCCTTCCACTGAATTTTACAATAATCTGCAGTTAATAAATGGGATTATTTTATAGAAACTTCGATCTTTTATTTAACACTAAATAAACAAGGGGTGGGTTAGCCCCTGCATAAGTCAGTCCATATAAGTGGATTTCAGCATTCATTTAAAACATGAGAATTGCTTACACCTTCAATGAGTTAAGAAGCTCCCCTACAAAGTGAAAACATGTGAGATTTCTGAGGCATTTGAGATTAGAAGATAAAGGTTTTCATCCTCCCTTTGACAATAAGGTTTTAATCATCTCTTAGATAATCCTGAATAAAATACAAATGTCAAAGAATATGATACCTAAAAGCTATAGGTCTCAATTTATAGTACTATAGATTTCCAAGATTATTATATGCTGTTTACTTATTATACTCCATTCTTTGTGTGACTATTTGCCAGTAATTATTTCTACATATAGGTATTTAATTCTAGACTGTTAACATGTACACACTAACATTACTCTGGGAATTCAAATTGTCTAATCAAAGTATTAAAAGAATTTAGCTATCAATCAATATAACAATCAAAATTTTAAAATGAACCTAATGCACATAATGCGTGTCTTTCAGATTCTAACATTATATGTAAAAATTTTAATAGCTGTATTGAATATTGGTTGGATTAATAAAAATGTGTTCCATAAAAACTTAAACTGAGAAGTTAAATTCCACTTGATGCTTGCCAAAGCATGGTAAAATTGCAGAATGTTTCAGTTGATAAATAACATTGCATGCAACAGTGCCTTGAGAATCCAAGGAGAAGTATACTCTGCAATCTTAAAAATTTCTTCCAAAATCAATTAAAGTCCCACTGTACAAGAAGAGTTTTCTCTTAATGACAGCCTTAAACCCAAAATCATGAGTAACCACTTTAAAAAAAGGAAAAACCACAAAATAATTTCTTTGCATCAATAGTTCCCTGGATCTTCAAATAGTTCTCCAAGGCCCAGAGAGTTTCCTTATCATACTTAGTGGACTTTAAAGACTCATACATATTTTGTTTTGAAGAATTTTATATATTTTTTTAAACAACCATAACTCAATCATAGAAACATTTGCTAAATTATAAAAATTTATCTCTACTAGGTTTCCTAAACCTTCAATATTCACACACGTTTTAAAAATTCCAATCAAAATTTATTAGCAGTTGTTTTCAAAATTTTATCTATCTTTTGACATAGTTCTTGAAATGAAATACAAAGGGGATAAATGTTCAGTGTTGGTTCTTTGATTTTGTACTTTAAGTGAATGTAAAATAATAAATATCACCGGGCTCTTATTAGCATTGAGGTAATGAAACTCACCAGGTTCTCTCTGCGGTTTCGCGGAGGTGGTGATGGGTGGTAAGGGCACATCAAAATGTCTGGGAAGGGCACAGAAGGATTCCAACATGCTGTTTTTAAAACAAAAAGCTAGATCTTAGAGTGATTTAATATTCTCTATCTTGTAATACAACCTTCAAGACTAACATTATAGGATTAAACACTAGTATCACAATCTCCAGTCAATAGGATGTAGAACTGTTACATCTTTAGTCCCTGGCCAAATACTTGTTATGAATGGACACAAGATAATATCAAAATAATATTTTCTGGTTCTGAATATGGATAACAGGTGAGAATATCTAATGGCCAAAATTGCCCCATCTAACAAAAATCAAGAAAATTCATAAGAATCATATCCATTACTTCACTGTTTTAAAGGAGATTTGAAATAACAGGCTTAACTAACTTCAGTTAGAGAGCTTCAATTATGTTAATTGAATCAGGAATTAGTACCACATAAAAACTTTACATAACGTAGATTTTAAAAATGAAAGAAAATAAAATCCCCCAAATGTCATCCTCATGATATTTTACTAATAACTGCAAGCCCTTAAATTTCCTATAAACTAGATGCTATTCTAAGCCTACAAAATGTATTACTGATTCAACCTCCATAAACATCTAGATATCTAGATATGAGTATAGCCAGGATTTAAAGTCAAGAACAGGACTTCGTAAATTATACTGCTGGTTTATACTAATTCCATTTGTCATGGTTAACATATAATATATTCAATAATTTTTCATCTATGTGGACATAAATACATATGAAATTTCTAATGAACATTTTGCATTTAATATAATGTGATGGATACCTTTTAAGATGTACTAAGAAGCACATTTTTAGTTTGACCCATTATATTTTAGCATTCCATTGTATGGATTCAATACACTGATAGTTTATAAACCAGGATGAAAATTTTTGAGCATCCGTACTCATGTAGCTGCCTAATCATTTTTTTTCTTAATATAGATACTTACAGTGAAAACACTAGTTCAAATGTTATATAAATGTTACAGAAGCTTTGAGAATTTTAAAACATTATTCGCACCATGAAACAAGGGTGTATGAGGGAGAAAGATGTGACTGGAGTGTTCAGAATTTTACATTTGATGCAGAGTAGGCACCCAATAGCAGTAAATAAATGGCCAATGTTTTCATGGGTTTAACTGTCACTCATAGACATTTCTTTGGATTTGACCAAAGAACTTAGGAATTCATTAGTTTGTCAAGGGAAAATATGAAAAGTTTGATTATGTAAGCAGTTTTGCAAAGCTGCCACTTAAAATTCTAAAATTTACTTATATCCTACTAATTGAGGCAAAGATATTAATCAGATGTAGTTTAATTTACCTTCTCATACAGTGTGTAGCCCATGCATAAGCATTATTTAATCTCTAAATTAGAACTAATGGAATTTTCCAAGATTCACAAATACTGAAAGATTCTAGTCAATATATTCATTTGAGCAAGATATTTAGGAACATTAAGGTCAATACAATTAAATATGCCATGAGATATATTAGCTCATAATATACTCCTGTTGTTATTAATTTGATCAGAAAAATCTAAACAGATTATCATGCAATGCCTGAGAAATTCTCACTAATCATGAGACTGGGGAAGAAGCCAGACTTGCTTGGCTGAATTTTGCAATCTGTGTTAACAGAAGTGCAGGTATTTATTCTTTTAAATGCATCAAATATTAGCAACTAAAAAAATCAATACTAGTAAATAAATAATAAGTGAATTTTATCGTGGAAAATTAACATTAAATAGTAAGTGAATTTTATTGATGGTAAATTAACATTTAGAATATATCCTTGTTTATTATTATCATCCTAAAAGAGTGGCTTAATGCATAACAATCTTTGAGTTTCTGACATAAAGGTACATTGAATAACTAAACCT
Organism: Cavia porcellus; assembly: GCF_034190915.1. Taxonomy (NCBI): domain Eukaryota; kingdom Metazoa; phylum Chordata; class Mammalia; order Rodentia; family Caviidae; genus Cavia; species Cavia porcellus. The sequence continues at coordinate 43,188,238 of NW_026947497.1, forward strand.
TTTTAAGCTTAAATATGAAATTAGAGAAATATTCCATTTGGTTTTCTCTCCACAGGTTGAAAGAGAAATATGGAAAAAGAAATCACACATTTATGAGATTGTCACATTTCTTCACATTTTGTCCAAGAAAATTTCTCTGGCTTGGCAAATATTTTATGATCTACATAAAAAATTGTGTGTCACCTCAACTTTAGTACTGTCCCAGGCATCTTGAGCATTTAAGTAGTTTACAGAGGTCTATATGACTTCAACAGAAACCATCCCCGAATCTCAAAATGAGCTGGGTAATTTGTGCTAATTATTCCTAGAGCCTAATTGTTAAGAATCCCCTCTTGATTTCCTAAATGATTAATTTTCTTCTGTTGCTTATGTCCTCACTGCCAAGTTTTCTTGTCTTCATTGCATGGAGAACTACATTTCAATGAAAATTTCAGACTGATGACCTTTTTTCCTAAAAAAAAAAAAATCTATTCAAGCACAGATATTCAGAAAACCTGAGTCAACACGTCCCCAACCACTTATTTATCTTTTCATTGGCATTCCCATCACACTTCTAACATTAATGAAATGAAGCTAACTGCTAAGGGAGGAAACAAGTTGTCGCCATAAGCTGGCCATAAATAAAAAAGAGACAGCCCTGGTGGATTGAAGTTCAGGCTTTATGTGCCCAGGGCTGCCTCTGAAGCCAGGCATTTGCTCTTTATTTCAAAAGGTGGTGATCTTCCTCATTAAACAGGACATGTTTTCATTAAAAATGGGAAATCGGGGTGTCAGGAGGGCTTTATCTTCCACCAGTTGCAAAGAAACAATTCTCTGAGAAGGAGTCAGTCCTCATGAGAAAGGTGCTGTAATAAAAGATCTTGCACCTGATCAGATTTATTATTAGTGAGTGCTCCACTTATCCTGATGTCACCATCATTCCTCCCCCAGCTCCTGGCTTTATTTAAATATTACATGGGAAGTGATTTTAGGAGTTACATTGACTTTTCTACATGTTAAATGCCTCTTTGAAATTCTAAGCTATGTGATTAACTTGCTTTATTAACCACTCTTCACTGCTATACTCTGCTAGGACAATTTGGGATTTGGGTGAAAACTGAGAGGAAATTTTTTAAAACTACTGAATTCCCAATATAATTTATTTTCCTCTTAATTAGACTCTATACTTAGCACAGGTAAAACCAAACCTCCAGTACTGAAGCTGTGCAAGTATTCTACTCTTTCAAGTTTGATTACCACATTGCATTTAAGGCAAGAAAATGGTTACATTGAGCATGAATCTTTTAGTGTCGAACACAATTCATAGCATAAATATTGGAAGACACAAGATATTCTTTAGCTATGGTAGCGTTTGCTCTAGATATGCCAAATTCCTGACCATATTATACTGATGAATTAGTGTAAAATGAAGCATTGAAAAATACATTTTAACAGAGCAGTACTTACATTCTACAACATAAAGGTTCTTATAAAACATGTACTGCCAGGCTATTAGAGTCTATCTGTAGCCTTGAAGCCAATGGCTGTGTACACAATTTTAAAGTGATTTTGAAAACAGTGTTGCAGTTCTGTAGAATAACTGAAAAATGTAACTGACCCATCTCCAGACACTTTTGGAAAGCAAAGGAATGCTCAAAATTCCAGCATTCTAACTATGTTGTGTAGCATCAGCCTCACCTTCTGTTAGGAGAAGACTAACCTTTAATTATTAGATTGAAAGGGGGAAATTATAACTTACTATTCTCCATAATTGCAGAAAAGTTATTAAAATTCCAAGCTTATGTAATATTATCATAAAATATGGCATTTTTCTCAAGAAAGACACAAATTGGATTTGAGCTTATGCACTGTAAAACCCAGATGGTTTGCTTAACTATTCAGACATTCTCCAGTTCAAAAGTTAATTGAACTGAAAACTAAAATTTTGATAACTGATATGCTTTGAGAAATTCAAGCAAAAAGATAAAATAGTCTTGTGCATGGAGTGTTAATAGATAGACCTGAGGAACAATGACAATTGGGCAAGGAATATTAGCAAAGAAGAGGAACACACACACACACACACACACACACACAGGATTAGGTGATTAAACATTACCTGGAGTTATCAGCATGATGTTGCTTTTCTTTTTCCATTTTTTTACTCACAGATTCAATATCTGTCATTATTTTACCCAGTTTAACTTGTTCTAGAATTTAAAAAAAGCTTTAATAGTGTAATGCTATTACTTTTCAAGTTCTAAAATGTACTTTTCAAATTAAATTGCAAATCATGGATTTTTTAATAAGAAGAGGTAGAAGAGTCTTTAAAAAGTACTAACAGATACTCAAAAAACACATTTGCGAGTTTTTTCACCCCATGCTACTGAAATGTTTTGCAATTACTAAAATTTAAAATTGAAAAGTATAAAGTAAATGAACTGCATATATCAGAAAGGTGATAGCTCCCAGGAAAATGCCTGCAATAGTGGAGCACATACCAATGAATACAATTCATACACATCAGCATTACCTTCATTATCATCATAAAGCTTAGTTTTCATAGAAGACTCTACTATTTTAAAATATTTTAGCAAATAATTAATGTAAATAGCAATACTTGAACAATCCAGAAACCTCAACATTTAATAAGAGCAAAACTAAAGTCCAGAAAATGTAAAGGTTTTGCTTTATAAAAAAAATCTAGTTTGTAGAGTCTAAAAGGAAATTTCTACAAAATATTTTAAGTACCCATTACTCCTGTTTTGTACAGGTGATGAGACAAAGATAGAAATTAAAATATTGTGATAGAAAAATATCACATCAGGTTTCTATTGCACTCCTATTAGCTTCCAGATTGGATATTTTATATATTACAGACAAAACGTAAGATGAGGGCTGGGATGAGTCTCAGTTAACTAGTGTTATGTCTCACAAGTATGAGGCCCTGGGTTCAGTTCCCAGTATCAAACACACACACACACACACACACACACACACACACACACACACATACACACTGTGAAACCAGGTTGTAAAACACACACGGCACAATAATTATTTTAAAAAATATTACAAACTAGTCATCATTTCAATGCCAACAAAACAGCAGAAAGCAGAAGACCACTAACTAGATGCCTTATGTAATTAAGATTTAAATGTGCATAGAGATTATAAAATTTTTAGAGAAATGTGAATCAGAACATTAATATTTATTGACTGTTTGTAATGTACCAGGAGTACTGGTTAGTATCCCCTGTGCATTATCTCATGTAAGCTTCAGAACAGTTACTTTTGGCAAACTACTATAATAATTCCCTTTTATATATGAGGAGAAGTTGCTCTCAAAATCTTAAAGGTGCAGAGTTACAACGTATCCACTTGGCTCAACTGAAGTATTAAATTGAAATAGTAGAGTTTAGGAGAAATATCATCTTAATAATAGAAACTCACAAAAATAGTTATCATATGCCAATTGTGCTAATACATCTGAATATATATATATTTATATACAGATAGATAGATTCACACAAACATGCCATAAACTTGATACAATTACTATCCTCGTTACACCGATGAGGAAACTAAACCAAAAGAAAGTGATTAACTTTCTTAAGCATATACAGATAACAGTAGAGGGACACTCAAACCCAAACACACAAATTCTGGGATATGCATTCTCAATCACTTGATGCTCAATATGCATATTTCTTTATTTATGAAATATCTACTTTGTAAAAATAACTATGCTAAGTCCTAAAGAAGGACATATGATAATGGATGGCAAAGCTGAAGCACTGCAGAAAAGTGAAAGAGAAAAAAAAGGCAGAGGAAAAGACCCTGAGAAAAGAACAATCCAGACATCTAGAGGGGGAAATTTGCAGTGATGGTAAAGGGTCATAGGTTGCAATGAAAGAAAAACAATGACAAAACTTTTAAAAAGCATTAGCACGTATTGGAGTTTTTTTTAACCTTGCTTTATCTTACAAGAATACTACAAAATGTATGAAGTTGGATGGGAAAGAAATCAATAGAGATCAAGAGCTTGCAGGTGCACCCATGTGAACATGGGTGTTAAAGACATGAGCAAAGAGCAGATTCACTGCACATCTGGTAAGGATGCATGATGTTCAGAACCACAGGCATTGCTTGAGGACTGTAGTATTTTGGAGATAATGCTGCGAAAATAAATTTTCTCCAATGATCTCACATTTATGAAAATTTACACATATGTGTGTATTGGTTTATTTACTTGCAAATGCACAGGATAAATATGAAAGAATGCATACTTCCAGCAGATATCATTAGCACTCCCCAAATTATACTTGTGCTCCCCCATATTCTCAAACCCACTGACAATTAGTTTGATGGCATGGGATTAGATTCTGGTCAATAAAGTGTGGCTAGGTAAGACGTAAACTGCTATCTGGCCTGGGTTTTAAATTAGCCTTTCCCTGCTACAGTGCTCTGGGAAGTCTGTACTAGATAGCAGAGATACAGCATAAGACTATCAATCACCCTGTGACGGAAAGGATGAGAAGGGAAATATTTCATAAATCTGAAGCAAGTCACTGAGAATCTGCTGTCTATTTGTCACTCAACAGAGCCCAAGCTATATTGTCTGATAATGACAGCAAACTAAAATTAACCATGATGCCAATCTTTGGAGAAAAGAACAGTAGAGTATTAGGGGACTTTCCCTTTCAATATTATATACTGTATGACTGTATTTAAAAGCTTATAAAGAGTTGAGATTACTATAATCATGAAAAAAGCAAAATTTATGCCCATTTTGAAATAACTACTAAAAACTTGGGGCATAATCCATTCAAGTTCCAAACTAAAAGCACTTTACAGTACCATTTAACTAAACCATGTTAGGACTGCAGCCAAAATACCATATTAATGCAGTTTTCCCCCTAAATAACAGTATAGAGTTTTAAAAAATATATCTAAACAACCATTAAACCGTGAAAATCCAACATCAGCTCTAATTAGCTCAGTCAAGACAGAAAACTAGAGTTACAGCTTGACAAATTGTAACATCTCTGAGTTTGTAACTGTTCCCTTTATGTAAAATCTAGTCGGAAACAAATTTCATAAAAAACTCTAGGATTTCAGATCAGGAACATGAATTATGAATCAGCTCTGATTAGAATAATCAGTGAAGGAGTAAAGGAGAGATGGAGAGACTGGAAAAGAAAATGCAGGGAACGTGATATTTAGTGGGGTGGTAAAGAAACCAAGGAACATAAGGTATCAGAGCTGCAGGCAGGAGGACCCTGTTCTGAACAGTATTTACCACACTCACCTCAAAGTTCAGCTCGAATCCATCACTCATTTACCTAAAACCAGCCACCTATTCGATTTTTCTCACATCTGACTTTTTCATCTGTCTTCTTCAGGGACTTATTTTGCTTCGAGCACCTCCACCTATTGTATTTGCCCCACAGCTTCCTTTCCTTGGCCACATTCTAACCTTCAACTTGAATGATCTGGTTCACTGCCAGGGTTATATTTATTGTCTAAATGTGGTCAAAAATGTGCGTATCTTGCTCAGACCACTCCTGAGCTTCAAATTTTATATGAACTCTGTCTCAGTCTGCACGTATCATTCACAACTAACAACATTCCAGTCCACCAGTAAACGTGGACGCCCTCCTCACACTCCCACAACCCCCATAGGACCAGCCATTCAGCCCCCCATCTGTGTCCTCACACAGCCTTACAGAGATCCTTATCACCCCTCAGCACATTCCCAGGTACGGATATAAAACCTTCCAATGCATCCTCCTTACTTTCCACAAACAATATTTTATTTCCACATGAAAGAATTTTATCAACATGCTAATGTAATTTTGTAATAATTGGAGAACATAATTCGTGTCAATCCCTCTCTCTAAAATTTCTGACTACCTTACAAACAAGCATGTAGTCAACTTGCATGGTGCTCCATGTTTGCCTGAAAATCATCTATCATCTCTTGACTGATAAGTGCACTGTTCTATATCTACCTAATAAATTAAGCTTAGTAATTTATTTGTTGAAATATAATACTTTATATCCTTATTGCATATGCACATATTTATATAAATATATATTTATCTAAAACCTGTTTGTAATGTATGTTTGTGTTTACTTTTTGCAGATCATTTGAAAACAGGCCCCAAACAGTATGACGTTTTACCACTACTTACTTCATCACATGGTTCAGAAAACAACAGCATCTTCTGCACACTCATTATAGTCTTCAAGAAATTTAACATTGAAGCAATATCATCTACTACCTGTATCCAAAGCATCCCCAAAATATCTTTTCTAGATATTTCTTTTGTGTAATCCACAATTTCATCAAGGACCACATGTGTCTGTTAGATCAACTTTAACCTAGGACTGTCCTGTCCAATACTTAACAATGGACAACTACTTAGTCCATCAAACTGCTCCTCTGGACTAAGAAGTCCTTTAAGTATAAAATATACTTTGGATTTCTAAGATTTATTAGCAAGATATAAAGTGTCTAAATAATTTGTAGTGACCATATGTTTAAATAATATTTTATATATTGGAATAAATATATCATCAACATTAATTTCATTTCTGTTTATTTTTTTAGCATGGCCATGGAAATTTTTAAATTAAATTTCCAGCTTGCATTCTTTGCCTACACAGTTCTGACTCAGAACATTCCTCTTGTATGCTTTAGACAGGATTAACTTGAAGGCAATCTAGATTATTATTGTTTATAATTATATTAAAAGTAAACATTTTGACAGGAACACTTAAATACATGGTGTTGTGTCCTTCCTATTACATCCTAAAAATGTATCAATGAGTTTGGTCATTTGATGAAGGTGGCAACTAACAAACTTTCCACTATAAAGGTTCACTTTTTTTTAGTGGTTAATAGTCTCTAGGTAATACTTTTCATCAATGTGAATAGGCTTTTCACCAATCATTGTTCAAAAATAAGGTTTCAAGACCCACTAGTAACTCTTGCCTAAGTCATTACCCTTATTATTGCAAAGTATTGTTTTGTTATAATTTTATTCTCCCTTCCACTTTTTGAAGCTGGCATTCACCTGTAAGGAAAAATTTCCTTTTCCCTTTCCTCTCTTTTTGAGTATCAATGTAGACCCACTGATTCAATTTTACTTGCTGTGTTATAATATACTTCTCTCATTAATCTATTTTACATTCATAATGCCAAAATTGGCAGATGAGAACCTAGTAAACTCCTATTCCATCACATATCCCGTAGATTTTTAGACTACCTACCTTCTCATTATCATAGTAATTCTAGTTCACCTTGTTCTTTCCCATTCCAGACCTAGAGTCAGGTATCCAAGAAGCATCGCTCTCTCTTCTAAAATACACTAACTTATTTACCTCTATTGTTTATCATTCAAATACCTATGGTCTTTGTGACTCTATTTCTATTTATGGGGAAGGTGCTCATTCTGACTCCTGGTGGCTTACTTCCTCGTGTATTTTGAGCTTTCTACATTGTAGCTTCATACTCTGTAGGATCAGGGATTATTTCCAACCCATATGCCATAACAATGGAAATTAATACCCACTGTATAGGCATGGAAATTTGTATTGGATGCAATATAGGAAAACCTAGTTCTTGAAAATCATTTGTTTGCTTCCTACAGGCAGTTTAGAACATTTCCAACTCAATACTTTAATACCTCAGTTTTAGAATTTCTAAAATACTGGTAGCAATATAAATTCTGATCAACCCCAGTTGAGTTTGTTTTGTGTTATAAATTATAAAACTATTTTCACTTCACAGCACTAGGGCTGAGAGCTTTGTTTCTCTACCCTTTCCCTCTACAGAAAGCCCCTCTGCCTTTAAGATTCACTAATAGCATCACCTTTCAAAGATTCAGGAGGGGAATGGGGAAGTCTCTGACCTCATTTCCCATTTTGCATGTGCTAGAAGCATTTCCTCTATGCTTTATTCACACAAAGTTCAATAAATCTCTAAGTTCTAAGTCACCAGAGTTATGTAGATCCCCCTCCCAGATGCAGAAGCAAAGCTGTGTTTTAAGATCCCTTTTTGGATTTTTCTGTTTATTCATTTATATTCTCAGGTGTTCTACAAAAAAGTTAAACAAAGGAATACCTAAAATACTTTTCTTCACTTCGCATGTCATTCACATTTCAAGCTCAAGGATTGCTACAGTATTTAATGCAATGTTACAGTATTCGATGTGTCCTAACATTGAAATTATTTGTAATCTATAGACATTCATTGTTTGCCTGTCCTTCCCTTTATTTAGTATGCAAACTTGGATGTTGTAGGCTGGGACTTGCTTGAATTCTCAGCACACAGTTACATAATACCTAGCACATTCATCAAACATTTGTTGTAAGAATTAGTAAAATATTTAATGATTTGTATTCGTTACATGGTTTTTAATATCACTTTTTATGTTTGCCAATGACGTGATTGATCTTTGTTTGTTGTTTGTTTGTTTTTCCCCCCACAGATACACTATATACACACTTCCTTCAAAGAGGAAAAGAGGGCAGGGGATTTAGCTAGCAGCACAAGTGCCTGCCTGACAAGTGCAAGGTCATGAGTTTGATCCCGGGCACCAAAAAAAAAAAAAGCAAAGATGAAAACAGTCATATTTCTCCCCCAACCTTCATGAACCATGAAGATTACTAGGACACACACACACACACACACATACACACACACACACACACACAGGAAGCACCACAAAAGCTCTAATTCATGTTATAAAAATGTAAGAACAGTTGATCAACAATTAAATGCCATCAGTGTGTTTACTGGGAATGTCTTTTCTAGAACTAAAAAGGAATAATTTAGAAGTTGATAAAAAGGACCATATTTTCTATTACAGCTATCTTCTTGCAAGACTAGAATAGAACTTTCTGCAGAACACTGTAGAGAGGACTTTATGCTATGAAAATGATAAAGCTAAAAAAGCTTTAAGGTCTTGTCTATGGAGACTTACTGATGCTATAAAAGTACTTCATATCAGTTCAATTCAGATCTTTTCCATTACAAAAAAGATGCGATTTTGTATATAGAATTATAATAAATGGCTTTTCACTTTTCTTTTTTTTTAAACCCACTATTCAAATTGCATTCCATTTCATGTGAAGTGATTATAATAAAATTTAAAACTTAAAAATGTTTCAAATTTATAGACAGATTCATTAGTCAGGAATGACAGATTGCAGTTTACTGACATTTCACATTCTAGTGTGTGGGCTGGGTGGATGTCATACAATTTTCTACTGTTGGAATTTCCAGCACATGTGTGTGATACAGAATGCCAATTCCTCACTAGACTGTGAACTCTTTAGTGGTTTCTTGAGGACAGGAATTGTGTTTTTATGCACACATCCACTTTTTCAGTAACTTGCTCCACAGATACTTATTGAATGCCTACAGTGATGAGCAGTCTGGTACCCACTAGGAATGCAAGAAATAAGCTATCAGATGCTGGGGATTTAGCTCAGCGGCATAAGTACCTGCCTTGCAAGCAGGTGGTCGTGAGTGAGTTTGATCCCCGGTACGATAAAAATGAAAAAGACCAAAAAAAAAAAAAAAAGAAAAGAAAAGAAATAACCTATCATAAAGTCCACATTCTGGAAAATAAAACTATTTACAAATAATTCAATGACTTGAAATACAGTGCTCTGAAACTTTATTTTTATTACTCATGAATTTAAGACAAAGAATTAAATGTAGCCTTTAGCTTTGTAATTGGGATACCAACTATCCCCTAGTGAGACAGCTGAATCTCTATCAAGTAAACATCATAGTAAGGAGCTTAATAAACTTCCCCAAAGAAACATTTATTAAGCCCCTTACTAAGACCTCAATGGAGATTCAGAGCTATCTTCCTAGAGCCATTTATTTTACCTTTCAAAGAGTAATGTACCAAGGGATCTTTACCTCATGTCCTTTTTCCAGGCTGGATTTGCTTACATTTGTGTGGCACTGACTCTCCTTGTCCCTAACCCTGTGGAGGAGGGCAAATATGCTAAATGGTCAAAACAAATTACGAGATTGGTAATTTCAGAGTTCCTCTCCTTTCTTATAGTTGGTGGATGAATCCACAGAATATTAAAAATTAAATTAAAGTGTGTTTAATAAGCCCTACACTATAGTAAACACATATATAGCATTGAACACATAAGATATTACTGTTGTCCTTTATACTTTTATGTATCTCTTGCTTTTTGTTGAGTAAAACATAAATTCATGAGCTCTTGTTTCATCTGGCAGGTCTCCTGTATTCACAAAAGACCTCACCATGGGTTCCCTACAGAAATTCATAACTCCTTCTCCTAATATCTCAACTTAGGAAAATAGAAGACTGAGTCATAACACCAAATCCCTCAGATGTGTCCCAAATATGAGGCATAGGAAAAACACAAATTATGTCTCAGAAATAGATAGATGCACAGACACAGTCTATCATAGGCCTTTAGTCAAACTTTGAGAAGTCAAAACTCATTTGCCCTTTTACTGGATTACAGTCTAATGAAGATAAGGGAAGGGAGGAATTATCAGTGGTGGGAGATAGATATTAAGAAACAAAAACAACCATGTAAAAGCATTGTAATGACCACCACTAGTTATATCCATGTGTTACACAGTTTGGAGGAATAGTCATTCTCGGACAGTCCCAAATACCACATTCCTCTTTTCAAACTATGTAGTACTCTTGATATAGCAAGGAAGCTATTTATTTAGAATTTTATTCCTTTCAGCAGATACTTGATGGGAGAGATGGTTATAATCAGTAGGATGGGGCTGCTAAACATAGAAAGCAGTAACTTTGAAGCAGCAGTGGTGATACTATACCACATGTTCCACAGCCAGCCATTTGCTATCATTGAAAGCTCTAAAGGTTTGCCATTATCAGTAAGGTATTAGGGAGAGTTTGTAAATGCAGGCTATGTTTTTGTTTATTTAATTTTATAGCATTAATCAAGTTACATCCTGCAATGGTGGTGTCATTTCCCCTGCATGCACACACTGAATTACTGAGCAGCGCTATGCAATGTGTCTCACACGCTCTGGCACTTCCATTTCATACTTCACAGTTTTAGTGTCACTTTGAGGTTTTGAAATGTTTCACAGCTATTTGCTATATGTGGATGCCAAAATTTAAAAAAATCAGCCTATATCACTGAAAAAGATACTTCAAGAATAGAAAATAGTTAAGAGTCAGATGGGAATTTTTGTTCTATTAAGATTCCCAACTTTGTCAAGAATCAATTCATTTTTTATCAAAATCTAATTTACATTTTATAGATGCATGAGTGCATAGAATTATTTTTCTTGCCACATACAGCTTACAAAGTTAAATATATGGTTTTATTTCTGTAGATAAGATTCTATAATTAAGGAAACTGAAAATGCCATACTTTTTTTCTAGACTCACAACGTGCACATACGCTCTATCCCACCCCAAAGCCTTGATCCAGTCACCTGATCCAATCCAGTATAAATATTGAATGAATTTCTATGTGTATATTTTGATGCATGTTTCAGAATAATGTATTGATGCTAATCTATCTAAACAAGGAATGACTTATATCTGCCACCAATATGCATTCATGAAGACTGATAATGCACCAAGTAATATATTCAATAAAGGACAGGAATCTTGCCATCATTTTTGTAAAGCAACAGAACACATAGGTGCCTTCCTGCCTTTTATTCCCTATGTACTTATTCTGATGATTCTCTGGTTTTATATGCCAGATATGCACTAATAGCACTCTGGTAACCTAAATGCCACCTGTCTCTTTTATTTACTGACACATGCTGTTCTGCAAGCAACCTCAAATAAATAAACAAGCAAATAAGTAATGATACTCACAAAAGAAGCTTTTCACATCAGAGAATGGTCTAGAATAAGCACCTGACAAAATTAAGTATTTAGTAAACATCCCTGTCATAGTTTGTCAGTGGCCCCCCACAAGTCTCATATAATCATGGATGCAACCAAATCTAGCTTTTGTGATTGGTTCGTTGTCTAGCACTTGGATTGCTGGTGTGAGTGCTACATCCATCCAGAGAGAAGCCAGCATACAGTATAATGGAGGGAAGAAGGTGTGTGTCTCTCTTGCTGTTCATGCTTGCTATTTGTGGCTGCCATGAAGAGCTGCCCCACCATGCCACGCTGCTTTGGAGCCAACTGAGTATGGACTGAAACCTCCAAGAACTGTAAGAAATAAACCTCTCTTTCTTCATTTTGGGCATCAGGTATCTTGTCTCAACAATGAGAGAAAAGTAACCAAAACATTCCCCTTTCCTGTTCTTGTGTCTCCAGCTTCCCAAGAGGCTTCCTTGCTTAACTGTCTAGCTCATCTCATTGTGAACAGAAAGTGAGTGCCATCAATAAGATGGAAAGACAACAAGAAGAAGAAAACACAACTACTGCAAAATCACATAGCAACATTTTTGGGCATGCTCTAGATAAGATTTTAATATCTGTAGTTATTTACCTCAGGACAGTTAGAAGAAAAAATTCCCTGTTAGGGAGAGAGAAATTATGCCCACAACATTGTCTTTCTGAAACATTACAATTAATTACTGGATAGTAAGAGAATAACTTTTCCATTGAAGGGATCTGGTGCTTAATAGAGAAACAAATAAGGATTAATTATGCTAACTTGTTGACAGCTTTAGTAAGGTTTCACAAGGTCAATTCTTCTTTCAAATATTCCAACAAGAATTCAGAATAAATCTGAAAGGTATGCATGCATGCACACAGGGGCAACCTGCTAGAAAATGGGTGTAAAAAAAGCCGTTGGAGACAGAATACTGAAGTGGCCTATTTTGTGTTCTCAACCTAATCTAAATTCTAACTTGACAAGGCTGCACCATAAGTGCAAAGCTGTCTCTATTTTGTATATTTTTTACTTTCTCTTTTAAATGTATGCATAATTAATCATTACCAGCAACAGTTAGCTCATATAATTTCTTTATTGTTAGGATAGAAATACATTAACATTAATGTTGCACTATTTTAGAGGGTTTCATTTAATTTAGCTGCCTATATACATTTGACTTCAGAGTTACAGTAGCTACAAAGGACCAAAATTGTTTCAAACAACTTCATGAAATTAAAAAATAAGTTCTCAAAATAAAATAAATTCTTATTAAAGTAAAAAAATAGCCTTTCTAAATGGCATGTTTAGAAAGAGATCAGGTGAAAGGCATAAAAAAATACAAAACAAAAAATACACGCCAAACTTCATAACTATCACAACATCTTAAAGAGGGTAAGGAGGTATTGGTATAAGTCAGTGCCCACTAATTACTGTCTCCAAAGACCAAACAGGGCCTTACATCAACTATATTTTGTTTACTTTTAGTTTAGTTATGAGTCTCTTGCCCTTTGTACATCAAACATTCTGTTAGATGCTGTGAGGTAAAAAAACATATAAGATATGTAAAATATGCAGTGTGAGATCTGAATAAAATTAGAGAATAATGTATAAATTAATAATTTGTCTTAATAAAATTCAGAATATTCTTGTGAATACAGAAGGGAAAGTGATTATTGCTAAAGGGAGAACTGGATTAATGACCAACTGTTTTAGTGACAAATAGTCCCTCCCCCCAAAAAAAGTTAGAACATGAAAGACAGAGATAATTCATAAGGCCCTAACATTCTCTACAACCCCTTCCCTATTTTACATCGCCATACTCACTATTCCCTGTAACTTTCCTGTTTTTAAAATGCCTTTCTCTTGTAGAATAAGCAGAGAAGAGGTATATTTTCACACATATAGTCTGTGAAAAGTTTAAAAAGTTGAAACAGGAGCTTTTACTTTTCTAATCTTTTCTTTTTTGTATACTGTTATCACTACAAAAAATTTCAAACAGATGCCCAGATAGGTATTTACCTACTAATCATATCCAAATTCTATCTTATTAACATAGTTTACACACTGTAAAACACAAAATACCCATTATAATCAGAAAAAACAGAAAAAATACAAGCAAGCATTTCTTCCAGCACAATCAGGTATTATCTCACTCAACTCTTGGAATAAGTATCCTGTATTATGATGCGGATTAGAGTAGAAGCTGACAAATGGGATCTTACCCTTAGTGGTGTAGGAAGTGTCAAAACCTTTAAGAGGTGAGGTCTTGAGGGAAGTTAGGCCACTGGAACCATATTCCTCAGGAGAGGACTGGAAGCCCAGACCCTTGCTCTTTCTGTTTTATGCTCGGAGCCGCCATAAGGTGAACAGACCTCCATTACATGCTCCCACCACACTGTCCTGTGCCACCACAGCCCCAAAACAACCTGTTCAAGTAACTGTGGACTGAAGCCTCTGAAACCATGACTAAAAATAAATCTTGCCATCTTTTAGATTTATCATCTGAAGCATTTTGTCACCACAATGAAATGCTAGTACAGCAAACAAGAAGGAAACTAATCTAGTCCACTCTCTCACTGAAGTACAGATACAGAGCCACACTTGTTTACTTGTCACCTGTGTCAGGTTTCTCACTCAAAAGACAAAGATGAGTAATTGTGACAGAGACCACAAGACCCGAAAGGCAAAAATACTACCTGACCCTTTACAGAAAAAAGTTCACTGACCTCTAAATTAACTTAAGAAAGAATTCTGCTGACTAGACAGTAAGACCAAGCTCAAAACATGGAATAAAAGAAACAATAAATCTGCTAAAGGGGCCAACCAAGTAGTAAACAGATATAATTAGTAAACAGAAATAATGGTGAAGTTCATGTGTCAGTTTGACTGGGCTAAGAGATGCCCAGGTGACTAGAAACTGGGGGTATCTAAGGGTGTGTCTAGGAGAAATCAGCACATAAATCAGTGGACTAAAGGAGATTCACCAGGATAGACAAGCCGAAGAAAATCCACGGAGTGCCAGGAGAAAATGGCAGATTCTCTCTTCTGTAGATGAAACATCTATTCTCTACCTGGAGAAGTCAGAGCTGCTGGTTCTGGACCCTTTGGTCTCTGCACAAATCAGCACACTCTTTTCCCCGAGCCCTGCATTCTCAGGCAGAGAGTTATGTCACTGGCTGCCTAGTTCTAAGGCCTCTTACTCAGACTTACTCTACTAGATGTCCACTAGGAAATAATATGCAGTGGAATTTTTCAGCCTCTACTGTTACACTGACCAATTCCTATAATATATATGTTACTTTGGAGAGTCCTAATACCATAGGCACAGAACAAGAATTTCCTATACAAAGATAAATCTGTTAGGATAAGGCTGCCTACGGCATCAGAGAGTATGAAGACAGCACTTTAATACCAGTGACAGAAAATACAAATCAAAAGACATAGAGAAACCTTATTGTAGAAATGTTTTTTTTTTAATTGTTCTAACTAACATTTTGAGTGCTATATTAAGCAGAAGTGGTAAGAGTGGGCATCCTTGTCTTTTTCCTGAGTTTAGAAGGAAAACATTGACTTTCTCTCCATTTAGTACAATCCTGGCCACTGGTTTGTGATAGATGGCTTTTACAAAAGTGAGATAAAGACCATCTCTTCCTATTTTCTTTGGGGTTTTAGTCACAAATTAATGTTGGATTCTGTCAAATGGTTATTCTGCATCTATTGAGATTATCATGTGATTTTTGTTCTTTGTTTCTATTTATGGGGCATATCACATTTATTGATTTGTATATGTTGAACCATCCCTGCATCCCTGGAATGAGCCCTACTCGGTCATGATGTATGAACTTTTTGATGATTTACTGCGTTTTATTTGCCAGTACCTTATTGAGGTTTTTTGCATCTATGTTCATTAAAGAGGTTGGCCTATAGTTTTCTCTTTTGATCAAGGGCCTTGTTGATTTTGGAAGCAAGGTGATGCTTACTTCCAAGATTGACTTTGGGAGAATTGCTTTCCTTTTGATTTTATTGAAGAGTTTAATGAGTATTTATGTGAGATCTTCACTAAAGTTTTTTGTAGAATTTGGCAGTAAGTCCATCAGAAATTGGGCTTTTTTTTAAGTTGCTAGGTTTTTTAGTTTTCAATTTCACTGACTGGTATTGGCTTATTCAGGATTTTTATATTTTCTTGTTTCAGTTGTGGTAGTTCATATATATATATATATATATATATATATATATATATATGAATTCATTTCATCTTAATTTTCCATTTTATTAGAGAATAGATTCTCGAAGTATTTACTGATAATCTTTTGGGTTTTAGCAGAATCTGTTGTGATTTTGCTTTTATTATTTGTCATTGTATGGATTTGGCTCTTTTCTTTCCCTATTTTGGTAAGCTTGACTAACAGTATTTTCTATTTCATTTAAATTTTTCAAAAATCCAACTTTTTGATTCACTGATTCTCTGTATTTTTTTGTCTCAATTTCATTAATTCTGTTCTGATCTTTGTAATTTCATTAGACTTGGATTGTTCTTGTTTTTCTAAGACCTTGAGATGTGTCATTAGGTTATCTATTTGAGCTCATTTTGTTTTTCTGATGTGGGATTCATTGCTATAAACTTCCCTCTTAGGACTGATTTCATTGCCTCTCATAAGTTCTGTTACGTCATGCCAGCAATTTGATTGCAGATATTAATTTCTTCTTTAATTGCATCTGTCACCATTGGTTATTCAGGAAGGTATTAGTTAATTTCCATGTGTTTGCGTAGTTTCTGTGATCTCTTTTTCCATTGATTTGTAATTTCATTACACAGTGTTCCTATAAGATGCATGGAATAATTTAGAATTATTTTTAATTTTCTTAAGCATTCTTTATTGACTGGCATGTGGTCTATTTTGGAGAAAGTACCATGTGCAGCTGAATGTGCATTCTGTTGTAGGATGGAACACATTATAGAAAGCTATTGTTCAACAGTTAGGTTCAAGTTTGATATTTCTTTGTAGACTTCTTATCTATTAGACCTATCCATCTGGGATGGTGAAGTATTGTGGCCCCCAATTATAATATATTGGTATTTATCTGATTTTTCATGTCCATGAGTATTTATGTATTTGGTGCATATATGTTTATAACTGTTAACTTTTCCTATTGAATTGTTCCCTTGGCCAATATGTAGTTAACTATCTCTGTCTTTTCTGATCAATCTTAAACTGAAATGTTCTTTGCCTGAAATTAGGATAGCAGCCTCTTTTTTCTGGGTTATTGTTGCATAGAATATTGTTTTCCATCCTTTGAGTCTTAATCTATATGTTTTTTAATTAAATGTGTTTCTTGTATACTGAATATTGTTGGATTTTTTTTCTTGATCCATTCTGATACTCTACGTCCTTTATTAGGGAATTGAGACCATTCACACTGAGAGTTGTTACTGAGAGCTATTAACTTATTATTTTCATTGTATTATTTTTCTGTGATCTCATTTTCCCCCTTTGGCTTAGCTGCTCCTCCCACAGTTGTATTCATTCTTTTGACTTACTGACGTTGATAGCTTCATTGTCTCTTTCTAGAATATCACTGAAAAATTTTTGTAATGCCAGTTTTGTGGTCTTGAATTTTTTAAGGTGCTTCTTGTCATGAAAATACCTTATTTCTTCATAAAACTTAGAGGAAAATTTTGCAGGATACATAAATCAGGTTTGGGAGTTATTATGTTCCAAGACTTGAAACACTTCATTCAAGGTCCTCCGGACCTTTAAGGTTTGTGTAGAGAAGTCTCCTGTGATCCTAATGGGTTTACCTTTGTATGTGATTTGCTACCTTTTAAGATTTTGGCCCCATGATGGACTTGTGGAAATTTCAGTACAGTGTTCCATTGGATAGGTTCTCTTTTGGTCAGAGCTACTTGGTGTTTCATGAGCCTCATTTATTTGTAAGTTTATTTCTTCCTCTATATTTGGAATGCTTACGTTATTATTTCTATGAGTAGATTTTTTATGTTATTTGTGTTGTCTTCTAATTTTTTCACTTACTCCAATTATTCTTAGCCTTCTTTGAATCACCTAGCAGTTGGTGGGTCCATTTTTCATTTTCTCTTGTTTTTAATATTTCTTTGAGTAGTTGGTCTTTGAAGTCATCTTTGTCCTTTAGCTCCAAAATGTTTAAAACTACATTTACTATAAAACCTCGATCCAAGGGTAGCTACATCTCTCCCCTGCATTACAAGTTGAGTTACATATCTTTCACATTGATTTTAAAATTTGCTATAAATTTTTAAGCAGTAATCAAGGATTATTTGTGAAATCAGTGGGCAAAAGTTATGACTTGATATGAAGAATGAATAGCACAGATTCAAATTCAGTATCTCCCTAAAGCACATATGTAGTTCTAAAATTGACATCCACAAAAAAATTTGTACCCTCCAGCAAGTATAATATTCCTTTATTCATGGCAGAGCTTTTTAAAATATGCTACTAATGACAACATGGAGAGTTGTATCATGGAGAGTTAATGCCTTCAAATTATCAACACTTTCTTTTTTTATAAAGGATTATAAAACTTAAAGTCAATGCCAATGATGTTAGGATTTATTTGACATTAGTTTTGTATTCCCCAGATAAAAAAGACAGAAACAAAAATTTCTTAAATATCTTTTTAAGACCCATTACACTTATCATGGCCACTTGATAATATGCCCAAAAATTAATTATTGAATGGTTCCTAAGAAAAATATCTAGCTCCCACTGATTATCATTATAAAACAGAATATTCTTTTTTAAAAACTGTTCATGACAAACTAGAAAGAACAGAGGACCAGGAGTGTGCAAACCTAATTCTAGTCACTGCTGATGTAACAAGCAGGCTTTGTGGATTTGAGTAAGTCACTGAATCCTATTTAGTTCCCTTTCATAATGATGAGTTAGAAACTGACAGCTAATATTCCAGTTAGCTCTAAAAACCTACGTGACAAAATCACATGTAAAGATATAGTAAATATTTTAAACCATGTTATTCAAGCCAGATGTTGCAAGCTGGCACAATCAAATCCAGAGGCATACATTAATTTAGAGTCATATAATGTTCAAGAAATATATTGAATCAGATGGGTGTGCTTCCTCTAAGTTTTCTATTAACTCCACTGCTCTCACTGATCAGACCAGCTATTTCACACATTTTTGTTAGTTGCTAATCTTTGAAAAACACTTGAGTTTGTAAGCCATGATTGAAAGGAATAACAACTCTGTTATCATTTATCATTTTGATAGGTAGATTATTACCCTGTACATGAAAAGCAAAGGTACTATTTCTTACTAAATAGAACTTCAAAACACATAATGTTAAGGTACTAGGCTGCTACAAATAACCTTGAATCATTTTTCCTTCAGAATACAAGAACATTGAATTTTATATTAAAAACAAACAAACAAACCTGGATCCTAATCTTGTTTACCACTAACAAAACCAATGCCCTTCAGTGTAATTCACTGACATTCTCAGGCCTTCTATTCTCTTATGAGTAAAATGGAGATGGGGCAGCTTTGGACTAAATTGTGTCTAATGTATATTTTAGTTTAAAATTCTGTAATTCTGTAACAGGAAATTTCAGTGTTTTGGCTGTATTTCCTAGAACTCTGTAAAAGCTACAAACCTTACATACAAACAGAATTTTCTAAACTGAAAGGAAAAAAATAAGATTTAGGAACACAGTAGAATGACAGAATCAAAACGCAGCAATAACAGCAAAAATGAGTTATTTCCTAAACTATAGACAGTATAAATAAAATAATTGAAAAATTCCTCAATAAAACACAGAACCAACATGGCCTGAAAGTTCTTCATAGCAGTAAAGCTGTGTAATGGCAAAAACATTAGGCTACAAATTAAGAGCACGGTTGTGGTACCTGCTGTACCACGTATTTCTGATTTTAGCTTCTTATTTAATCACACAGCCTCAACTCCTCATTTGCCAAAAAGCAGACAGTAATGTTGGGGCTGGGGATTTAGCTCAGCAGCATAAGCACCTGCCTTGCAAGCAGGCGGTCGTGAGTTTGATCCCCAGTACCAATTTTAAAAAAAAAGAAGTAGACAATAATGTTTTCAAATTGTAAATATTTGTCCCCAGATATGAATGTCTTAAAGACAGTTTTCTTGAGCTCCGTAATGTTGGAAGAGGATATCCCTCTGGGACCCTCAGCATCCCTAACAATCGCACCAGGTATACCAAGAGTACAGGGCCCTGGTCACGCTTTCTTCCTCACTTAGGCATTTCTCAGAGTTGTGTTGCAGCTAGCAACCTTGAGGAATGGAGTAACACCTTTCCCTGAGATAAAGAGCAAGTTTACTTGAAAAGCAACAGATTTCCCAAGCTCTCCTCTTCAGTATAACACAAATCTACTATGTGTGCAGTATCTACCTGAGCCCTTCCACATCGCTCCCAGGAGTTTGGGGGAGACTTGATACAGTTTTGAAGCTCAGCCTACATGTTATGCTGTAAATTATAAAGCCTTTGTCTCTAAAAAATCCTGATTCTGTGTCTTCTCCTTCCTTCTCCAAACTGTGGCAGTCCTTTTTGGGTTGCAAATAAAGAAAAAATCCTAACCTCTGCATAGACTCTGTGAAGATGCTTAGTAAATGTGTAATTTTCATTACCTTTTCTTGGTAGAATAAATTACAGTCATGTATTTTAATCTAGATCTAGATTTGTGTGATTTTTTAATTAGTGTGTTTACAATATATAATGTTTATATATATATATATATATATATATATAATTTCTTGATCATTTCAATTTCTTTACTTCTCTCTCTCCTCCTTTTTCCTCATTTCTCCTGATTTCTTTCCCCTTCAGCAAAGTCTGCCTCACCATGCTATGCCATCTCTCTCTCTCTCTCTCTCTCTCTCTCTCTCTCTCTCTCTCTCTCTTTACTTATTTATTAGGTTGTATTTAGGAAAAATCAGGTGATAGTTAGGTTTCTGTCTGACTTATTCCACTTAACATTATGGTCTAAAACCCATGTATTTTCCTACAACTATCATGATTTCTCTCTTCTTTACGGCTGAATAATATTTTATCATGTACACATATTATCTTTATTCACTGAGTGATAGTTGTGATCTTCCTTTTTTCCAGGTTATCATTTAATTGTCACCAGGTTAGTAATATCCATCCTGCCAACCACTTAACATTACTGCTGATGAATGCTTGTGCCACTCCCACCCACTTCTTTACTGTCATACAGTCAGAAATTTTCTCACATTCAAAACCAACACCTTATATCCTCACTAGTAAGCTTTTTCTAATCCTGAACTAATCCAAGATCTTCATATGAATTACAAGACAGGTTACTGCAATATTATCTAGCATGAAAGTCTAAAATGAATTTTCTTTATCAAAACTTTACAAGTTATACTTCTATGCTTTAATTGCCTGAAATTGTTATAGAAAATAGAGCTTAAAAGACCATAAAATTGTTTCAGATCATAGATAGGAACTTGGAGATTTAAGAGCCACCTCTACTATATTTTGTTAGAATGTAAATATAATGGCAGATACTTAAGAGAAAAAAAAGACAAGTACACCAATAAAAATCTTACATGCTGAACGCCAGGAAAGCAATAACACTTCTATTATAAACCATTTTATGTGATAATTGCTTTTTGAGAAATAGGCATAGGGATATTATCACTAACAGAACGACTTTAAAGAAATGCAAATTCCTGATTAAGATAATTTTCAAGTGAAATAAATAGCTGTTTGTGCATGATTATTTCTTTGTATGTTTTCTCACCAACTCTTAGAATTCACATTTAATACCATTATTTGTTTTAGGTAAGACATCTCAAACTCCTTGCCACACTTTCTCACCTTACATTAGAAGTCGTATTTTTCCTATGCCTAACATTAAGTCTACCTGAAAGGACAAAGGATGCTTGCCAAATCATGATTTGTTGTTTGATCTCAAAAGGATTTGGCCCTCTTCATATTGTTTATCAGTGTAGACTAGCCAGTGGTATTAACAACCAGACAGAACTGGAGTCTGACTCCGCATGAGCCAATTACACAGTTCTAAGCTGCAAAGCTGACCAGGTCTGGGGTCCTTTGCAGAATCAGAAATGGAAGTAAACTAGAGGATGGAGCTTGGCCCCACTTCTAATCAAGACATTTCTGCTCAAAATCCTATTTTCCAATATATTTGATGCCAAAAACTTTTGTCACAGCTGTCCCTTAGCAGTTTATTTTGTATTTAAGATAGTATTGACTCTTTAAAGCTATAGGATACACCAAATTCTAGAGTCACATGCTGTAATTTGTTATCAAAGTAGCCTGAACACAAAACTAGAACATCAGGTTTCAGATAAACATAAGGTAAATGTATTATACTAAGTTTCTGATTCTTCACTAAGACAAATGTTTAAATATAATCTATTAGCTGAAACAAAGTCAAGAAAGAAGACACATGCATCCCACATATATATTCACATACATTTTGGTTTGCAAAAACCACAGTTTTTCTGCTTTATATGACTATAGGGACATCAGCTTTTTATATCTGCATGCATGATCCTGCAGCAATAATATGTCTGGTATTTCATAGTTTCCATTGTGTTTCTATACACAGATCTCATTTGGTCCTTGGAGCAATGAAGTCAATGTTTGTTTTTATCATCACTTAACAAAATAGAGAATTGGACATCCAATATGTTAAACAACTTTCCCAAGAGCATTCAGAAAGAGAATCAAATCTTTATGTTTCATGTTTGGTTCTTAATCCCAGAGACTTCTAAGCAGATGCTGACAATGTATTAGACACGTCACATTTAACTGGACTCCCATTATTATCCATGAGCAGACCATTATTTTGACTGTGTTAAGAGTAAACATGTAAAAATTCAAAGGGATTCTTGTTACTCATCTTGTATAGCCACAAAAGATACTCCCGTAGATAGCACATATTTTATGCTGGGGGGAATATTTCAGGATTACGAACATAGCAAAAACAAAAGTATGAAGTACATACTTATCTTAAGAAAATGAAACTTGGTGGCCAACCATAAAGAAAAACAGGATGGAATACCACCCTTTAGAACTGTGCAAATCAGCACTTCAAGAATAACACTAGTAACAGAATGATTCAAATCTAATAAATTGTACTTTTAAAATTTCTGTAGGAAATAAATGACTAGAAAAACTATACACTCATTTGATTTTACTGCTGATGCCATAAAAACCCTTTCTAAATGTAATTATGCCTACCGTAAATAAAATCAGTTACAAAAAGCAGATCTGAGCAAATTAAGGTCCCAATCACTGTCACTGTATTTCTTAAACAAGGCAAATGTCCCAGAAGTAAACTGAAATCAGACTTTACTTTAAAATCAGCCAAAGAAATGTCATGAGTTATAATAGCACAGTTCCTAGCACTGAGTCCTAAAATTCTAAATTTCCTGAGTCTTTGCTAAATTATAGCAACTTGTAGAACAATTTTGTCTGGGAAACTGTCTAGCTATACCAAAACCACCTTTATGGCTATTCTGGGAAATTCATCATTGTTGGCCCAGCAAGGTAATCACACTCTTGCCCCTTTTTCAGAAATAATCAATCTACTCCCTAAATCTCTCTTCTCCTTCCATTCAAGGAAACCATCTGTACTCCTATTACAAAATTTAGTATTATTGGAATGAATTCTCCAGGTAGATGTAGGAAAAGTCATTGTTTTCATGATAAAAAAGAAAAACAGTAACTATCAAAGCTTATCCCAAAGCTAATATTCAAACCTTTATATTATGTATATAACAGTATCTCTTTTCTCATGTTTACTAACAAATATATACTTGTTTCTTGACATTTCTTGAGTTTCTCCAATCCATAAGACAATATCCCTATTACACATTCTTTCTTTTCTAGAAAGGTTTTTGAAATGCGTAAGTTCTCTGTGGTACAGGTCAGACATGAAAGTAGAAACAGCAGCAGTACCTGAATATTTCACTATTGAACCACACATGCAATAAATATTGAATGACATAGCATCACTAACCCCTGCCATTCCTTCTCTTCATCCACAAGATGTCTTTGTGAGGATCTACTGAAAATGTCTCTAAAACTTAGGAACATTTTTGGAGGAATCAGTAAAACATGCAATTGCTATACGATAGCTAAAAAGGTAGTAGCTATCATTATTATCTAAGAATGATATGGTGCACTTTAAAAGCCATTTTTTCTCCATAAATTCATAGTTCTTTTTGAAAATACAATAGCCTCCAAAGCAATGATGATTAGGTAAGTTTTTAGAAACAAATCAAGATGCAAGGGACAAAACAATGGGTTACAACAACCCGTTCCATACATTTGTACTGTAAATTTGTTCTTTAGCATAATACTGGCAAGCTGTGAATTTCAGTAGCTACACTGAGAAATACAGGAAGCAATCTTCATGTTTACTCACTTGGTATGATGTATAGCAAAGTATGTATACATATGCAAAAGTATCAAACCTGGATTTTCACTCATATTATGCTCCATCTAATAAGTTTTTAATATACTTATTTGACCATTAGAGGGGGTAAAATATGCTCACAGTACTCTTCTATTGTGTAAATATGTAATTTACCATTATGAAATGGGTATGACTCACAGTAGCTGTGCCTAAGAAAAGAAAAAACCCATCTGTGTATTTACCCACTTGGTAGACAAACACTAAAGTGTGTACAAGAGATCCAAAGAAGCAACAAGTGAGTTTACCCACGAAATGTTCATTACTAAGTTTTTGTGTATTTAAGATTTGTTTTTTAAGAAGTTTTGTTTTGTTTTGTCTTGTTTATCTGTTTTTGCTTTTTCTGATAGAAGTAGCCCAAGTTATAACAATGGCACATTAAAAGCTAGATTTTCAAGTTTTGGAGGAGGTTCAAAGTGAATTCAATCCCCAATACAAAAAAACAAAAAAAGTGAATCATCAGATAACTCATGTATGGATAATGAGAATGATAATGTCTTTGATGTCCATGGGAGCCAAAGTTTCTGAGACAGTGAAATGGAGCAAGAACCAACCAATACAGTACAGGAAATACAGACCTCTTTGATTCATATGACAAGGAAAGCAGCAACATGAGTACATACTTGACCAGTAAACATAATACAATATGGCCAGGCAACCAAATGGAAAGATTAAATGTTAAAACTAGTTCTAAAACTATACTGAAGATCTTGGTAGGAGTGAAACCTATTGGATGAAATGCCAGAACCGCCATTCAATGTTAGAATTGCTTGTAACAGATAAAATGAGATGCTACAAGATGTTATGAAATACACAAATGTTGAAATACAGTTACAACTTTCTGGATGCACTGATAGCCATACTCAAAATTGCATTTATTATGACACCTCACTAGCTGAACTGAAAGCATTCATAGGTCCACCATATTCAGCAGGGTTTTCTCATGGTAATCACAGGAAAGTAAAAGACTATTATAAAATAAATACACATAGATTTGAGGTTTGCAGAATAATAATGACACTGAGATTTGGTTTCCTTCAACATTGTCTGAAGTTTGATTTTAAAAATCACCCACCAAGAAAGAAAAAGAACTGATAATCTGGCTGCTATCTATTGAAAGATTTATGGGTAATCACCAATTAATTTTTATACCATCTGAATATACGACTCTGAATGAATATCTTGCAGCATTTTGTGGCAGCTACAGGTACAGGCAAAATATTCGCAAAAAAATTTCAAAATACAGCATAAAAATGTATACACATGTAGATATGAAGACTTACTTTGCTTTCAATTTAGAAATTTATCCTGAAACTTGGCCACCAGGTTCCTATTCATATAATAATAAACCAAGTGACTTGCTGCTCCTATCTCCCAAACTAATCAGAATGTGACATTTGACAACTGTTTGCTTGTCAGTTTCCAAATGATAATACATTTGCTAATGGAGTACAAGTTGACCAGCATAGGAATCATATGCAGAAATTCAAAATGAAATGTTTCAAGTTATAGAGAATTATACAGTACAATCTTTGGACTTCAGAAAGATATAACATTGGCCTTGTATATGGAAAGAAAAACAAACTCGTGCTGATTCTAACATTGCACTAAGATAGAAATACTGATAGAAAAAGTTCAACAAAACAGAAGCCTGAAATGGTAACTTTCTACAACAAAACTGAAGGTTGAGAAGCTGCTGTTGATGAGTTAAACAGCAATTGTGATGTCACTTGAAAGACAATGCATTGACCAATGGTGGTGTTTCATTCAATCCTAAACATTCATGCCATAAATAGTTTGATAGTTTACAAAGAAAATAACAAATGCAAAATAGCACCAAGCAATTTTTTATAGGGTTGGAACTGGATCTCATAAGAGATCATTCACAGCAGAGGGAAAAAAAATGTTTCTGTGCAGAGAACTATGCACAAAATATTGTGGAGCACACAGGTGAGCTGACAGGTGAACAGTCAAGCACAGCATCACAAAGACCAACTACAACAATAGCAAAACCAAAAATATGTCTACTGTGCCCTGCAAGAAAGAACAGAAAGAAAACATACATGTTATCTGTGTAAGCAATACCTGTATATGGGACATGCAGTTTTTATGTGTATAGACTGCTTTGTTTGTGACAGTTGAAGCAAAATTATCACTGTGGTAGTCTTTTTAATATTTACATTGTATATAACATAGTAATTTCTGATGGTGTCTTTTAGGTTTTGTAATAAAGTAAATAGCTGATGTAAAAATGTTAATTTCTCTTATAAGCACTCATACATATTTGATATTTTATGTTCTTGATATTATGTTATTGATATCTCATTTTCCTGCATTGGGTACATTGTACTATAGTAGGAAGGTCCTGAAAAAACAGGAAGAAAATAGAGGTGACAATGGCCTGCCACATAGGAAAGGAAAGCTAAGTGCGTGTGCTCTCAGTGTAAGAAAGTTAAACACTTGTGCTGTCAGAGTAAGCTGCCAATGTGGATGGAACATGCAATTGTCACATGCAAAGATTTGCCTTACTTTGTTGTAGACTTCTTTGCCTTTACATTGTAATTCATATAATAATTTATTTCTGATGTTCTTTTAGTCTCTGTAAGATGGTGTAAAAATGTTGATGTTTATCGTGAACAGGTGATACATATTAACAATTTAATGTTTATTTTATTGATATTTTATGTTCCTGTTAACTGCCTATTATGTAATAAGAACTTCCTGACAAAGCAGCAAAATCAGTGAAATGTCAAGCATGTCCTATAGGAAGGCCAAGAAAGCAAAACATATATGCTATCAGTGTAAGCAATACATGTATATAGAAAATATTACTATCATGTGTGAAGACTGCCTCACGTGTGATAATTGAGTTAAACATTATTTTTGTGGAGTTATACTGATAGTTTCATAGTTTATATAAGAATTTATTTCTGTTGATTTTTAGTCTTTGTATATCAAAAAACAGTCTATCCTGAAAATTTTGATGCTTTTTATGAATAAATATTCAAAATTTAATACATCATTTTTCCTTTTAAGCACCTCTTGTTGAATGCAATAAAATCATAAAATTAAAATTAAATAATGCATCAATAGAAATATCTAAATAATAAATGTGCGTGTTACATACCCATGTACTTGCACTCTTATGACAAAATTTACATTGTATCTTTCTTAAACAATAATGTAGAAAAAAATCTATCACTTCCATGGTCCCAAAGCTCCTGAAAGATCATCATTCCAAGCGCCTGAATTACTCCATTCTATTGAGAAAATATGTAGCAAATTGCATGAATTGAAAAAGTTCAACCTTAACTGCACAGTCATGGACTTACCACTTACTATCAGGAACAGATTAGAAAACTTTACTTTGAGCCTGAGTTTTCTTATCTGCAAAATGCAACTACTAATACACATGTTCTGTAGTATTTTGATAATTCCTGACTTGATATAGTCAGGTCACTGACTATAAAACAATAAAACAATAGATGCTCAACGTATGGTAGTTGTAGCTTCTTTGTTATATTCACATTAATTGGCTTCTGATACAACAGTAAAAGCATATTCAGAATTTAAAAACAAAAATCAGTTTTTAGATAGATTAATACACTTTCAAACTTTCATTGAAAATGAAAGAAAGCAAATATCAACTTGCAGAGATACAATAAGAAATTCTATTTTTTAATGCTGCATCAAAGGCACACTTAATGGTTGAGTATAGTTGGAAGCCAGAAACTGCCATCAAATCAATCACATTAGAAATACAGAAGAGCACCTATCAAACACGTGATGACAGCAGGTTATACATCTTTGTTCATGGTTCTCTGCTGGCCACATAAAATGCTTTTATCTCCCCCATCTTCACTAACTAGAGTCAAAGTACTAATTGGACTTTTGAGATGGTTGAAAAAATGTTGAAAAGTGTCTTTAAAATAATGTTTTAATTCATTAAGTGCAACAGGATCAAAAGCAGAAGGACTTGGCAGTTGGCTTATTCCCCTGGTTTTCAGGCTGTCTCAGAGCAGTGCCAACTCTGAAAAGGGATGATCAATGTCTCACACTCCACATTTTAGGCACTAATAGATCCTTGGCTCCAGGTATCTCAGCATTCAGAGGAAATGCCAGAAAACACACGCTGTGACAGAATCATTTTGGAAGCATCCATGCAGGCTAGAAAAATGAATAACTACCTTGGGCAATGAATAGCTCAGGGAACAGCTGTTTCCTACTGGACAATAATTAGAATGAATCACTTTAATCTGTGCAGTAACTGTCATACTTTAATGGTCACAGCACACACACACACACACACACACACACACACACACACCCTAGGTCTTCTTAAAGTGTTACTCAGCGCTCTAACCCTAATAACAAAAAATCCTTCAATGGTACATGAAATGATTTGAAAAGTCAATTCTCTTGCTTACATTGGTTTAGCATTTTACACACAGTTATTCTCATAGTCCCTTTATGTCATTATTCAGTGATCATTTCTAGAATATCATTAAGGTTCTCAACAAGCCAATCATTATGTTATTTATTCTTGAATTCAGACAAGATTGATAAGATCTTTGTCCTAAAAAAAAAAAAGAGAAGCATAGATAAATGCACAGGCAAAGCATTTGCAAAGCATCAAACACATGCTCTTGGAGCTACAGTCAGAAAGTACATACCACCTCTACAAAATGGCAACACAAGTCTTGCCCTATTAATTCCAGAAGACAGTTGATATTTCATGAAGCTATTTCTCAAGCAATCATCATAGTGCCTTTTTAAATAGTACCCTTGCATAGAGCATTGTAAAGAAGTATAGTATTAGTATTAGTATTAATAGTAGTATTTTAATATTTAGACTGGAAAGTAACTTACTCTGATATGTTTTGGTACAAACAAAATTGCATAGGTCAGGGTGCAAATAAGCAGCCCCCTCAGGAGGGAATGGTAAGAAGTATATACCCATGCAAGGCTTGCTGACACTAAAATAACCAATACTAACTAGCCAATAATACATTTTCTTCTTTGAATTATTACTAAAATAAAAAATAAAATATAGAGGCTAAAACATCTGTTCATGTAAATTCAAAAACATTTTTGTTTAATGTGATAAAGCTTGCTTCTTCCTACCTGATCCCTTTCCTCACACAAAGATAATTTTCTTGAGATAATCAGTCCCATGGAACTCCCTCCCCATAGCCACTCTTATTTATGGACTCTTCTAAAAGGTTGGTCCTAAATGGTTATATTAGGATCTTATCTCCACATTCCTCTTCTTATCATGGTTTCTGGATTACCTACTAGTGAGGAACTTCAGCAACCAAAGGTCACAGTGATATTCTGTACTTTTCAGTCTAAAGATTAAAATACTACCACTACCATTACTACTATTCTGACAAATCCCTTTCTGCAATGCTCTATGCAAGAATGCTGTTGAAGCTGGCACTATGATGACTGCTTGAGAAGCAGCTTTATGAGATAGTAACTGTCTTTCAGAATGAGTGTCACAATAGAGAATAGGTTTTGATAGAATAGAATTTGATTTTTTCCCTACTCTGCAGACCCCCATATTAAAATTAGCAAAAAAGAAAAGTCAATTAATTTAATATCTACTTATTCATTTTATATAAACATACAGCAATGTTACTACAGTATTTTACCATGAAAACAACTAAAATCTTAGTAATTTAAGCCTCAAAAGTTTAAAGCCAATTCTGCTTGATTTACTAATTAATATTTAATAACAAAACAGTATGGCACTGGCACAAAAACATGCATGAGGATCAATAGAACAGAACTGAAGCTACAGAAACATTCCAAATACATTCAACTACTTGACCTTTGGCAAAAGGGCCAAAAACCACACTAAAGGAAAGGCAGTCTCTTTAATAAATGGTGTTGGGAATACTGGCTATCCATGCACAGAAATTTGAACCTAGATCCATGTCTTTCACCATGTACTAC
This sequence comes from Cavia porcellus, assembly GCF_034190915.1. Lineage (NCBI taxonomy): Eukaryota > Metazoa > Chordata > Mammalia > Rodentia > Caviidae > Cavia > Cavia porcellus. The sequence goes on from NW_026947497.1 coordinate 43,218,564, forward strand.
ATCATAATCAAAGAGCCAATAGTTAAAAAAGAAATGCACAACCTGCTAGAAGGCAAAGTAGATAAAATTATTGAAGGCATAGGCATACTAAGGGACGTTCTGAGTGGAACCTCGGTTGCACAGAAAATAGCACAGAGAATCACCAAATGTGATCTGATCAAATTAAAACATTCTGCACAGCAAAATAAACAACCAAGCAGGTAAAAAGACAGCCTACAGAATGAGAAAAATACTTTCCAGCTATTCCTCAGACAGAAGATTAATATCTAGAATAAATAAAGAATTCAAAAATATTAGACTTTTCAAAATGACTCAATCAAAAAATTAGCAAGTGAAACAGACACTCCACAGGGGAAAAAATGACCAATAAATACATAGACATGTTCATCACTAGTTAATAGAAAGAAGCAAATTAAAATAACACTGAGATTGCCTCTTATTCTAGAGAGAATGGCCATCATCAAGGAATCAAATAATAAAAAATGCTGATGAGACCACAAAGAAAAAGAAATCTTTCTACATTGTTGTTGGAAATGTAAACTGGCACAACCACTTGGAAATCATCACAAATATTCCTCAAAAAACTAAAACCAGAAATTTATTTTGACCCAGCTATTGCTCTTCTAGAGATCTTCTCAGAGTACTTAAGAACAATATAGTACAATAATACATTGCATATTCATGTTTATAGCAACATAATTTGTAATAGCCAAATCCTAGAAGCAGACTCTATTTCCATCAACAGATGCATGGATGAAGAAAATGTGGCATTTACAGAATGGAGTACTACTCTGACATAAAGAAAGATAAACTTGAATCATTTGTAGGAAAATAGATGCCCTTGAGACCATAATGCTAAAAGAAATAAATCCGATACAGAAGCTTACATATCATATTGTTTCTCTCAAATGAGAAACCTAAAGTACAAATAAAGAGCAAAATAAATGGTAAATAATAGGAAGGGGAGAAACACTTTGCTTAAATGAGAAGGGGATCAAGAGATAGAAGGGGAAGAAAGAGGAGCAAAGGGAGGATGAGAAAAGGAATTAAGAGGTGTTATGCACATGTACTAACTTCCCACTAGGAATGGAAACGTGCTGCAAACATAAAAATAAACCAAAACTGGAAGGGATTAAGAGATGGGGGAAGAAGGAATGGGGACGAAGGAAGGATGGTAGAAAAAAACAGGAATTAGACATACCATGTATATGTACCAATTCCTCACAAGAAATTTAAACACTATGTACTGCAAAAGTGGACTAATAATGAATAAAAATAAATTTTAAAAATGTTAAAATGTTGCATTACTTCAATATAGAAGACTTTATTACCACACAAGCAATGTGTCTGCCGTTGTACTCTGTACTCACCCCATCCTGCATTTTTCCATTTCAGATCTTCCCAGGTCATTGTAATTCAAACCAGGAAGAAATATTACAAAAAAAAAATAAAGCAGTTGCAAAATGCTCTGTTTAATGATCTCTCGTGAGTCTATCCCAAATTTTTTCCTCTTGTTAAAAATTTCATAACAAGGGTCTGTTTTGATACACAGAAAAATATTAGCAAGCTTCAAATTCTAAAGCTTCAAAAATCAGATTATTCTGTGATATAAAATATTACCTAATTTTTCAACTCACTGCAAGAAACTAGTTTCCACTAATAAAACATTATGCATCTAAGACTTAAATCCTTCCAAATAATTTTATGAAAGTAAAAACAGTTTTAATACATTTGCTAATGTCATATGTGTACTTGAAGTCATTAAAATATAAAGTAGAACATTTTATAAACATCATTGATCAAAAGACCATTTGGTAAGTTGTCACAACTATGGGCAAAGAAATAAGCATAGCACAAATTTGTTTTTCCTGAGAGGTTTCTCTAGTGCTTTCTAGATATACAGTCATTTTAAAGCATTATTAAAACTCAATATGCTTTCATTTTATAAATAAAATTATTTGTGATTGGAGACTAAGAATACACCCTCATACTCACTACATGCACGCACTCACATATATAAACACACACACATAAACAGATAGTCAAGTGTGCATATACACACAGAAACACAATTCTACCCCTTTCTAGAATACTGTGGTTTAGTAATGGTCCAGTATCAGCCCTAAATATATGTGCTTGACATGAGTATCATGAAATCTCATTTAGTTTAATTGAAGATTTTCCAAAATTAGATAAACCAAAAGTAAATCTAGATATTTTTTAAAGGAACTGCATGAGTAGATGAGTATTATGTATTTAATGTTAACAATAAACAGGTATTGACTGTTACAAAATGTATTTTATATGTGATTTTTAATTTCTAATATTCAATAATTTTGAAAACCTAATAACTCTAAATTCTAATAATTTCTAATAATCCAGATTCAGCAACTGAAAAAATGACGACAGAAATTTTTAAAGCAGGACTATAGGATAGCTGTACATTAAAATAGAAGACCAACCCATCTTTTTCTTCATTTTGCTTTCTTAAGAAAAATAGGCAATCATAAAGAACATATTTATGCTAACGATATTTGATATTATAATTTTGTTACAGTGCATTTCAAATGTTGATATCCTTGGATTAAATTCAAGAAATGTTTGGCCTGTTCTCACATAAGATATTCACTTTACAGTAGAAAATGTAACTGAATTTTCAGCCTGAGTAGAGAGTACACATACTGCACATATAGGAAATACCTTCCTTTCTAATCTTGCAAAATTTAATCAAATTCTGAAATTAATGCCGCTGATATCTTAGATCATCCTTCCATTCACCCTGCAGTGAGTATTGGAAATATGTTTAAAAAATAGATCCAAGTTACAGATGTAATATATGCTCTTTGAGATAAGAACTTTGAGAAATGAGTTGCAATTTTCAAGCACATACAGACTCCCAAATCAGCATTTCACAACTCCCTGGTGAGGCACACACAAAATTCCCAGTAAAAAGTCTCTGACCTCCTCTAGAATGGGATTTTCAGGACTATTACTAAACCATTTCAGGACCATTACTAAACCACTATCTTGACTTCACTCTTGATAAATCTTTTAGTACCCCACATACACCCTCTTCCCAGTATCTGTGGACTCATGACTATTAACTGCTAAGGAAAATCCCTTAAAGGACAATGCCATTAAATTGAATTACTTATCTTTTCTAGAAGGCCCTTGGAACCAATCTTCCTTCTCTTCTTACTGTGTGTCTCAATCTCCACAGGGCCAAAATCTTTCATTCTTTATTGGGTCACCTCCCCAAACCCTTCACTGTACCCTAAGAAACTCAAGACTATTCATTCATCATCTAAACTGATTTTTCCACTGCCTTCTCTATATAATCTACCATCTTCTTATTCTCTTATCCTCCTAAAAGCACAAATATTTTAGCAGCTTTCTCATGATTATTTTTCTTCCACCTATCACAGACTTAAGGCTTTAGATGATAAAATAAAATTTCTTCCATGATCCTCACTGACACTTTCCAACTTCTCTTTTCTCTGAAAAACAAAGACTACCACAACACACTATCATTTCACCCCCATACTCTCTCAGATTGTAATTATTTCACCTTCGTCTCGCTCTCCCAAACCTTACCATTTCCAGCCCCATTCCACCCTCAGGTGAAGACCTACTTCTAAACATACATTGAAAGAAAAGAAGCAATTCCACCATCCAACTTGCCAGTCTGTCTGCATCTTCGAGACACCCTGCCTTGCTCCTGAACAACAGGTAAGCTCTTCTTGCTCCTGTTGAAGGCACTTCTTGATGAAATGTAACATATTCTCATTCTTCAGTTTCCCTCCTAAATGTCATTTTCTCCTTTCTCTGCTGGGTACTCCTCTTCTTGCCCTCTAAATGTTGAAATTCCCAGGGGCTCCTCCATACTTCCATTTATTTTTTTTTTTCTGCCTACATTTACTCTTTAAGTGATGTATCTTATCCAAGAATAGGACTGTAGCATAATCTGTACATTTATTGCCCAATAATGTAGCCATATAAACACTGTAGATAATATGTGTCATACTTTGAAGATTTAGTGCCTTTGTCCCTTTCATGCTGCTATAACAGAATACCTAAGACTAGGTAATCTATTAGAACTAAGACTTATTTCTTATAGTTTTGGGGACTACATCCAGTAGGGGCCTTCCTGCTACAACATCCCATCCCTTCTCCCAGGCAGCGGAAGTGCAAGAGAAAATGCACAAGGCAGAGCCTGAGATGGAACCTGCAGCCTAAAGCCCTGCTATAACCGGCAATAATTCATTTATGAAGGACGGCCTTCACTGGCTTGTCTTCTGTCAACAATATTGTTTTGAGGATTAAGTTTTCAACACATGCTCTCTGAGGGACACAGTCAAACTTAGCATCAAAATAAAGTAAAATAGCTCAATCATTTTATGTTAGATTTTGAAATAATAACATTTTTGATATATTATACAAACACATGCACTGTTAAATTAATTTTACCTGTTCCTTTTTCTCTCTATGTATGTGTGTATAGTACTGGGAATTATTGCCTTTACATTGAGCTATATTCATAGTCTTCCTTTTTTGTTTGTTTGCTTGTTTTGTTTTATTTTTGACATGAGTCTCACAAAACCACCAAGTTGCCCAGGCTGATCTTGAAATTGTGATTGTCCAGCTTCAACTCCTTGCTGAGTGCTGGGGTCACTGATACAGTGTCACCATCTTTAGCTATTTCCCTTGGGTGAGGAGTACTGGAGACAGAGGCTTGGACATGCATGTCAGGCAAGCACTACCACTGAGCTATATCCTCAGCTCATTATTTTTTTTTAAGTTTGCCACTAGAAAAATTTTCATTTATGACATTTAGGGCTCATACTGCATTTCTATTGCTTAATACTGATATGTTCACTAATGTATACATCATTGACCCCACACTTAAAACTACCCATTTGACATTTTGGTTTGTTTAATAGGCACTGAAAACCTAACATTTCTTAATTCAAACACTTGTTTTCTATGCATTACAAGAAATTCTCATCTTCTAGTTCATCAAAACTAATGTCTAAAAGCTGTCTCTGGCTTTTCCTTTCCTTTGCACCCATACGTGACCTTTCCACAAGCATTGCCAATTCCACCAAAAAAAAAAAATAGTTTTAAGGTAACATTTTAAGGGAGCAATTTTGGAGAACAAGAATAAAGGAAGAGGAAATAAAACAGGCACAAAAGGAAAGCTAACACGAGAATCCTTTCTGAGTTGAACGTCACAATAAGACATGGATAGCCTAGTTGTTAGGAACTTTCTGAGAAGCGTTATGGAATATCTGGGCAAAGGAAGAATCATGTATCTATCAGCTTTCATCTCTCACTTCTGGTTGCTTCTGTGTCAGTGCTAAACCTACTCTTGCAGCTATTCTGAGCCAGGAAGGAATTCAAGAAACCTAGAGCAGAAATAAGTCACCACTGACTACAAGGTAGTGTTTTTATACAGTCTCAACTGATTTTTCTGGCTCACTCTCAGAACAGAGGCCTTGAACTCATTTCTTTCTCTTTGAAGGCATTTCTCATACCTCCAACTTGGGTCACCACAATAGTCGCCCTATTGCCTAGAACTTTCCTCTTTTAGTCTGAGTGATTTCTCTTCTTCTGTGACATTATATCTCAAGTATCATTTACTCCAGAATACCCACCCTGACCTTCATCACAGGTCCCATTCACCTATTATGTATTAGCACTCTATTTACTTAGGAGAATTTAATTGATATCTGTTTTCCAGCTGGATTACAAATTTCATGAGAACATAATTCAAATTCCATGAAAAAAATTTATTTCCAGTTCTTCTCATCATTATATGTTATGCACTGAGCTTTGTGTATTTACTGAATGTCCAGAAAAAAAGATTTTGGGACCAACCAGTATTAAAAGTACTAGTACCACTGTCTTAGGAATAATAAGTACAATTATTTGAAGAATACAGAAAACGAGTCCTTACACTTAAATATTCTAGAGAATATAAAATAGTTTTGAGTCTATATCACTGGCTATAATTCAGACAACCAAGTCTATCTCATAGCCCCACCAACCTGCAAGAATATGAGAAATATCCCAAAGAAGAAACATACAAGCCTAATGTGCAGTCTTTGTTATAGTCTGCCCCTTTGAATATTAAATTTCCATTCTCTATTGTTCCTGGAAATGGCATACACTTCCTGTCTACCCAGAAAAAGACCCAAAATTGTCTCAGGAACTGCATGTATCTAAATCCAAAGATGCCTGACTGATTTCTAATCTTCTCCATCAGGTCCACATGTGGTTCCTTATAATCCAGGACATGTGAACCAAATACAAAAGTTACCTCCAGCTTCTTCCAAAAGCACATGATATGTGGTAATAGAGTAGACAATAGGAAATCCTTAACAAAACCCCACTAGTGAAAAGGAGGCATACAGCAGTCACTAGTTCAAATAAACTAATTCAAATAAGCCCTTCGAGATTCCCGCCGGAAGCTGTCTAAATACATGATGATTCTTTCCTGATAGGCTTTCTCTTCCAAGTAGCTGCTGTTGGCAGTGCTGTTGCTGTGAAATGTCTCCTGGATCGAGTCTCTAGGAAGATTTTACTGGCTCCTATTTTTTCCTTGCTCCTCAATTACATCTTGCTATTATTCTCCCTGGAAGGAGCAGTTTGCACAGTTTTAATTCCTACAGGTTATTTTATGTTTTGAATACTCAGTTAAATTAAGTCTCATGGTTTCACCAGCAGTGGAATTTTTTAAAACTTGTGACATTTTCAAAATGTAATTTATTTTCAATTAATTCTATATTCTAACAACCACATTGAAAGTCTTGTTTATACATGGTTCTAACATGTCCTTTGTCCTTACCACTTTTCTTAACCTCTCAATGGTCTAAGACAATGGACTAAATTCTAAAAACCTATATATCTTTACTATTCTTTCTGGTGCAATGTTAAGTCTTAGTGGATATCTGTTCAAAACTAAAGATTTAAATACTCAGTTTGTCTCTGTTTTTTAAATTCTTGTTAGTAATTAGTATTTTTCTCAGTTCAGTTATTTTTATGACTATCACCAACATTTTTAATAATACTGTTTCCTACCTTCTTCACTTACAGCCACAAATCTCGACAGTCACACAGGGTATATTTTACCTTATTTTTGGTGTCAGTTTTCTCATCTTTGCACAAGTTTTGCCATCTTTACATCTCCAATGTTCCAAATTGCTTCATATTTTACAAAAGCAAATGGCGCCATGTGGCCACCTAATGGAAACCACTAACCAGTGCCATAGCTTTCCCTCTTTTCTACATGTCTTATTGCTAAGTCTTCCTCACTCTACCTCTATATGCCTACGACCACCCTCCTAAATTCTATCTAAACTGCTCCTGCATCAGGTTAAGTCATCCTTTCTCATGTGAGCCAATGATGTCTCCTTATTGATCACAAAAATTCATTTATATTCTACCTCTGCTCCTAGTAAACATTCTAAAATAAACGTGATCATAGCAACTTTTCCTGAAAACATTGGAATGTTTCCTATACTTTTATACTAAAATTCAATGTTCTTTAGTATCTAGTCTCACTTTGTAGTCCTTTGTTCCAGCCAAGAAATAACATTATAGTTCCCTCAAACACACTATAACCACAGGTCTACCATCAGCTAGAAAACACTCCTTCTGACTGGAGAAAATAAATTAACATTTATTTGTTCTTCAAATTTTACCAAAGACTTTAAATGTCCTGGGAACCTATCCCTGAATCCCCAGTCTAAACAAAGTATCTTCCTTCTTATTTCAAAGCAGCTTGCTCCTATTAGCAATCTCACTATATTCTAGTCATCTCCTCCTTCATCCCACAGCATACAAACTACTTACTTCAAGCAGCGTACCTTCTTCAGTCCCTCAGATGTCACATGGTAAATCAATAGATGCTGTTTGAACAAATGCATGAGCCACACAATTTCGGTATGTCAGTGACTTCCCATATCTATCTTGAATCCTAACCTTCCTTCTTCTAAAGAGCCAGATCTTCTTTTCCAGCTTCCTAATGGTTATCTCCATTTGCATTCCTGCTTAGCAGTTTTTAAAAGAAATTTGTTAACTTCTCCCATCTTTCTCCCTACCTGGTCAGTATCTGTTTCTCTACTATGTTTTGAATGTTTTAATGCTTCTGTGCCACCAAAATCCGTGTTGGACTCTAACATCCACTCTGGTAGTATCAAAAAGCAGGAGCCAGGCATAGCAGTGAATATCTGTACTCCCAGCACCCTGGGAGGTAGAAGCAGGAGGATCCTAAGTTCAAGCCCAGCCTGGGCAACTCAGCAAGATCCTGTCTCATGATAAAATATTGTATTTGGGCAATAATTAGGTTATTAGGGAACCACCCTCGTGAATAAAAATAATTCTTATTAAAGAGGCTTCAGAGAGCCCTAATCCTTTTTGTTTCTCATCTTTTCTACCACATGAGAACATAATTTTCAATCCCTCCAGAGAGACAGTCAACCTCTGGAAGCAGAACTAGGCTTTCACCAGACATAAAACCTTCTGGTGCCTTGATCTTCAGTTTTCTTAAATTGTGAGCAACAAATGTAGGTCATTTTATGTTACCTCACCTTGAATTCCTGCCTCAATTCCATGAAGTCCACCTAGTTTCCCAGTCAGTATCTTTCTCAAGATCTTCATTTTCACCACATACTCGGTTGATTCTTCACACTGTTAATTCACCCTAAACTAATCTTCTAATACTCAATATATATCTTTTTTAAATCCCTAATCTCAAAAGCACTTCTTGGCATACTATGAAAAAAAATGTGCATTCAGTAAACAAATTTCTGATGTATCTCAGAGCTTTCAATATATTACTTATCAATAGGAATCTCTGAGAAGGAAATATAATGTGCATATTTTTCAAATTTATCTGACCAGGAAACATTTTGCTAAAGGGCAGTGCTTCACACTGGTCTTCTGAAGACTCCACCTGGGACAGTGCCGATCCACTCTGTGCACTAGGCTTCACGCTTCACTGCTGCCCTAACATAGGCCTCTGCCATCCTCAACCGTCTCTTCTCAGATGGCCCCCTTGTTTACATCTTTGTCATCATTGAAACCATCTCTACAGTCAGTTTTGTTTTTCTAATAGAAATACCTGATCATTCTTGCCACTGTCCCCAAAATCAACATCAGCTTTTTATACAGATTCCAGTCCAGGGCCTGTTTATGTTCCCTCTGAACCTGGCCCCGCACATCTTCCCAGCTTCAATTCTACCACACTGACCTTTTCCCAAAATATAGCATGGATCTGTCCCCTTTCAGACCTTTAATTCATTTTGCTCCCATCGCTTCATATGGTCTCTCTTAATCCCATGCTGCCACTAAACAAACCCCTCCTTAAAACCTACTGTTAGTGAGATCTCCTCCCATAAATATTCACCCCATCCTTGCTTTTTACTCATCAGTGCTTCCATAATGCTTTTCCATTTTCCTCTATTACAGCAATTATCACATGGTAGAAAAAGAGATGATCTTGTGTTTATCCCCAGCATTACTTTCTGTGCCTTTTAATCTTTGATTCCCCAATTCCTAACATAGTCTGGCACAGATCAGGTGCTCTTTGTTGAATGAAAAAATATACAAACAAATGAATACATAAATAGCTTTAGAAAGTCATGAGGAAAAAAATTAAGATGAGACTTTGAAAGCTGTAACTAAAAGTTTGTTATAAGGAGTCATTTATTTAAACCAGTACTGTCAGGAAAGCAACAGCACTTTGCTTAAATAGACCCCAGTTTCTACATTACTATGTTTCTGATAAAGAATACATCTTTACTATACTTTGCCTTAAGGGAAGACTCTGCAGCTCCCAAATTCTGTTCAGAGTTCTGAGGGAACATACTTATAAATAGGTTTCCTTCCCTAACTCCCTCACCCAGCAGAATTCAGGTCTAAACCCAGGACTGCTGTAGCAATGGTGCAATAAACAATCTCAGGATTTATACTGGAAAGAACATCACTCATTGAAAACACGCAGCCAGATTTGTTCCTACATGTCGCTTTACCATTCGGATGACCTCGTCTCAATGTCTAGCATTCCCCAACATTCAGCTATTCACTGTACCAAGACTTTTCACTGATAAAATATAAATTTTATGGTATTGTCGCAACAAAAAAAAATTCCATTACAGCTTTGCCTGTTGGTTTGCTGAGTTTCTTGGTTGCACTCAAATCTCACCTCTTGCGATAAGATCCATAGGCCAGCACTTTTCTTTTAGCCTATAACAATGTGCCTCCTTGAAAGAAGTTTGTCCTTGTAAAGACTCCTCCGAATGCCGACTTTTGGAGCGCTCCTTAGGAGGACAAATATGTTGAAGTGCTGCCCGATGTTCTTGGAACACATCAACATCAAGTGTTTCCTTTTTCTTAATCTCCAAAGGCATATATTTGCTGGATTTTGGTTTTTGGTGTTTATTCCTAAAAACATTTATAGAAGGACCTTGAACTTTATTCTAAGAACAAAACCAAAAAAAGTTTCAAATTAATTTTGTTACTCAATTATGTATCACCTTTATCAATAAATAAAATTATAAAATGGAAACGTTCATAATGAATTTCAATTGTTAAATTTATAATGTATCTTTAGTAAATATATTTACAACATTTCTTACTGTATAATTAGTTTACTAGAGAGCAACATGACAGGAATCAGCTAAGTCAGCTGTTACTCTACCTAGCTTTCCAAAAGCTCTTCACAAACATTAAAGTTATATTCCACTTCAAAATAAATGTACGTTTTTAAATAGTTACTTTGTCTTCACATGTGATATTTTAAAATACAGACTCAAAGTCCATTTTAAAAATAGGTATTTTCAAACAGACGTGTAGGAATTTAATTATATTCACTCTTCTCTGAAGAACTCCTAAATGTCTATGAATGCTAATATTCCCAAATCTCCCTCTCTTGTACACTAGAAATGACCAAGCATCCACAGAGGAAAACTCTCAGGAAAACCATATTGATAATGAGGTATATATTGATAATGAGGTATATATTGCAAATTGACTTTATTATTTAATTTCTTCCTAATCTTGATGAACATAAATGGAAGAAAACAAATGGAGCTTCCTATATTTGACAGGTAACTACCCAAACCATTATGATTGCTCTAGAGAGAGCTATTATTCCTCCCCTTCACCCCAAATAAAAATGTCTTGAAAAATTCAATTCCTTTCCAATACAAATTATTGTCAACTCAAAATGTTAATAGGGCTTTAGTACACTGAAATCATGTTTATCCAGGCAATTTAAGATAGAATAATAGGCTACTAATACTACGTAGAATTCTTAAAGCTGCTGATACTAGACGGAATTCTTAAAGAATCCTCAGGATCATTTATTTCATGTACCTATTCGTGCAATCAATATAATTGAAGTTAATTTTAAATTTGTTAGAGAAAACAATTAGTCAAGTAATGTAACAGTGTTGATTACAAGGCTAAAAACATCTGTGGCCGGGCATGGTGGCAAACCCACGGCCCAAGTGCTACAGATGGCTGTTCATTAGCACTGAACGCTCTAAAAGGCTTGCCATCGCTGAGACGATCATTCAAAAGAAGCACATGTAAAAATGATAATCCCTTTCCCACAAAAAAAAAAGCAATACAACTTTTAAAATCACTACTTAAAATTCTGTCTAACTTTTTAAGTATTGAAAAGGAAAATAAGTCAAAAGTAGAATATAATCCTCATGTTTGTGAGTCAGTCTCCTTCCCTCACCTGCGTCCCCATTTGTCACGCAAAGTGCCCCTCTCCCAAGCTATCTGCCTATTCTGTGGATGCTTCTCTATGCCATCCCACCCCCTTTCACCCTTTTTGCTCATTTTCCAAAGAGCAATCCAGAGGGTATCTATGGCATAACACACATTGTTTGCTACTAGAGAAGCAACATTAATAAAAAAAAAAAAAAAAGAAAGAAAGAAAAGAAAAGTCTGTGCCCTTGAGTAGCCATCAGCCTGGCAGACAGTTCTAATGCAAAACAATGTGGAGGAGAACACCAGTAAAGTCACGCTAAGGGTACTAAAGATATGCATCTTACAGCAGATTTTTCATTTTAGTTTATCCTATAGAATTTAAAGGGACATTTATTTGAAACAAATTTAAATAATTGTGCTATAATTTATCAAAAGAAAACATTATAATTGATTCAAACTACATATGTCAAATTAATTTGCAGAAATAAATATTTTTAAATACTATCTAAAATCAATTTTTGCAGCTACTACTTCATTTTCTCCTTTATTTAGAAGCTATCTCTACTAGGATTCATGCAAAACTTTGAAATAACCATTACAGTAGATTTAAAAATAGTTATTATTTTTATGAAAAATAGTGTTACATAAATTCAAAGCACCAACCTTATTTATTTTCTCATAATGTTGAGCAATAAAAGTTGTCGCTTCTTGAAGGAAATCTTGCCTCGTCTCTAAAGAAGGACCTAAAATAGAAACACGTAAACAACTTATAATTTTAAATGTAGTTATGTATACTTTCTTAATCAAAATTATGAAATTAAAATTTGGGGAACATCCCAAATTTAGGGTCCTTGAATCTCAAAGGGTGCTAAAAGAAGTTTATCTTATAAGTAGACATAAGTGGATGTAAAAGAAGTTAATATTATGATTCTTTAACATAATATTTGGCTATTTAAAGGGCAAATTTACTTGTAATTGTCACAGCGATTACATTTTCCTGAATTATTAAGTCCCAGGGAAACCAAAGGATAAAGCACAAAATTTAGACATCCTTTTGTGTTGAAAATTCTGTATTATTTTATGGAGAGTACAACAACATATTTTGGACAAAAACTTTTTAATAAGTTTTTCTATTTTCTGTAGCTGTTGACTAATACCATGTATACCATGACTCTGTATTTCTTCAAGAATATTTACAATTGGTTGATAAAATTATAATTGCAAAATAAATTGCCTCAAAACATTTACTAAATAGGAATAGTGATGAAATGAAAATATATGTACACTTACATATAAGAACAGTGATGAAATAAAAATATACACATCTACATATAAGTAACATAGTTAATCACATGCCTAATTTTTAGTTTCTTAATTTCTCTTAACCCAGAATTTTACAGCATGAACATCATCAACGTCATTCTCACTTATTCTTGTCTAAGATTTCCTCTTTATATGTTTATTCTAGCTTTAGCTGATTCTGACACTTTTAAGTATATTTTGAAGTCCTCCTCTTAATCTGCATTCAGTAAAATTTAAATATAACACCTATTTAAATTATCTTTTACTCCAGTATGCTCCCCACTTCTAAAACTCCATCTCTCTTAGGACTCTTACAATCTCTTTTCTTTCCATCCACTCAAATCTTAAGCAGTTAGAAACTCTATCTTCATGCAAACCAAAACTATAAGAATCCACATATCTCCCAAAATGACTAAAAGTAAAAAGATGGATAACATTAAATCTTGGTGAGACTGTGAAGACACTGAAACCCTCAGATTTTGCTAGTAGAAATATATAAAGGAATAATCGGTTTGAAAAAGGTATGACCAGTTACCCACCATGATCACTTGTAGGTATGTACCACAGAAAATGGAATTATGTTTACAATATCTTGTACAAGAATGTACTCATAAATTGGAGATGGCCTACATGTGTATAGACAATAGAGTGGGTAAACAGAATGCAGTACACTTACACAACAACAACAGAATGCTTAGCTATACAAAAGAACCAAACTGCTGACATGCACAACAATGGAAAATTTCCAAAAGCATACTGAATTAAAGCAACACTATACATAAAAATATTATATAGTTCCACTTATATGAAGTCCCAGAGCAAGGAAAATTAATCCATGATAGAAACAAACAGAACGGTGAATCTTTCGTTAGATGGGATCAAGGATTAATTACTAATAAGGAACATGAATGAAATTTCTGAGAAGAAGGAAATGTTCTACAGCTTTATAGAAATATGGACTATAGAAAACTATGTAATTAACATAATTCAATGGATGTATAACTAAGATTTCTGCATTTGATTTTGTGTACATTTTACATTACAATATTATATGTAGTTATATAGTTAAATGTTAGTTAATAGTTACATGTTACACAGTTTTGGAAAACTGATAAGCACTAATTTCTGACTGATACAGATGTTGACTAATGAATGGATACATGATTGAGAATAGTAAAATAGTATTGGTAAGAGCTGGTGGTAAATATATATTTTATATATATTATATATATAAGCTAGTGGTAAATATATATTATATATATAAGAATTTTGAAACAATATATATTTGTGTTGTTTCAAAATTCTTTCAGATTCTGTGTGTATAAACTTTCATAATAAAGTGTCACTAGGGTAAAACTCCCTTCTTCATTCCTGCACAAAATAATCCTCTGCTTTGTACCAGGTAGCCTCATGGGCCACATGTTGCTGCTACAACATGAGCCTCAAGAAAAAGCCTGTGAGATGACTGTACCAATAAAGGAGCAAGATGACAGGACTCTTGCCAACCCTAAGTAAAGGGGCTGAGTCAGGAGTCGAAGCATGTTCAAAGCCCCTTGCCAAGATAACACAAGCTGGAGTTGTCCATCTGCCAGTATTCTAGAAAGAAGGACACCTTCTTTTGCTCTCACCAAGGTTTGAAGTCCTTAGCAAACTCTCATCTCCCTGTCTTTGTATATGACCAGTATAACTATCCACATTGAGGACTACATATCTCAAGGGTTATCGAATGGAAGCATGTTTTCTTTTACTCAATAAACAGTAGTTGTCAAGATTTCATGTACATTTCTGGAAAAATATGTGTTATCTTTGTGTGAAAAGGAACACAATCTCACATGTAAATTAGAAAATGATCTATGTGGATTTCCCAGTTCAGAGCCATAAGAGACACAGTCCTCACGTGGAAGAGACAGTCTGAATACCCTGTAATACTTTCATTGTCTTGAATGGTTTTACACTGTCTTGTTATGTTTGATATTATAGTATATGAAGGTATACTCAAATATTTCAAGGAAAGAGACAATATGGTAACTACTCTTATGTCAGGTTGTCTTGTGGTGAAACACTATGTTGCTTAAATTATTCTGTTCTGTCCTGTGTTGTTATGCCCTCTTTTATCTTAGTGTTTTTTTTTAATTAAAAAAAAAGAAATGTGAATTGTCAGTTTCATCAGGTTTTAACCAAAGTCTAATTCTGCTTTGAGGAGGTCTGTAGCCGGAGCACTTTCTTCCTGGAGAGAAGGCAGTGAGATATTCCCAGGTATGACTCCACAACTTGTCTTCCTTTTCCTCCTTTCATGACAATTCTATTCTCTATTCATTTCTCTCTTCTGATGAATCAAATCTTCCTTTAAATTATTTAAATGCCATTGCTTATAATAACAGCATTGTCATGCACCATGCATGTGAGAGGCAATATAATGAAATATTAACGTACTGATTGTGATAAAATTGAAGCACATGTTTCAGCCAAGGCCACAGAGATGACCCCGTCTTCTTGCACAGGTGAAGGTGAGACACGGTGCACCTGAGTGCAGAGCATCACACCTCAGCTGTGGATCTTCACAGGCTCTGGTCTCGAGTCTCTGGTCTCTTGCTGCCTTTTCTACACATCTGCTGCTAGTCCTGAGGCCACGCACTCCCTAGGAGATTCCTGACACTTGACTGGTCACCCTGGAGAAATACATTCACTGACACTCATTTTAAACAGCATTCCCGAACACCGTTGTCATTTAATGTGTTGATGACGCTGTTCAGATTTTCCCCTCAGTAACCAAAAGCAAGCTTTTGTCAGAGGGGCTGAGTTTTAAAGATACAGTTTTCTTCCTCGTTGGTCTTTTGTGTTGAATGGCATGTCTGCTCACCTGTCCCCTGGGGACTTATACAGAAGTGCATATGTACCCTGGCAAACCCAATGGCCTTTGTGGTGCCAGCAAGCAGATGCAGATACAATGAAGTCCTGCTATGGTGCGTTCACATAGCCAGACCATGAGAGCTGTGGATAGAACAAGACTTGGCATTGCTCATGAAGAGGCAAAGACAACCAGGATCAGCAGTGTTCCAAGGATGTTGACGGCAGCTCCACTGAAGGCCAGTGGACAGCCCTTCACCCTTCTCATCAAATGACATGCCAAGGCAGCTGCTCTGCTTTCTTCTATAAATATAGTTAGCCTTAAAGAAAAGATTTAAACTCCCAAGGTGGTACATGATAGTTCTTATCTTAATGGCTTATAAAAGACAATGTTATTTTTCCTCTTTAGTATTATAGTATATTTAGTATTATATCCAAAAATAGGTATATTTTCAATAAATAAACCTAAAATTATTAGAAATAAACAACCTGCGCACTAAGAATCCATCCACTTGGTAAGATCAGAGGCTTGTATTTCTCTGTTCACAATGGTGTATGCATACTTGTATCAGCACACAACTTTTTACATTCAAGCGCCCACAACAAATTAGAGGAAGTTGCCAATATCTGCCCTTCTCTGTTAAGATATCTTTACTTATGGCTTTGTAAATATAACTCCATACCTTAGAATGGTTTTTAAGAGCCTCCATTCCTGAGTCACATGATTGTGTTTAAATTCAGATTAGCTCACAAACCTTACTTTATCTTCATCCTTAGTTTTATCATTTGTGAACTAGGAATAACAATAATTTATGCCACAGAGAAGAGAAATTACTGCAACATAACACAGCATTTAGCCCACTTCCTGGTACATAATAAGCTTTCCATAAATGTGAGCAATTTTTGTTACTATTGGTGTTACTATAGTACTATCATTGGACTCCACTTATCTCCTAACAGTGTTTAATAATTTCATTAGCCAATCCTCATTTCTTCAATAGCACAAAATAGACAATTTTCTAATTTAGTTTGAATGAGTTGCCTTGTCACAATGTTTTATCTAAAACTAATTGATCTGTTCATAGACAATAACATTTTTTCATCCCTAGAATTCTTCAAGTTACTAACTCCCCAAAAACAAATAATAAATTATTACCTGCAGATGTTTCATAATAAAGTTCATGCAGAAGTTGAAATGGTCATAATGAAATGACCTAAAATAATTATTAACATTTCCTTAGGGAAAAATGCAAATGTATCTAATCTCAAGGGCTTTCACCAGTCTCAAATAATTTCTTACATTTATTTTCTTTTTAAAGAAAAACTCATTCTCTATATCATCAGTTTAATGCTACTGCTGTGATGGTTCATAAACTGCAGCTTCCTCTCACTGCTTTAGGGCTTCTATTCAGTTGCTCTGGTAAACCTCTGAAGCGATGATACAAAAAGAAAATGTAGCTGTGGAAAGTATGACAGGGAATGAGTCATCTCTTGATTACAGTCATCGAGAAAGTCTGTCCTGCATTCAGAAAGACCCAAGAGCCTGAAAACATGTGTTTTTCATAACTAAAAAATAACTGGGCACATTCAGAGGGTTTCCATCCTTCCCACTGAAAGGTAACATTCTACAGAGGTTTGCAAGACCCTGCCAGGAATATAATCCTGAACAAAGGTGTGGCCACATGGCTCAGGCTATTCTTCAATATAAAGTCAGAGCAAACACATAGCTGTGTCGGATTTCACAAATGTTAGCACAGCATCCTCCCTGTGACTCAGCCCAGGCAAAACGGGACTCATTCTGCAGGCGCCTATTACATACCTAGTGAAGGCCAGTTGCTGTTTGATGGTAAATGTGCTAAACTCAACAAGATACTAGTCATCCCTATCTTCTAGGTGCTGAAAAGTCTACTGCCAGAATATTTTGCAACTAAATGTCATGACATTCAGTAAGAAATGTACTCTAATAGAAGAAAGTATAAACCACCAATGACAGCCAATGCTAATGTTTTAATTTCCTTTTAAAGAGATAAAACTTTATATTATTGGAGATAAATTTTAAATCAGAACTATCCCAAGAGAAATAACACAGTGATTCAAATCTAGGCTTGGGCAGTGTTTTTAGAGCTGTGCTTCATTAATGTCATACACCTCGAGGGTGCTTCCTTTCAATCAGAGCAGCTCGGACCTCCTCTGTTTCATCTATCTGAGCTCTTTCTAAGCTTTAATTTAAAAAAGGAGTCCTTTTTCTTGTGCCTACACCCAACAAGTAAAAAAAAAAAAACACCTGCAGTTTGAACATAAAATCTCTAAGGAGATATTCGTTCAAAAAGAACCTGCTTCGTAAGCAGGCTCAAGTGGACAGAAAAATCTCAAGAACATCAAGGAGTTAGGAGAAGCTGTGCACAGCAGCTGGAAATGGGGCGAGCTGGAGTCATGGTGAATCATCTTTGGGTAAATGGTTTTGCAAGGTGGAAGATGAACAGAAAATGTTAACAAAAATTTGAAATAAATGTTTATGTTCAATTCTTCTTTTACATGTAAGTGAAAAAATGAATTGTTTCTGATTTCTTCTCAGAAAAGAACAAAATGAAACACAAATCTATGGGCATATCCATCACTTCCATAGAAACATATTGACAATTTTTTCTACAACACATTCTTCTTCAGTTCCACATGAACGGCATTTTGTGGAAATGTCTTTTTAATGTACTTTGCCTCCTGTCTCCCTTTTGCTATTCCTGGTTATCTTTAACAAAGCATCTACTTTTTAGACTACAAAAGTGATTAATAAGTTTCCTTTATACTTCACAGTAATTTTACAGTATACCCACCTTCCAAAATTTTTCTGCATTATTTCTCTGGAGTTAGACTGCTAGAAAAATCTAGGGGAATTCTAAACTTATAGTACTGAACCTTGAAATACAATTTAAGTAATTACGGACATGATCTGAAGGCAAAATGAAACTAAAGAACATTCCTCTTCTTTCTTAAATCTTCCTCCTTTTCTACCTTTTCCATCTGTGTTATACAAATCAAAGGAAACTATATTATTCAAGTGAAATGTACTATATTACACAAATGAAATGTATTATTTGTGTAACAATACCCTGGACAGATGTTAGGAGGCCAATATGGTGATGAGGGGCCACAAGAGTTAAGAAGAGCTGGCAGAAAAATAATAATCTGGGGCCGAAGGTTTAGCTCAGCAGCACAAGCACCTGTCTGGCAAGTGTGAGGTCATGAATTCGATCCCCAGTACCAAAAAATAATAAATAATCAAGTAAATAAATAAAATAATAATCTCAGCTCTATATGCAGCCCTATATGTTTCTCAGCCATGCTAGCTAAGTCTAAATTTAGGATTGCTTGTATTGCTATGAAATCTTAATCAGCTCTAAAAGAAAACAAGGTGTAGTTAATAGCAATGAAATCTGCTTAGAGAATAGATGTGAAGTATTATTACCATACATACACATGTACACACACACACAAAGGTAACTACATGAATGCTTAAAAGTTTTCCAATAACTTAATTATCCACTTTAAAATTAAAATTAAATGAAATAGTCAGTTCCTTTATTTCACTAACCGCATATCAAGAACTGAGTTACCTTGTATGATTACTGGACTCCTCCTATACATCAGATGCTACAGACCTGTCGGAAGTTGATTATACTTAAAGGGAGTGAGATGTACCCTAAGTGTAGTCTTAAGAGGGATATTAACTCACAGAAAAGATTCTAAAAGAGTTGAGGTGTCGCACATTGTACATCAAATAATCAGGCAAGAATGGATACTCACATTTTGGTTTCTCAGGCAGAGCCTCTGCTGTATCCATGATGGGTGATTAGGATGATCTTATCTGAAACAATGAGTTTCAAGTCCTTAAACACAGTCACGTGAAGCTATTCAGTGCTGATGAATATTTAGCCATTTCTCTCCTCACTCATAAACAGATGAACAATTAATGCTTCTACACATTATTCTTTTGCTCTAAAACCTTGAATGCTTTATTGGGTAAGCTTTGTAATTTATGGAGTGCTTGTATACACACTACCCTGCTACCTCCAAATAGTTCATCCTATAATTTCAAAGGCTTAAATGTGTGCCTCAAGGTTCATGTGTTAGCAGCTTGGTCCTCTGGATGGTGATGGTGGTATGAGACATTTCAGAAACGCGCTTAGCGTTAGGTCACTAGATCAATTGAGACACGTCATCAGATGCTGCTGTGGCACTCCAGACTCTCTGGCTTCCTTATTCTAAGAAGCAATTTCTTGTTTTCACATGTACTCTTGCCGTTACATGACACAGCCAGAAGAGCCCTCACCAGAGCTGGGAAAAATCCAACACTGTGCCCTTAAACCTCCAAATCTATGTGCTAAATAAATCTCTTCTCTTTTTATAACTAGTCTACTCTGCGTGTTGTTACAGTAATGAAAAATAAAGCAGCCTGATAGGAACTACTGTCCCATTTATCGCACTCAGAGAAGTAAAATTAAATTATCAACATAAATTGCTATTAGTGGTATGGCCAGAACTCACATCCAGACATTTGAGCCTAAGACCCAAGCAATCTTATCTGATTTCTCACTACTTTACAGTTACTACTAATTAATACACAGCACACACCCAACATACTCCTGCCTTCAGCTTCAATTTATGTCAGTATTCTGTACAAATGAAGTGTTCTGTCATCTACATTTATCAATATCATATCTATTCTTAAGAGAGTCTGAATCACACTTCCCTAATACATCGAACATCTCTGCGGACACAATATCAGCTACACTGATGCAAAATACTGTGCGTTTACACAGTTTTATACAAAAGTGGGAATATTAAATGCTCTAAAGAACCTGTTGCAGTACAACTGTTCAGTTGGCTGACAACTGACAAACTACAAGTGAAATGCTCAAGATCTGTTAAATACTTAGGGGATTATTTCACTAATAATGTAAGCCAGCCTACGAAAGTCATGATTCCATGGTCACATGTTCTCAGATAAGGGGCTAAAACATTTTTCCTCAGCATCATTCAGTGGAAAGAAAACTACTGCAGTTATAGTTTTAAAATAAATCTGAAACATCCAAAAAGATTAATGCTCAAATTGTCAGTACTGTACCATGGGCAACAGCACAGAATATACACCTTGTGTGCCTAGTTCTGCAAATAAACATGGATAAATTAAAATGCTGCACCTCCCTCAGCAATTAACACTCAAGAGTCATTCTGGTTTGTCTTAATTATTGTCCTTTTACATTTAAATATAAGAGGAAAATTAAAGTGCTTTGTGCTCTGTCATTTTCTTGTTTGAATCTCCATAGAAATGGACACTTTTTTGGGGCTCTGGGCTCCTCCACCTTAATTCAGTATGCCAGAAGTGTCATCCTACATTAAACTGGCTGACAAGCAAGACACCCCACTGTCCGTTCAATGCAGGAAAGTAGTCGAGCACCATAAGAGGTGCTGTCAAGGTTATGCCTTCACTAACCGAGGGGATGGGTGAAAACTCTGAGGTGGGACATGGAGAAGAAGGAAGGCCTTAACACTGGAATTACTCAGAGATGAACACAGTGACAGAACCAGAAAATAATGTGCTTCTCCACTTTAAGTCCCCACAGACAGTTATGAGACTGTGGATCCCTCACGAAGCACTGATCACTTGATAAATATGTATGTGGTACCTGAGTCACACAAGCAGATGGCCATCTATTTTGGAAGGAAAGATAAAAGTAAAGATACAAAAACTATATACTAGATGTCATAATAAAGTCTTAGGGCTTATGAATGAAGTTAGAAACTCTCGTGAGTGCCATGAATTTAAATGAAAATGACAATATCAAGGGCTGAGACTGTGACAGAAGGAAGTTCAAGACAGACTGGGCTATTCCTGGAAGGACGAACATGGTCGTGATAGTGAAACTAGGTTGGGCATTAACCAACCCAAACTGGCTTCCAGCCAGCATATCCCTGCAACCTGGAATAGCAGACCTGAGTGAGCTGGACTAAATCTGAGAAGAACAGAGAAGGCAAGCAGATAGAAGTGCAGCAAATGATGAGGTGAAGATGCAGTAAATACTGGGGATCAGTAAATATTGTGACAGATTCAAACAGAGTTAATTTTCTGCTGCTGAAATAGACAATGAACAATTAAGTATTTTGAACAGGTACTGATATAACCAGTGTTCTGGGATGCAACTTCTATAAAGGCAAGGAATTTATTTTTCTCCCTACATTACTACCAATACCTCTAACAGGCCAATCAATCATGAAGAAGTATTGCAAGAAATATTTGTAGAACGAGTGATTATGGCAAAAGTACACAGGACAGGGGTGTCCTTCCTTCTCACATCTGTCACCTTTAGCACGTTTTTAAGTCCCTTCACCTGTCTCCTCCTGTGGACAAAACTTAAAGCTCTCCTAGACTGGGTTACAGGAATACTAATGCATTCTAATTCCATTTCTACATGGATAAAAACAAACAAGTAAAAGCAACTTTCTACTTTATCCCCGTAGTTTGATCTTCTTAAAGTGGATGACTAAAAACACTTTATCAATAGTATCTACACATGGCTTATATCTAAATTTCCTTTAAGATCTTTATGCATTCATAGGTGGGGTTTTGGAAGGTGGTTAGATTATGGGGGCTTATAATTGTCTTTCTGATTGGGGTCTGATCAGAAGAGGTGGGTGACCTGGATGACCTGAAAGGCTTCTTTCTTCTTTCCCCATTCTCTCTTATTTTTTTTCTCTGTTTCCTGACTGTTATGTTCTGCCATGTTCTGTCATGCCTTTCTGCCATGGAACCAGCCAACTGTGGACTAAAACATGAGCCAAAATAAACCTACCCTTCCTTATTTTGTAGGAGTTGGATATTTTGCCCCAGCAACGAGGAAGCTAATGTACAAATATAGTTTGGACCATAAATATGCCCCTAACCTGTGTGCTGAAGTTTGGTCTCTAACTTGATGTTACTGGAAGATGCTGGAACCCGTAATGGGTGAGGCCTCTTAGGAGGAAGTTGGGTCACTGAAACTCTGTCCTCAAAGAAAATATTGAGACCCTGGCACCCTCTTCTCTTTTTGTTTTCTGGCCACCTGATTGGTCAATAGCATTTCTCCATCACATGCTCCTACCATGACACACTGTGTCATCAAAGACCCAACATGATGGAGCCAAGCAACCATGAACTGAAACTGCTGAAACCATAAGCCAAAATAAACCTTTCCTCCTAATAAATTATTATCTCAGATATTTTGTCAGAGTGACAAAAAGCTGATTAATACAACATTCTTTATAACTGAGTTCCTGGAGGCAAAGAACTACACTATGTTATGCGGTGGGATGCAGGCAAATGGCCATGTTCCAGGGATCTTGAAAACAATTTCAGTAGCTAAAATAAAGGCAAATAAGAGCAAATCTTTATTTTTTCACTCTCAGTCTAGCTAAACCCCCCTTCCTTCAATTATACTACTCCTATTTAGCTATCTCAGAAACTGTTCCTCTATCTACCCAATTCCTTAGGCCATAAACCTTTGAGTCTTCCTAAATTTCTATCTAACCATATGCACTCCATAACTGCAATTTTCTGCTTTACCTTCCTCCCAGAAACAATCGTGTCATTCCTGGACCCCTGGAATAGCCTCTTGAATGCTCTGTTTTCATTCTTAAGCTGTTCTAGTTCATTCTTCATGCAGCAAGAGTACTTTGTTGTGAATCAGAACACAAGATTTCTCTACCATGGCATGATCTCCCTCTGATTGCATTTGAAACAAAGCATAGCCTTTTGCTCTGAGCTCTCTCCTCTCACAAAACTGAGTAAATATGGATGAAGAGTAGGGCTGGCATTCCACATCTCCACCCAGAACTAAGTTGAAGGACTTTTCTTGGCCTCAGATAATAATAAAATTGCGGGACAAAAGGACTCTCTCTGCAATCTCGTCATTTTCTAAAACTCTATTACTGCATTGCTTTTGTATACTATGCTAAAAATAGCCCCAAATCCTAGAAATCAGCAGTTTTTTCAAGAGTTCCTGCCTCTCCTCCCCACTTTGTTTGTGTTTGGGCAGAGTTGGAGCAGGAAATGAGGAAAAGTGCTCCAGGGCAAGCTTCCCTGTCAAGTCCCTGCTGGAGCTCTTGTCACTGCCTATCAAATCTGACTTCCACCTGCTCCCTTCCAGGACCTGTCTGTGTTACCCATTTCCATTCTGTGTTAAGGCTGAGCACCCCCCCCCCCTACTTTTTCTTCTTCAAATCAACCAGGACCTTTAGGGCAGTCATTTTCTACCTTTGCTTCCTGAAAACTTCTCTCTGACAAATCTTCTAATCCCCCTGAGCAAACCACAGGATTTGGTGTCACCAAACCATAGGAATAAGAAACACGAGAAAGGAGAGCAGGTCAAGAAACCAAAACAGAACAAGTCTCAACTAGGTGCAAAATAGAAGGGCCAATAATAGATATCTAAAATGGATAAAGGCATGATAAATGAAAGAAGAATAGAAACTTTATAATTGTATACTCGATATTAGGTACCAAATGACAGCCATAAAATGAGAAAGAAAGAAAATCCTTTATGAGCAAGAATATCAGGAAACATAACAGCTAAGAGACCACATGCAACCATGGCAAAACAGGGAATAAACACTTCATTCCTGATGCAGATATGCCTTTTGACTCTCTAACTTACTCATGGCAAGGCATTATCCAGAGACAGAAAATGGGAGGGAAAAGAACAGAATTGAATCATTAAAATATTACTCCCCTTTGCCCCAAACCATCAGTATAGGTGTTCGGGGGCTAAAGAAAATGGATTTCAGTCCCAATCCTGTTACTGTCCAAGTGTGTAAGCTGGACAAACCCCTTAACCTCTGAGATCTATCTCATTATCTAGAAATAAGGGATTAAAAGAAAGACAGGAGCTTCAGCCTATTTTCCAAATAACTGTCAGCAGGCAAAGTGAAAAGGAAGGCGAACCTCTGTGCTGCCTGATGGGAGGAGTCTCAGAGCCTGCCCCTGAAATGCTCCTCATCCTGCCCACCTTCAACTGCCACAGCCTGAAAAAAGACTGAAGTCCTCAATGCCTTCAGGATGTAAGATTTGACTTTTCCGTAAAAGTGATATTCTGCTCTACTCTCCTGCCGTCAAGCATGGACATGCTTTAATTAAGATATCACAAAAATTTCCAGTCTTATGTAAAATAATTAAGTCACGAAAGAATTATAAATTGTATTTCAGCTCTCAATTCATTAAAAAGGAGATGCTCACCTGAGAATATGCTCCCATTATATGGTAAAGTATACCCTTTTTCATCATTTCCTCTCTTTCTGGGCTCAGAAAACTGGTGCTTCTGAGCCCTGGAGTTTTTCTGTGATCTTATTTTAGGAATCTGATACAGAAAAGCATGAAAATATGGTTTGTCGATAGTGAACATGCACACTAAAGGGTACTCTGAATCAAAGATCAAAGGAGATACTGGGCTGGCATTGGTGAGTTTAGATGACTTGCCATAATGGCCAGTGGAATTACCTCAGGGGACAAAGAACACAGAAGATGGAGCCATACTGAATAAGATACCAACTACTTGAAGGAATTAATAAATTGAATGCCAGTGCCCATATCAACCAAAATTATAAATACAAATATACCATAAACAAAACAAATAACTTTTATGAATTGATGAAAAGGACATTTTAATGTAAAAATTTTGCAGGGTAAATACATTAAATGGGAAATAAGCATATTGAAAAATATTCAAAATCCATTTGTCATCCAGAAAACATGAAGATCACAACCACTAGACATCCAAAAACATATTTTAAAAAATATCAAGCATTGATGATAATATAAAGCTACTGATATACTCATTTAGTACTTATCAGAGTATAAACTGGTAATCATTACAAAACTAATTGCTAGTTCTTCAAAACCTAAATCTATACCTGTGTTGCAGCCCTCTGAATCCCAACAGGAAACACAGTATTTACCAAAAGACATACAAGAAGGATGATAGTACCAGATTACTGCAAATTTTATTTATACAGTGGGATATTTTACAGCTGTGAGAATGACCGAATATACTAAAATACATAAATGGTATACATACTCTTCAAAGAACCAAGTCAGCATGCAGAGGGTGTACCACATGCTTTAGTTAAAACACAATTCAAAAATAGGCAGGACTTATTAGTGACAATATAGAGCAGAATAATGTTGACTTTTAGGGAAACTGTATTGTCTCAGGCTGAATCACAATGACAGGTTCAAGAGTCTGTTAACATTTATTTCTTTATAGAATAGTGGTTTCATGAAGTATTCACTTTGTAAATATGTACCAAATTGTACACTTAGGAGCTATGTACTATTCCTTTCCCTTATATGTTCATTAAAATTTACCTAATGGGGGCTGGAGATTTAGCTCAGCAGCATAAGCACCTGCCTTGCAAGCAGGCAGTCATGAGTTCAATCCCTGGTACCAATAAAAATGAAAAAGACAAAAAAAAATTTACCTAATGGTAATGATATACACTGTACCAACTTTTCAGAATAGTCCATTAAAACCCAAAAAATATTATTCTAGTTATTCTAGTTTCATTTTTCTTTTTCTTACTCTCCCTAAAAAGAAATATGAAACACAGAATTTTGCTAAAACCACTAATATCAGCACTGGATTACAACCCCTCCCCTCCAGGGCAGGAAGCTGTTTTGTTGTCAATGGTATTGTATTTACTGCCATTGTTGTTGTTGTTTTTTAATGCCTTCTGTAAGACTGAGCACAAGCCAAAGTAATAAATGAATCTATTAAAAAGCTGTTGATACACATTTTCTTAGGAAAATCTTAGTTTTACAATCCTCTAAATTTTCTTAGAGCTGCTAATATATATTTAGAAATCTCATTACTACTGACAACCTGTCCTAAGCATTTGTAAGGTGGCTAGTAGCCTTTGCTTGATCAATTTTATTTATCTAGTAACAATAATAGGAAGATTGTATCACCCCAAAATGGAAAAGGACCTAAATGCTTTGACCAAAGTGAGTGATAAGCACACACCACATATACACACATGCACACACACAGCCTAACCCTAACCCCAAAAGATGTTTTTAGAAAAACTCGTATTATTTCACATTTTATCACCTCAGAAAACCATTTTAGTCTTTTTTTAAAATTTTATTTAAGAGGGAAAAAGAGAAAAACACAAAACAAAACAAAGCGGTATAAGGGTACACGTAATACAGAACTACAAAAAAAAAAAAAGTAAGAAATCACCTGTTAATAGATTACATATTATCATCTTAGAAATAGTTGCTCAAATCACAGTATCAAAGAATACAAAGTGGACATTCAAACAGAGAGACTGCAAACAGCTGTGTTCAATGATCCAAAAACATTAATATAGTCAGCTATTTAACACCCCTCAACACACTTGCTGTTATATCCGTTAGAGCTCTTTTTTTCCCCTCTCTTTTTTACAACAAAATTTACACATTTTGGATTTTATTACTCCTTAGTTCTTATTACTTTTTTGGCGGGGAGAGAATAAAATCAAATATGGCAAAACAAAGCTGTCAGTCAAAACCAAGGATAGACATAGCACATGATGTAGAACAGAGTACAAGTTATCAACAATGGTTATCAACGTTGTCTCTTGTTTCCTTAAAAAGAATTGTCTATCTCATTAGATATTATAAAGTTGGACAAAACAGTAAAAAACAAGACCAATAAAACTTAGGCATTGTAAACATTACAGGACTTCCAAAGGAGACAATAGTCAAACCAGAATGGGCATCTTAGTGAATCTTATACCATTTTAGTCTTAAAATTTGACCTTCAGGTGCTGGGGCCAGGGACATAATAAGAGGAGAAAGAGGCATTTCTTGAATAAAATGTTGAAATATTAATGATACATCTTAATATGCATAAATTCTACTTCTGAGGAATTTTGCTTAGGAGTCTACAAATGAAAATACATGGTAAGGAAAAAAATAAAAAGATAATAGTATTGTATTTCCTGAGCCATCTGTAATATCAGAAATGTTTTCTTTTTTTAATTTTATTTAAGGAGAAAAAGAAAAAAAAACAGAAAAAGGGTAAAATATACAGGGTAAATTATACAGAATTTAAATTATACAGAATATAAAGGGTAAATTATACAGAATTTCAGAAAGAATAAACAGTAGGAAATCACTAGTTAATAGATTACATATTTTTAGCTTAGAAATAGTTGTTCCAGTTACAAAATTAAAGCATATAAAGTGGACTTTCAAACAGTGAGAGTGCAAACAGTTTTGTTCAATTATCCAACAAAACTCAGTAATATGGTTATTTATCTTATACACGTAAATATATATGCAGTTATATCCTTTAGAGCACTTTCTTTTCCTTTCTTTTGTACAATGACAATTACACATTTTGGGTTTTATTACTCACACAGTTCTTAATACTTTTTTTTGAAGAGAGTAAAACCAAATGTGACATAACAGAACAGAGTCAGTCAAATCAAAAGGATGGACATAATAGATAATGTAAAAACAAAATACAAGGTGATCAACAATGGTCCCCATACTGCCTCTTGCTATCTTAAAAAGAACTGTCTATATCATCAGTTATAATAAAATTGAACAAAACAGTAAAGAATAAAACCAAAACATTAGAGACATTACAGGACTTTAAAAGAAGATAATAGTCAATCAGAATGGGCGTCATAATGAATCTTATTGTCTTCACAGTTGTTGCCTATACTTTTGAACTTGGTACTATCAAGCAAACCAGAATAGGGGAAAAATCAGTCAAAACAAGACAGTGAGGGCAATACAGGATTTCAAATCAAGTGAATAGGAAATCAAAGTGGGTTACTATAATGTATCCTGCTATTTTTTATTTATTTTTCCCTTAATTAAAAAGATAAAGAAGTAAATAATTTTAAAAAGGTGATTGAGATAAAAGAGGGCATAACAACAAAACAGCACAGGTCAAAGCATAACCATTTAAGCAAAATAGTGTTTCACCACAAGATATCCTGACATAAAAGTAGTTACTATAGTGTCTGTTTCCTTGAAATCTTTGAGTATAACTTCGTATACTGTAGCACCAAACATACCAAGACAATGTAAAACCATTCAAGAGAATGACAGTATTAAAGGGTATTTAGACCAACTATCAGAAAATGAACAATGGTTTCTATATAATCTCCTTGTCTATAAAAGTTTTTATATTATGTGCTTATATTATCACATATAATAAAATCCAACAAGATACAACCTGTTAATACCAATGGAGACAGAAGAATAAAACCTTGATGGGACTTCAAAACAAGATGATACTAAATCAGCACTAGCTATTATGATGTCTTGTTTTCTCCAAAATAGCTGTTCCTACCATCTGATCTTCTCTGTCTCATTTCTGTTGAGCTCTTTTTCTGTTGTTTGTTGTCAGTTTGTCTTCTTCATTTCACTTTCTGCTCCATTCATTGTGGCCTCTCTGCCACTGTTTCTGGAACCTTGGTAATTTCCTTATTTAGAATATCCTGCAGTATTCTCTGTAGAGTGGTGGTTGCAAATTCCCCTAGTCCTCTTTATCCTGGAAGCACCTTGTTTTTCCATCAATTTCTAGGGACAGTTGTGCAGGATATACCAATCTTGGCTGGAGGTTATTATCTTTCAAAGCTTGAATTATTTCTCCCCACACTCTTTGTGATTTGATGGTTTGTGCTGGGAAGTCTGCTGTAATTCTGATGGGTGTTCCCTTGTAAGTGATCTGTTTCTTGTCTCTGATGGCTTTTAATATTCTGTTCTTATATTGGATTTCTGGAATTTTGATTATTATATGCCTGGGTGTAGCTCTGTTTGGGTTGTAGGTGGCTGGGGTCCTGTATGCCTCATACATCTGAGTATCTTTACCTTTTGCCAAATTAGGGAAATTGCCTTGGATTATTTCTGTGAATAGCTTTTGTAGTCCATTTGTTTATGTCCCTACTTTTTCTTTTATGTTCTTAATTCTTAAGTTATAGATTCTCTTATCATCTTCTAGCCTTTGTATTATTGCTGTTTGTTTTCTTGTTATTTTTAAGAAGTTTTTCATTTCATGCTCTCACATTACAAATCTGCCCTCCAGTTCAGATAACCTATCCTTAGTTTCTTTCAAGCTGTTATGCCAGCTTTTGATACAGTTTTTAGTTTCCTGGTAATCTCTTTGAATCTGCTTCACGTATTCTATGTTTTCTCTATTTTCTCCATCAAACAATTCTCCCCTTTTTTCTGTTCTTCCATTCCACCATCTGTTTTTTCTTGGGCGGTGCTTAGCATTTCTCTAACTATTCTACTTGTATCTTGCTTTATTTCATTAAATACTTCTCTTTTGAACTCGTCTATGAGGCTCCGGAGATATCGCTTTATGTCTAGTGGTGCCATGTCTGATATTGCATGTTTTCTTTCCTCATTCTCCTTTGCATTCACCTTTCCTGGATCAGTGTTTTCAGGATTGGGGACTGAGGACCCTTTCTTGTTGCTTCCTCTTCCCATACTTTTTGTTCCTTCTATACAAGCAAATATAGGAGGGCCAGTTTTTTTTCTCTTTGTCTGCTACAGTTTGTTTGAATT
Source organism: Cavia porcellus (assembly GCF_034190915.1). Lineage (NCBI taxonomy): Eukaryota > Metazoa > Chordata > Mammalia > Rodentia > Caviidae > Cavia > Cavia porcellus. The sequence goes on from NW_026947497.1 coordinate 43,249,033, forward strand.
TCACTGGCAAGGTGTTCCTGCCCACTGCATTGTACTAGGGAGACACAGACCTGGGCAGCCTCTGCTGGGCCTGCCTCTCCAGGTCAACCTACCGAAGGCTTCACTGCTAGGGTGCACCTCCAGGCACTGGGACCTGGAGAAAGCAAGATAACATTTCACCTGAGGACTCTCACACAAAGTTCTGTAGAAGTAAATATTAATCCAAGGGAAAAACAAATTTACCATTCATCAGTGGCTTATTCATACAAGAATGTCTTATCTCTTACTAGACCTTACTGGCATCAGTGCCCTCCATTCCACTGTTCACTGGACCTCCATACCTGCCCCCTCCCCCACAAGGCTGTGTGCATTCACTAAGGAATGACAAGTGCAGAGATTCCTGGTCTCACCTGATAAGAGCTGGGACCCTCGGAGCACCTGGCATTTTTAATTATGATCTTTTTCTTTTTTATCCTTCATTGTATTCTCACCCAGGTGATGGGGGCCTGATCAGCCCCCCAATTAACTGTGTCATGTTGTGACTTGTTTACCGTGTAATTTTCACAGATTAAACAGTGCCATTATAAAAGGACACTTTCTCAGCTATTAATCACACATGCCTTAATTAGAAGTCATTAACATTTTATAAATAACAATAAAGAGTGAAAACTTGATTTATGAAGCAGTTCCCTGCTGAGATGTTTGGGACATTATGTAAACAGTTACAAACAACAATGAAAACATTATAAAATTAGTTATAACAAATTAAGTAAAGGCCAAAACTGTTTTAACAGAATTTTTCTGTGCTCAGAAAAACTGATATTAAATGAGATCTAGACATGTCAGTAAATCATGAAATGTTGTAAATCCTGGCTTTTACATTCAGTTTTATTGTTCCCTCCATAATATTGAAACACTAATTTTATGAACTCTGAAATGGTTTTGCAGAGTTCATATTTAAGGGATATTTTCAAATAATACCACCTTAAAACTGGAGAAAAATCAGAGGAGCTGTCTTGTTAGCCCTTCATGTGACAGGTGCAGAAAAAGCAACCTAGCAATGGATATAAGTGGTTTCAACTTAACACTGACTTTCTGTATGAACTGGAACAAAAATTAAGATCTCCTGACTCCTAAAAGTGTTCCTTCTAGAAAATGGTATTTTTCCTTCAAATGAATTCTTTCATATCATGAATTCCATCTACCTCTCTGAGTTAGTCTTTTATATCCTAATGGAGATAATATAAATCACTATGGAAAGATGCAGATGGGCCTAGGTCTAATCTGGGGATCCTAACCTTAGAATCACTGGCCATAGGCTTTGGATGACTGAATTGTCCCAGTTTTCCAAGGACATTCCTGGTAATAATATTGAGAATCCTGAGTCCTGGCAGCCACCTAAATCCCCAACAAAGTCAGACAACTACTGAACTGTCTTGGCCTAAATTCCTAGTGCATTTAAATAATAATAATCCTTGTAAATCAAACTGCTTCCTTGAGGCCAAATGAATGGATATGAAAATGTTTAGTGTAGTGCATAGGCCTGGAGCCAGAAATACTTGTTTCTGCTACCTATCATGGCTTCTTGGGACCTCTTTCAGGTTGGAGTTGTAAACTAGAGTCTTTTTTTAAACAGATGACACATAAAACCAGGAGAGAAAATGAATTCTCTGAGAAATAGGACAAGCAACGGACTCAAATGGGAAAAAAATAACAAAAACAATAAAGAATTCAAAGAAGGAAAGAGAGTGCGCCAAGACCATATTTATCAACATAATCAAAGGAAATTCAAGGGAATGGCACACGAAAGAAGGCTTAATAATAAATTCCACTCTTATCCTGATAACTCAATTCTACAAAGGACTAAAACAAAAGAAAAATAAAGGGTACTCTTCTCCTAACAAATGAGACAGGGATGAGTAAAACAGAGTTGTACTTTCAGTCAACTTCAAGGATCAAAATCAGAGAATAAATAGAGATCCACATCCGAAGCTATGGATGCTGCTACCAGAGCAGACAGAAGCACCCAGATTGGACACCAGCAGGAAAACCAGAATATGGCACCACCCTTAAGTGGAATGGGGATTGGGATCAAGCTCTGCACAAACCATGGCAGAGAAAAAGGAGAAAACACAACTCCCAGGTTGCTTGAGGCAAGAGCTCATCACAAGTTCCACGCCGGGACAAGAAGAGAACATAGACATTTCATCACCACGACCCAACCCAGCAGCCATCAACCAGGAAGCAGGATGTAAAATACACTCAAGAACACAGAGACAGAGCCCTCAAAGAAGGAATAAAAGACTTGTTCCTGAAAGAGGACACCTGCTGGCATATACAAATACTGCGAATCAGAAAGTGGTGAGCATAGAAGTAAATGAATGTAAAAGTACAATGAACACACCTACTCTATGTAAGTCTGAACTTTATAGCTTTAAAATTATAAAATGTTTCCAAATCTAATGTTAGAATTATAGCCAGTAATATCAACAATTAGAATAGTAATTCACTCCATAGGAAATTAAAACAAAAAGACAAAAATAACTTAAAATAAGTAGGTTAAGACTCTACCAAGAGACAGAGAAGGAAATAACATTTGTTAAAAAAAGAGAGATAGAATAACAAAATAAGACAGCAGCCAGAAATAAAATAGACATTAAAAAGAACAAATAACAAAACCCTTGAAGCAAGAATATGTTCTTTAGACAAATTTATAAGCTCAATATATTTATAAGCTCAATATACAGCACAAATTCTAAAATGGATATAGTATGAGAGAGCAACAGAATTAGAAGATAACACTGTGGAATTTCCCAAAAGTCAGCAAAAAGAGACATAGAAGGAAAAAAGATGAAATAACACAAGACATAAAGAGAAGATTGAAAGATTCCAACATATATACAAAGGAAATTCCAGGGAGGGAAAAAAGGAAATGGAAGAAAACCAATACTTGAAGTGTCAGTGTTAAAAAATGATGTGAATTTTGAAGTTGAAAGTATCCTCCAGATGCCAAGCAAGAAAAATAAAAATAAATCCCGAACCAGACACTTGACAGTTAGCAACAGAAATGAAGATTTGTGTCATCTACATTCCTTGTTTCCAGTTTCTGTCTTTTAGTTTCTTGAACTTGCTCTCTTAGGGATTCTACCTTTTGTTACTCTAGCTGAATTGTTTCTAGTAGAACCTGAAAAGAATCACCCTGAACCCCTAGAAGAGCTTATTCCTACTTTCTGGCAATATTATCAAAAAATAGCCCTCTGCTGCAAACCTTCCATGGAATTGAATTGGTTAAGGAGTTACCTTGGTGAACACAGTCCACATTCAGTCATTGTCAACAGAGCTTTGTGCAGGCTTGGGTAACTTAGCACAACTCAAGGCTGTTCTAATGGGTCCTCTCAACATCAGAGCTCCCAGTGAGATCTTTGGGCCTTCACTAGCCTGTGTCGCACCCCAATTTCTTCCCTTGATAGTCTCTGCTTCCTTTCCTGCCTTTCAACAAGATGATGATTCCAAAATTACTCAACAAACCAATGGCTCATCTTGACCCTGGAGTCTGCTTTCTCCAGGGAAACACAACTCACTATCCCATTTGTCAAAGCCATTACATTACAACCTCCATTTTACTTATTTTATCACTGTCATTATTGAAAGATGTTCTTATTTATGACTCCCAGCAATTTCCAATGCCAAGGTTTTCTATTACCTTCCCTTACCACCTTCTTGGCTTCTTTTGCCAGTTCCTTCTCATAATCTTATAAGACTATGGTTCACACTTTTCTCTTCCACTACCTTCATTTACCTTGTGATTTCATCAACCCTCATGATTCTAAATATAATATATGTATTAATAACTGGAAATTACATCTTTTTAGCCTAGCTCACTCCCCTGATTATTTTGTACTTTCATTTAGATTTTTACATAGTCATCTCATACTTTGCAAAGCTGAGTTCCAAATTTTACTCCAATAACTTTTCCAACCCCTGCAAATGACATTTCCACTCTTTCAGTTATTAAGACTCAATACCCAATTCTATTTTCTTTTTTGCACATCCCATATCCTACTCTTTAGCAAATCCTGCCACCTCTGCTTTCCAAACATATCAGAATCTGGAAGAATCACATCACCATTACTATCAACTAGTTCAAATCACCACTATGTCTTACCTAAATTATTATTAGAGTAACCTCCAAATTGCCATGTCTAATTCCACACCCTAGCCCTAACCATAGTCTATTTTCAACGCAGGAAAAAGAACTGTCCCAATAAAACAGGTGGAATATGAGCATATAAAGCCATATATAGGCATACACCGCTGTAATTCATCACTCTGGATAGATAAAATAGAAAGATTACAAGTCTGAACTCAGCTTGAGCAGCTTAGTGACTTGATGAGATTCTGTCTCAAAAATAAAAATTTAAAAGAGCTGAGGCTATAATCCTGGGTTCAATTTCCAGCACATAGAAAAGGAGGAGGAGGTGATGAAAAGATGTTCTACACCAGGCAGGCAGAGAGAACCAGCCAGATCCACCTCTTATCAGCTGGCGGCTGCCAGAGGGAACAGGGACACACACAGCCAGGTAAGCTACATCCACTCACAGGCGATAACTAGAGGCTCTGGCTTCCTTTCAGGCAGCCATCACCCACCAGAAGAATCAGACAAACACACCCCTGCAGGAGTCCTGGTGTAGACAAACAGGCTGAGAGAAGCAGCCCTACCACCACACACCCCTAGCCATCTGGAAGCCCTAGTGTAGCTGCACAGGTCTGGAGGAGCCTACTACCTCTGGCTGTAAACTTAGGATCAGAGGAATCCAAGTGCCTTTCCCATTTCCCTATACTGGGGAAGGGCAGGTGCCTGGGAGCCCACAACCAGAATGTCAGGAGAATGTCAAAATGAAGGAGCAAAAGACAATCTCAGACCTCCAACCATACAAAACAAGCCTGAGAGAAGCAGTCATAGAAGTCGCATGCTTGAAATATCCAAGAGCATAGCAACTGAAGTAAAGAAACAACTTCATGAGACTGTAAATGTAATCAAATCAGAAATAATGTGTCAGGTAAAAGAAGAAATCACAAACACAATGGAAGAATTGCTCAGCATATCTAAAGAAAATATACATAAAAAAGAGGAGCATAGAAATATGATTGAAACCTTGAATGAACAATATAGAAAGGAATTACAATGCATGAAATAGGTTCAAAAAGCTATTCAGGAAATTAAAAATCAATTGAAAGCTAGCAAAACTGCTTCAAAGAGACTAAAGATAGACTTTCAGACCTTGAATACAAGATGGCAGCTAGCAATCATGAAAGGAAAGAACTCTTAAAAATAAAAGAACCAAGAAATAGCAATTCAACATCTACAAGATGATACAAAGAGAAAGAATTTAAGAGTGATAAGCATTAGTAAAAAAGCAGGGGTCAACACAAATGACATAAAAATACTATTTACAGAAGTAATAGCAGAAAACTTCCCAAATATGGGACATTAAGTGAGGCATATAGAACTCCAACTAACCATAACCAAAGTAAATCTACAGACAAACATTTAATAATTAAGATCCCAGAAATTCAGCACGAGAAAAAATATTAAAAGCTGTTAGTGAAAAGAAGCAGATCATCTATAAAGGAAAACCAATCAAAATCACAGCATATTTACCAACACAAACCATCAAGTAAAGAAGAGATCAGAGAAAAGTATTTTAATTCCTGAAAGAAAACAACTTGCAGTCCAGATTGATGTACCCTGAAAAACTGGCTTTCAAAATCAATGGGAAAACCCTAGCAGAAAAAAAAAGGAATTAATGGGATCCAAAAGCAAAATGGCTAATGTAAGAGCAAAGGGGAGAAAACACTTGGGAGGGAAAGGTGGAAACTACTGTCAATTTCTTATTGTCTTATCTTGAACTCTTGCATTGTTTACACAATTTTGTTAGGTTTGGCTTAGTTCTGTCTTGTTTTGTTAGATTTTATGTTTTCATATGGTAGGGGCAGCTATTTTGAATACAATGGGATATTTTATGGTAATCATGGTTTCCTATCATATTGCTTTGAAGTCTTATAATGTTTTCATTCATTGATTTTATTGGTTTTATTGTTTTGCTTGATTTTATTATGTGTAAATGGCATGAACAGCTATTCTGAAGAAAACAAGACATTATGGTAGCCTTTGATGATTTACTATCATCTTGTTTTGAAGTCCTACCATGCTTTTCTTCTTCTATTTTGATTGCTTCTATCCTGCTGTGTTTTATTTGATTTTATTATATGTGAAGGCATAGACAAATTTTTTGAGGAAAATGAGATATTGTGGTAGCCATTGTTCACTTCCTGATATTTGGTTTTGAAGTCCTGTAATGCTTTCATTCTTTTGAATGGTTTTATAAACTTTTGTTATGTTAAATATTATTGTGCGTGAAGGGTAGACTCAGCTATGTCGAAGAAAAGAGACATTATGGTAGCTACTGTTGATGACTGGTTGTCTTGTGAAGTGCTATGCTGTTTGCATTGTTCTGTTCTGGTTTGCTTTGCTCTGTTCTCTTTTGTTTTATTCTCTTTAAAATAAAAAAAAATTAAGTCAATGGGAAAAAGAGATACTCCATGATAAAGAACAACTGAAGGAATTCATGACCATCAAATCAACCCTATAGAGAGTGCTAAAAGATATTTTAGAGAGAGATAAAAATGACCATGGTTCCAGGAACAGCAGCCGAGGAGGACTGCCAAATAGGACAGTTAACTGAATGAATGGGAAAAGTGGAGGGCCAACAGCAGGAGGATAGCGTGGCAGAAACAAACCAATATACCCTGGTTGTAACCATTAATGTAGAAGGCCTCAACTCAGCAATGAAAAGAAATACAGGGAGAGTGGATCAAGAAACAAGATCTACCAATATAATGTATTCAAGAAACACATTTAACTTGAAAGGAAATTCATAGAATGAAAATCAAATGACAGAAAACAATTTTTCCATGTGATAGAAAAACAGAAAAAAATCAAGGGCAACTTGTCCATCAGTCACAGAATAGATAAGAAAGATATGGCATTTTCATACAATGGAAAGCTACCCAACTATAAAATAGGATAATCTTGAGGCTCTTGTAGGTAAATGGATGCAATTGGAGATCATATTCATGGAAGAAACAGTTTGAACTCATATAGGTGAGCCCTAGCATAAAAATAGGAGTCAGTGAGATCCAAAACGTACAATAGATATGACAAAAGTGATATGGGAGCAAACATCTACGAGAGAAAGATGGTAACCAATACTAATTTCTTACTGCCTGTCTTAAGCTCTTGTATTTTTTTCTCAATTTTGTTAGGTTTGTTCTGTTTTATTTTGTTAGATTTGACTGTGTCTAATGGTATTGGCAGCTATTTTGAATATAATGGGATGTAGTATGGTAATTATGGTTGGTTTCCCATTATGTTGTTTCAAAATCCTACAAAGCTTTCATTCTTTTGTTTAACTGGTTTTATTCTGTTTTGTTTGATTTATTATGTGCAATGTTATGAACAGCTATTTTGAAGAAAATGAGACATTATGGCAGCCATTGTTTATTTCCTATCATCTTGTTTTGAAGTTTTATAGTGCTTTTATTCTTGTGTTTTAATTGGTTTTACTGTTTTATTTGACTTTATTATGTGTGATAGCATGAACAACTGTTTCGAAGAAAATGAGACAGTCTAGTAACCATTGTTCACTTCCTGTCATGTGGTTTTTAAGTCCTGTAATGCTTTCATTCTTATGTTTTGATTGGTGTTAGTCTGTTTTCTATTATTTCATTATATGTGAAAGTATGGACAATATTTTAAAGAAAATAAAAAACATTATGGTAGCCATTGTTGATTACCTACTTGCCTTGATTTGAAGTCTCATCATGCTTTCATTCTTTTGTTTTGATTGGTTTTATACTTTATTTTGTTTGATTTTATTGTGTGTAAAGAAGGTATTGACAACTATTTTGAAGAAAACAAGAAACATTATGGTAGCCACTGTTAATTTCCTGTTGTCTTCTTCTGAGGTCCTGTGTTGCTTGTTTTGTTTTGTTTTTCTTTAAAATAAAAAAAGACCAAAATAAAAAAGATGTTCTACATTATATGCCATCAGGAAAATTCAAATAAAAACAACAGTGTGATACCACTACATACGTATTGGAGTGATCAAAATTTAGACTGATAGTAACAAATACTAGCAATGGAGTAACAGGAACTCTCATTCACCACTGATGGAAAAACAAAATGGCACAGCAACTTTGAAAGATAGATTGGCACAGTTTTACAAAAGGAGACATACTCATAGCATATGGTCCAGCAACTGTACTCCTTGGTATTTCCCCAAAGAGATGGAAACCTTATGTCCAAAAAAAAAAACCTGCATATGAATGTTCACAGTAGCTTTATTCTTAATTACCAAAACAGAAGCATCAAAGACCCCCTTCAACAAAATGGTATACTACTTAGCACTAAAAATGAACAAGCTATGAAAAAGCATGAAAGAAACTCAAATGCAAAATAAAAGTAAACATAGCTAACCTGAAAAAGTCACATACTGTGTGATTGTAATTATGTAACATTTTGGATAAGGTAAAACTATAGAAACAGTTAAAAAAGACCACTGGTTGTCAAAGGCAAGGGGGAGAGAGAGAGAGAGAGAGAGAGAGAGAGAGAGAGAGAGAGAGAGAGAGATTAGGAGATAAAGAACAGAGAAATTTTAGGACAACAAGAATGTACTCTATGACAGAGGACACATGTCATTGTGTGAATGTCCAAACTCAGAAATTGTACAATAAAAATAAACCCTCATGTAAATTAGGGGCATGGGGCAACAACTGTGTGCAATAGGAGGTTACAGCAGTAACAAACGTATCAGTCTGGTGGGAGATACTCACAGCTGAGGAGAGTATGTATGTGTGGGGACAGGAAATATAAAGCTCTCTCTGCCTTTTTAGAAATTTTGCTGTAAACCTAAACTAGTTTTAAATAATAAAGCATTTTATTTAAAAAGATCAAAGTGGAAATTATTAAATACTCTGAACTGCAAATAAATAATACAAATAATCATACCTGTGGAATACGAGCAAAATAGTATTAGGAAACAAATTCCTTGAAACGTATTTATTAAAACTAATAATTATGCAGAAATCAATATCCAACTTTAACAGAAAAAAAACAAAAATATATTAAACTTAAAAAAGAAGAAACCAATGAAAAGTAAAAATTAATAGAATAAAAAACAACTTATAATGGCACAGCACAACATCAACAAAACCAAAAGCTGATCTTTTAACATTAATAAAGTATTGTATGGAAGCCACTAGGTTCTGGGGACCACAAGGAAGGGAAAGAGGGAAAGAGGGAAAGAGAGGGGGAGAGGTGGTAAGTAGAGAGGGATAGAGAACAAATGAGCAATGTTTTCACTTTTATTAAGTACAAAATGATTATACTCACTTTGGAAAATTGAAATTTTGTAAAACAAGTTTCCTAGTATCCTTAAATCACAAAATACAAGACAGTCACTATTATTCTATCAATTTCTAGGGCCAACAACTTCTACTCCATAAAACAGGATGCAAAGCTAAATGATGCAGGTTGTTGCAAAGCGAAATAAACGATACAGTTCTTTTTTGTCTTTTCCCTCTACCCCCTTTCATTTTTTCCAGTATCACATTCATGTATTTATCTTGTAAGAACTTATTATCATATATGTATACAGATTGAAAACCAGACTAACAGGCCAAAGAACATATAAAATATGTAAGACAAATGTACTAAGTCAAGGTACACTTTTGGATACATTTTCCATTCTGGATTGCAATAACTCTCCCTCTCCCTCTCCCTCCTTATTTCTCTCTTTCTCTCCCTCTCCTTCTCTCTGTCTTCCTATTATCTATCTTTCATATGAAGAAGAAAAGGCTGAAGACAGATAAGCCTAGATAATCAGACAGTGAAAAAGGCTCAGCTTCCAAGAGACATGCCAGAGCTATGGGTTCTACTTGGAAGAAGAAATAAAAGTGTGCATCTACAAAGAAAAGCATGAAATATACTAATCAGAGAGGCAAGCAAAGAGTAGCATAAGTAGCCAAATGCTAGTGCTTAAAGTATTTTCTTTTGTAAGTAAAAAGCTAGCATTACATAAAACAAAACCAATTTAGACTAAAATGTCTTTATTAAGAACTATTTATAGAAGATTAAAATAATATAGCAGAAATCTGAGGAAATTTAATTGTTCTTTTATATATTTGAATAGCTCATCAACAGATTTTCAGGTATTCATTAATATAACACACCAATTTTTCTCCAGAGATGAATCCCTTATCCAAACACCAACTAAAGATTTGGCTACTGATTTCATAAACTGGGAAACAACTTTTAGGCACGAAACAATATTTTATTTAACTTTCATATACTTTATGTATATTTATTTGCTTGTATTTAACATTGATAAGCTATATCAAAATGAGATAGGTAAAATTATAAAGGAGTAGGGTGTTTGTCCAGTGATAGAGAATTCACCTAACATGTGCAAAGACATGGCTGGATTCCCAGCACTACAAAAAAATAAAAATTAAATAAAAACCAGCTTGGGAAACTGGGAGTATAATTCAGTGATAGAATGTACACTCAGCATGTATGAGCTCTTAGGTTCAGTTCCCACCACTAAAATATGTCATACCTACCTACATACATACATGCATATATACATACATACATATTTACATTCATACATTTTGTGCCTAGATGTTCTTCCAGGCTCATGCTTCCCCTGGGAGAGACTTTTCCTGAATAACTCAGAATATACCCAGAGATTTTCTAATTTTAAAAGGAGAAATACATCAAGATATTGTTCACTTCCTTTGGAGAATACTGTATGTATAAAAATATATCAGCGGACAGAGAAGATTTTGTAAAACAAGTTTCCTAGTATCCTTAAATCACAAAATACAAGACAGTCACTATTATTCTATCAATTTCTAGGGCCAACAACTTCTACTCCATAAAACAGGATGCAAAGCTAAATGATGCAGGTTGTTGCAAAGCGAAATAAACGATACATAATCCAATTATTTCCCTCACATATGACCTTATAACTGATCACAGAAAATTCCAATAATCTCCCATAGTCAGAGGTCTATTCATGTATCTTTTTGTCAAAGTTCCAGTGTACAACACAATTCCAATAATAATAACCCAAAACCAGAACCCCCACTCCAAGTCCCACTGCCTTCACTAAAGCCAGGTATTATGGATTAAGAACTGGTGGCCAACTTAATGCCAGCTAAGTACATCAGCATGGTGCTGAGCGTAGATGTTCCACCTGAGGAAAGTTGCCAGCATAAATAGAAAGGTGGAGGAAGAGAAGGAAGGCGTCAATCCGTTATTGCATTGAGGCATTGTGGGTTCTCCTATGATTTGCTGTTTGAGCTGTTGGTTTTCCTGGAGAAGCTTTGGTCCTCACATCGAGCATTGCTTCCTGGCTCCAGAGGGGAAGATGTGTGCCACTTGTTCTCCAGGATGGGCCCATCATGCTGGCTTCCTGACATGTACCCAACTGTGCTTATCAGAAGAGGAGCTCGGGGCCTCCGTGTCACTGAGGATGACTGTGGTGCCTTTTAGGACAGCCTTGGTCTTTGTTGTGAGTGTGACTTCTCAGCTCCAGCACAGAACCCTCATTTCACCAGCACAGCTCCTTCATCCTGCTGGCATGGACTTTCTGGCTTCTACCGCTGATCTTTGGGCCTTCCCGGCACAGATCCGTAAAAGAGACTGGTGTGAGTCCTTCTTGTGGGCTCTAGACCTCCAGCTGGACTTGTGGGAGGCACTGTCATGAGCTCTGGGTTTTTATCTGGACTAAAGTGGAACACTGCTGTGGGATTCAGGCCCTTGGCTGATTATTCTATGACTTTGGTGTTGTGTATAGATTTCCTGCGTATTCTTGTGTTAACTCCCGGTGACCATTATAAAGTAATAGTATAAACTTCATGTCCTGATTCTGATTGTTCCCTGCACAACCCCTGACTACAATACCTGTTAGGCAGAGAGGTAAACTTGTCCTTTACCATTCCCAAAACGCTTTCATCATTTCTCAGCTTTGCTCAGCTGTTTTCTCCATCTATTTCCCAAGCAGCAACCAATCGTGACTTTCTTTCATCAGTGCTTCATGCTCCACGAAGTTTCCCTCTTATTCTCCACCTCAGAAGTCTTCTTTTCTCCTAAGAATTCCATAGCATTAATACCATCTCTCTTGCATGATTTGTAAATTTGTAGGATGGCTCTACATGCAGATGTTATTTTCTTTCTTCCACTACAGATTTTAAGGATAATATTTTGTGTGGGGGATGTAGCACCACAGACCAGACCAGTAAGCACATTCTTACTCATGCAACCCCTTCCTTAAGAAGACAACGCCACACACACACACACACACACACACACACACACACACACACACGCAGCCTTGCAGCATTTCTATATTATAATAGCATCATGATTTTGCAGGTTCTGCTCACTTAGCCCAGGTCATGAGCCAATCAATGACAGTAGAAGAATTACATTTAATTGCCTTATTATTTAATAAGTCTTAAATGGAGTTTTACATAAGGGATTTGAAGAAAATGGCTACCTTAGATTAATTTATAAAATGTCTGTTCAGCTGTAATTCAGGTTTTCCACAGATCTCTACACCCTATAATAGACAAATCCCAAAATACTTTTTTGTATTTAAATCACCTTTCCTAATTACTCTTATTAGATATTCTTAGAGATGTTAATAATCCCTTGCCATGAAGCAATTTTCAGCAATATCCTTAGTAAAAATATAAAATGCAAATACACATTTACATGAGGTGTGTGCCTATGTGTACACACACAGAAACAGGACTGTGCTCCTATAATGCCAGATGAAGTTAATTAAGAAAGGCTAAGGAGTAAAATCAATGAATACAAGTTATTATAATATTGCTCCATGCTAAAAAATATTGTGGCTTCCTGTTTATATATTTCATCATCATGACTTTCACCATCAGAGAACAATACTATGGGTAGCAAATTATATACAAGCATACAATAAAGTGTGATTTATGTGACATCAAGAAGAACAAACAAAAAGGCCTTAACTTATACTAAGCTATTACTTGAAAAGATACACTAGCAAGTACCAAATCCAGACTTGTCAAAATAAATATTGGCAATAGCTGGACACTGTTATATTTTTGCATACTAAGTTGTGGATGTATACACACATAAATGAAAAGGCATGAATTTTAAGAGGCTCCCAAAAAGAAAGAAAGATTTAGAGAAGCATAAATTGCTGAAATAAAGCATTCCTCCCCTACGTTGCAACATCACAGAGACTCTTCTAAAAGGTTTGCGCACTTAGAGGTAACTGTAATGTGAAGCTTCCAAGGTATGTCAGAATGCTTTAAATATTTATTTGATTAAAAGTACGTATTTAATAATAATAGTTCTGTATTTAGTACTGACAATATCAATTTCTTAAAGACACTGGGGTTTTTTGAAGGCCAAAAAAAAAAAGGAGAAAGAGAGGGAAGGAGAGATGGTAGGTAGGAGAGAGGGAGGGTGTGAAGGATGAAGAGAAAGGAGAGGTAAAGAAAAGAAGGAAGGAAAAGAGAAAAGAAACTGTAGGTAGCAAACAGCTCCAGGTTTCAGCCCAGATTCCTTCCCCCCAAAAAAGTTCAAGTTGGAACCACTGGACATGTGGGCTCTCACTATAAAATAAGGGAACAGAAACGTCCACAGAAAGATGTAATTCTGAAGAATTGGAGGAGAGTGCCCTGGTTTTCGGGGAAGCAAAGCATTTTCCTGAAGAAAAAACTAAAAGGTCCAAATTTACCATATGAATGAAGAGCTGGAATTAATCACTAGGATCACAAGGCAAAAACTGGATGGAAGTGAAGATGTGGATATGGCTACACCCTCGTGCAGGATCAGGTGCGACAGACAACCTAACTAAATAAAATCCTTGAAGCTCGATAGTTTAACAAAAATAGCAAGCACCAAGCCATATGTCTGTGCTTAGCTATCATTTAGTGCTTAGCAATCATTTAGATTTATCTAAAATTATATACTTATATAAGTACAGTTCAGGTCCACCAGTAGCACTGCTTTGACTTTCTTTTCTTTCAAACTGAATGTTGCAGAAATCAGGAAAGATGAGTAAGAGGGCCTGTAGTACCTGGGTTTGCAAGGAACCGAAGGAATAATACAGAACTGCAGAAAGGAGCTGCTATACTTACAGAAGAGAGAGCGTTTTCTTCCACCAAATCATTTCAACATCAGTTTCAACATAGAGATTTCCAAAACAGTGTATCTCCATGAAATGCCCTTGTAAAATTCAGAATGTGACTAATACTTTTACATAGCCTATGTGCTAGTTAATGTGGAAAATAGGAAATTCAAGAAAGAAGACCAAAACCTCTAACAGTCTTCACCTGAGGCAAAATCCAAGAGCAATAGAAGTGGCATAGTTAGAAACGAAGAAGTGGGTCTGACTTCTTTCTTTCAAGGTAAAAATCTATCTGAGAAACAAAGGGTAAACCCAAGATAATTTTGAAGAGGAGATGACAAAACACAAGGGGTACCCTCTTTTTCATTATTACAAGTCGAGTTATCACTTCCTTGAAAAGATTAAAACCTAAACTATTCCAGATTTTTTTCAATTTCTTTTTTTTATTTTAAAGAAATTTAGACAAAAGAGGACATAACAAAGCAGATCAGAACAGAACAATGTAAGCAACACAGTATTTCACCACAAACAACCCATAATTAACAGTAAGTACCATAATGTCACTTTCTTTGAAATAATTGAGCATAACTTCATATACAATAGTATCAAACATAATAAAATAGTATAAACTATTCAAGAGAATGAAAGTACTACAGGGCATTCAGAACCAAATAACAGAGAATAAACAATGGCTACTATATTATCTCATTTTCCATTGAAATTTTTTTATACTAACACACATAATAAAATCCAGTGAAATACAATATGATAGAACCAATGGAAACAGAAGACCAAAAGCATGGTAGGACTTCAGAGTAAGATGATATGAAATCAGCACTGGCTATTGTAATGTCTTGTTTTCTTCAATAGTATGGAATAGTTTCTCCTATTATCAGTTCAGACCATCACAGATAATAAAATCAAACAAATCAGGATAAAATATTTCCAACTAATGAATGAAAACATTATAAGGCTTCAAAGCAATGTATTGGGGAATCATGATTACCATAAACTCTTATGTACTCTTACCATTTCTTACACTAGGGAGACTCTACGTTATTTATATATGTGAGTTTGATTTATTTCGCTTATGAGTATGGTCTCAAGTTGTGCCCATTTATTTATAAATATCTCAATGTGATCATTCTTTATAGCTGAGTAGTACTCCATTGTATAAAAATACCACATCTTTTTTATCCATTCCTCAGTTGACGGACACTTGGGTTGTTTCCAAGATCTGGCTATTACAAATTGTTATGCTATAAAAATGGGTGCACATAATTCACTGTGGTATGGTATTTTGAGTTCTTCTGGGAATATGCCTAGAAGTGGAATAGCTGGGTCAAATGGGACTTCCAATCCCAGCTTTTTAAGGAGCCTCCAGACTGACCTCCAAAGTGGTTGCACCAGTCTACACTCCCACCAACAGTGCAGGAGAGTTCCTTTTCCCCCACAGCCTCTCCATCATTTGTTGTTGGTAGTTTTCTTGATCCTGGCCATTCTTTCTGGAGTGAGATGGAATCTCAGTGTGGTTTTAATTTGCATTTCTCTAGTGACTAATGATGAGGAAAATTTTTTCATGTATTTATTTGCTATCTGTATTTCTTCATCTGAGAACTGTGTATTCATCTCAGATGCCCATTTTTGGACTGGGTCTTTGAATTTCACAGGTTTCATTTTTTAAAATTCTTTATATGTTTTAGACAGAAGTTCTTTGTCTGACGGGCAGTCCACTAAGATTTTTTCCCAGTGTGGGTTCTCTTTCCACTATGCTGGAGATTTATTTTGACATGCAGAAACTTTTTAATAAGACGGGATCCCAGTTATTGATTCTGGGAAATATTTCCCGTGTGTTTTGATTCCTGTTCATGATTTCTCTACCTACCCCTATGTCTTCAAGATTTTTACCTAATTTGTCTTCCAACAGATTTAGTGTTTCTGTTTTAATATTCAGATCTTTGATCCATTTATATGGTGATAGGCATGGGTCTAGTTTTAGTTTTCTGCATATGGAGAGCCAGTTTTTCCAGCACAATTTATTAAAGAGACTGTTGTTCTTCCAGTGTACATGTTTGGCTGCTTTATCAAAGATAAGATGGTTGAGTGAATTTGGTAGTTGTGGTTGTATCTTCTAATCTATTCCATTGATCTTCAGATCTGTTTTTTGTCCCAGTATCACGTTGATTTTATTACAATAGCTTTGTAGTATAACTTCAAGTCAGGGATTGTGATGCCTTCTGCCTTGCCTTTGTGCTTACAATTGCCTTTGCTATTCTAGGTCTCTTCTGGTTCCAGATGAATTAAGAAGTGATTTCTCTAGATCTATGAGGTTTGTTGATGATATTTTCATTGGGATTGCATTGAATCTGTATAACAGTTTTGGGATAACAGCCTTTTTCACAATATTTATTGTTCCTATCCATGAACAAAGGATGTCTTTCCATTTTCTGAGATCCTCTTCAATTTCTTTTTTCAGGGTATTACAGTTTTCCCTGTATAGATCTTTTACTTCTTCCATGAGATTAATTCCTAAGTATTTCTTTTTTTTTTTTTTTTTTGGATGCTAGTGTGAAGGGTGAGGCTTCTCTTATTTCTCTCTCTGTAATTTTGCTGTTAGTGTATATAAAAATGCTATTGATTTTTGAGTATTGATTTTGTATCCAGCCACATTACTGAATTTATTTATTATATCTAGGAGTCTTTCAATGGAGTTTTGGGGGTCTTCTATGTAGAGTATCATGTCAGCCACAAATAATGATAATTTAACTTCTTCTTTTCCTATCTTTACCCATTTTATTTCTCTCTCTTGTCTAATTGCTCTGGCTAGTATTTCCAGTACTATATTAAACAGGAGTAGTGGGGGATATCCTTGTCTTGTGCCTGATTTTAAGGCAAAGGCCTTCAGTTTTTGGCCATTTAGTATGATACTGGCTGTTGGTTTGTCATAGATGGCCTTTACCATATTGAGGTAAAGACCATCTATTCCATTTCTGTAAGGTTCTTATCATGAATGAATGTTGGACCTTATCAAAAGCTTTTTCTGCATCTATAGAAATGATCATGTGATTCTTACTATTGGCTCTATTGATGTGGTAGATTACATTTATTGATTTACATATGTTGAACCATCCCTGCATGCCTGGGATGAATCCCACTTGGTCTTGGTGTATAATCTTCTTAATGATTTGCTGCATCCTGTTTGGTAATATTTTATTGAGGATTTTTGCATCTGTGTTCATTAGGGAGATTGGTCTGTAGTTCTCTTTTTTAGTTAGGTCTTTCTCAGGTTTTTGTACCAGAGTAATATTTGCTTCCAGGAATCACTTAGGAAGAATTGCTTCCCTTTCAATTTCACTGAAGAGTTTGAGGAGTGTCAGCATTAAGTCTTCTTTGTATTTCTTGTAGAATTCTGCAGTGAATCCATCTGGGCCTGAGCTCTTCTTTGTGGGTAAGGACTTAATCACATTTTCAATTTCATTGATAGAGATTGGGTTATTCAGCAGTTTTACATCTTCTTGACCTAGCTTTGGTACTTCATGTGTTTCTAGAAATCTGTCCATTTCTTCTGGGTTATCAAATCTATGAGACCAGAGTTTTTGAAATAGGTGTTGATGATCTGTGGTATTTCCACAGAATCTGTAGTGATTTCATATTTTTCATTCCTTATTGCATGAATTTGAGCTTTTTCTTTCCTTTTTAAAATAAGGTTGGCTAGGGGCTTATCAACTTTATTTATTCTTTCAAAGAACCAACTCTTTGATTCATTCAATCTTTGGATAGTTTTCTGAGTCTCTACTGCATTAAATTCTGCACTGATTTTTATAATTTCCTCCCTTCTTTTGGCTTCAGGCTTGACTTGCTCTTCTTTTTCTAGATGTCTGAGGTGTAAACTCAGGTTATTTATTTTTATTCATTCTGCTTTACTGACGTGGGAACGCTGCAATAAATTTTCCTCTGAGGACTGCTTTCATTGCATCCCACAGATTCCTATAAATTGTATTTGTATTTTTGTTTGCTTGTAGGTATTATTTAATTTCTTTAATTTCCCCTATGACCCACTGATTGCTCGAGAGTATTATTCAATTTCCATGTGTTTGTGGGTTTTTGAAGTTTCTTTTATCATTAATTTCTATTTTCATGGCGCTATGATTTGATAACATACATAGGATAATTTAAATTATTTTGAATTTATTTAAATATTTCTGTGGGCTAGTATATGATCTATTTTAGAGAATGTCCTATGTACTGCTGAGAAGAATGTATATTCTGATGCTGCTGGATGGAACACTGTATACGTCTATCAATTCCATTTGTTCACAAGTGTGATTCAGTTCTGTTATTTCTTTGCTGCTTTTCTGTCTGGTTGATCTGTCCGTTGGTGTCAATGGTGTGTTAAAGTCTCCTGTTATAATTGTGTTATTTCTAATTTGATTTTTCATTTCTATTAATACTTGCTTTATATAACTGGATGCTCTGGAATTTGGTGCATATATATTTAAGATTGGTATCTCTTTATCTTGAAATTTTCCCCTAACCAGTATGTAGTGACCTTCTTTATCTCTTAGGATCATTCGTGGCTTGAAGTTCACATTGTCTGCAAACAGAATAGCTACCCTTGCTTTTTGGGGGGTTCCTGTTGCATTAAATATTGTTTTCCATCCTTTGATTTCAGTCTGTGAGTTTCCTTTTGGGTAATATGGGTTTCTTGTAGACAGCATATGGTTGGATGCTGTTTCTTGATCCATTCTGCCAGTCTGTTTCTTTTAATTGGTGAATTGAGATCATTTACATTAATGCTTATAACTGTTATATATTGGTTTACTGTTGACATGTTATCTTTCTGCTGTTGCATCTTTATCTTTCCATTCTGTTTAATTGTCTGCCTTACTTAGTGCTTTTTTTCCTATGTAGACTATGTATCTAGACTGTCTTTCATTATTCTTTGCAAGGTTGGCTTGGTGATCATGAAGTTCTTCAGCTCTTCTTTGTCATGGAAGTATTTTATTTCTCCATCTATTTTGAAGGATAGTTTTTCAGGGTATATCAGTCTAGGTTGAAAATTATTTTCCTTTAGGATCTGAAATACTTCATTCCATGCTCTTCTTGACTTCATTATTTGTGTTGAGAAGTCTGCTGTGATTCTGATAAACTTTCCCCTATAGGTGATCTATCTTCTCTAACAGCTTTTAATATTCTGTTCTTACGTTGGATTTCTGGGATGGTGATTATTATATGTCTGAGTGTAGTTTTGTTTTGGTTATAACTATTTGGGTCTCTGTATGCTTCACTAATCCATATGTCAGTTTCCATTTTTTATGTTTGGGAAATTTTCAGCTATTACTTCCTATTACTCTTGATATCCATTGTGTTATCCCCTTCTTTTTCCTTTATCCCTATCAATCTTACATTTTTTTCTTTGCATCATCTTTCAGCTGTTGAATTGTTATTTCCTGATTCCTTGTTATGTTTAAAAAATCTTTCCTTTCCTGTTCACTAGCTGAAATCTTGTCTTCGAGGTCTGAAATACTCTCTTCACTTTCACTGAGTCAGTTTTGACAACTTTCAATGGAATACTTAATTTCCTGTATATCTCCTTGAATCTGCTTCATGTATTCTGTTTGTTTCTTATATTGTTCATCCAGGGATTCTATCTTTTTGGTTTTTTCCTCTAATTTTTAACTGTGTCTTCTTTAGATGTGTTCAGCATCTCTTTCATTACTCTTATCATTTCTTCTTTTACCTGGGAGATTATTTCTAATTTGAATTCCTTTAAAGTTTCCCAGAGTTGTTTCTTTATTTCAGTTGCTATTATTTCAGGTATTTCAGATGTATGGCATATATTTTCTTCTATGTACATAGCTCGTAGGCTTTCTTGGGATGGGGTGGAAGTTGGAGATTGCATTTTGGTCTTTTGTTTTGTCATTTTCCTATTATTTCCATGTTTCCAGTGTTGTTCCAAGCTTCCCCTGGGTGTGTTGGAAATCATCTCCTATGCCCTCGGCTCCTGGGACTGAATGGAGGTTGCTGAGCATGGTCCAGGCAGGCCCACAGGACATCCTGTGCTACCTCCAGTGTTCCAGGAAGCTGGGTGGGCACCTACCCACTGTGGATGATGGTCCCAAAGCTCTCCCCAGGCAAGGACCAATGGGCTGGAACTCACTTCATGTGCTCTTAACTCCCCTGATTGAAGAAGGTCGCTGGGTGTAATCTAGTCAGGCCACAAAACCTCCCAAGCCTAGTCTAATGTGGTTGGAAGCTAGGCAGGTCCTTGACCACTAGGAGCGATGATCTTAAACTGTCCTGGGGCTCAGGATGGTGAGCAGGAACTCACCCCGATGGCAGTACAGTTCCCAGGATTGAAATAAGGTCCCTGTTCATGTCCCAGGCAGGCCTTAAACCTGCAGAGCCCAGTCTTGTGTGGCTGGAAGCTAGGCACATCCTTGACCACTGGGAGTGATGATCTTAAACTCTTCCAGAGATGGTGAGCAGGAACTCTTTTTTCAGATTTAAAATAATTGCATGTATGAACAAAAACCACAGTGAATATCACATTTTTCAAGATAATTGAGTAAAAGACAAATCACTTTTAAATCCTTTAAAAATACCCACCCTATAAGTATACTGGTTCCCTCATTCTTACCGATTTCTAAATCAGTCCTGGTAGTCCTCTCTTGTTTTTAGGTGCATTGCTATGGCTGCCTCTGTGTCCTGAATGAATTCAAAACATTTCCCTTTAATAGTCATTTTGATTTTCAGGAGGAGCCAGAAGTCACATAGTACCACATCCTGGTGAATAAGGTGGATGAGGACACATTTGTATGATTCTACAATTCTCTTTTTCACTGTATGACATTAACTGTATTTTTTATCACACTTCATAAAGATACTCACAAAGGAGGACTTCCAGGACTGTTTCAGAAAATGGCAAGAATGATGGGATAAATGTATTCAAAGTTGAAGCAATGGTGGGTATCTTGAGAGTGATTAATGACGAAGCATCTTTTACTCTAATATTTTTTTTTTAAAATTTAAACATTTGCAGGCAACACACCTGGGATCCCTTCTGGCTTTCAGGAGCTATTCCTGTTTCCCATTTATGTTCTGCAATAAATCCTTCCTACTCTTAAAAAAATGTTAAACATTTCCTGTATATTTTGATCATAAATTATTTATATTACAGTATCAAGGGAATGGGATCTAGGTGTAAGCATGAAATGAATTATGTAGCATGTATCATATATATCTTATACCCATAGCTAAGAAATAATTTTTAACAAATCTAAACATAAAATAAATATTCATGTTGTGGAATTTTCCACTTGTGTTTTCTTTTCCATCCTTAAAGTTTTTGAATTTTGGACCATTTTGGATTTCAGATTTTCAGATTAGAGGTGGTAAACTTATACTTTATTTCTCTTATTTGCTAAAAATTAACTGTAAATTTACTATTTTGTAAACATTATCCCACAAATGATAGACATGTTGTGAAGTAATGTTAGCATATCAAAGTAAAGATGAATGATTAAAATAGGAAATTTCCATGGTCCCTGTAGATACAGAATTTTTTCCTGAGGATTTGATTCTCAGGTTTGAAAGTGAACACATTCACTGCATATAGCACCCTGTTTTGTAAACTCAGTGTTCATTATACCACTCTTTCTACATTAAGGGTAAAAGATAGGAATAAAATAAAAGGTTAATATTGAACATAATATTACTGAAAAGTATTCAATGAGTTAACATCTTGCCTGAGAAACATGAACACAGTATTTTTGTGGTCTTATTGAAATTTTTTAAAGGTCCATGAAAGATGATGATCTTTGTTCCTTTATATATGCTTTCATAACATATAACTTTTTTCATTATATTTAATCATATTTTCATTTGGGGCATTCTTGCTGTCATGCTTAGCTCCTTTATATCAAAATTATAGAAAATAATTTCTAAAAAAGATAGCTGCAAATACCATATTCTGAACTTGACCCTAGTTTCTAGGATGCTTCATTTTGAATGCCTAAAAACTCTGTGCTGAATATGATGGTGAGATTAAATTTTCAGTACTGAAACTGCACATTTTTAGCTTAGAAGAGTAAATGACCAGCTGAGCTGTGCTATCACTATTGCTAATCACTGGTTTTTGCCATAAAGACAAGTTAAACTGATTTTTGAAGAATTGCAGTCACTGTTTATAGTTTTTTGAAAACTATGAAAAGGATGAATAAGACTATGGGAGAGTCTACAGATACATTTTAAGAGAGATATAATAAGCATACTTTTATAAATGTGTATTGATATGAATGTTGTAAACATTAATGTATTAGACTGATAAACTTTTCTGGTTTTGGTTTTTTTTTTTTAAGAATCCAACATCCACAACTTAAAAGAGATGTTTGATCAGGCTCACAATATCAGAAGTTTCAATAGATGGCCTATGGCCTCCAGGGCATGAAAGTAATGGCATGAAGGTGATCTGAAGCAAGAGTGTTCATCTTGTGGTGGTCAGGAAGTAAAACAAGGGAAACAATGCCCAAAAGGAAGAGGCCAGGGACCAGATATACATCCAAGATTATGCCTCCATGACCCAGCCAGAAATTCCCAGACATGTGTTTTACTAATCTCTCAGGCAGTTTCCAAAGCAATGAAGTTAACAATTAAGTATAACCATCCTATTCCACCCTTCTCAACTTGACACTCAAATGCATTGCTTCAAACCATAGATATAATCTCCAAATAAAGGCAATTACAATTCCATAACTCAAAATCTCCCCTGAGAATCAAGGCAAACTCTTAGCTGGGAATCTATAAAATTCACAAAATAAGTTATTTAACCCCAAAATAGAATGACACAGAATAGATATTTTCATTCCAAAACGGATGAACAGAAGATAGAAAAAAGCAGTCAAAAGAAGACCAAAATCTGGCAGGCAAATGTTAAATCCTGTATCTCCAGCACCCAGGAAACACAGTGGTAAGATGTGAGCTTCAAAGGGCAAATAGTCAGCTCCACTGTATAACCTTGCTGGTTGTAGCCCATGTGGCCTCTCTCAATTGACTCCATTCACTATCTGCAACTTTCCTTGGGGGTGGTCCCTGTCCCTAACAACTCTGACTTCCTACACATTACATTTCATTCCCATGGCTTCACACATCTACCTCTTAGGGCTACATGTCTGACTCCCGGACCTTCCTTTGAAATCAGGGTTAAAGTATCCATAATTTCACAATTCTTGCATTCGATGTTTGTAAATAACCAGCATCATCTGAATAATGCCAAAACCTGCCAACATCTTGAACAATAGGTAGACTCTCTTAAATCATGACTGCGGCAACTTCTGATTACTGGATGAAAAACAAATCCCAGGGAACTGATTTTCTAGATAGCCCTTTCTTGAGCAGGGGGCTTAGGAACTCTCTTCTCAAATGAATGGTTCACACTTTTGCAACCTTCAACATGAAATATGTAGGGTCTCGCTCATCCCTAGGTTGCCTTCAAGGCATCTTTTTTCTTGTCCCTATTTAAAGTACCTAGATTCTTTTTAGTGGCACCAATTCCTTTGGCAAGCACATTTCCTTTGTCCCTGAATTCAGGTCAAAATTTATATTTTTCCAGTTTTTCTCCTCTGTTTTTTGTTCCTGATTCTCATTATAAGTCTGGCTAAAAGCAGCTAGCGCTACAGATCACGATGTGAATATTACGCAATCTTCAAATTTCTTCTGTCATACCAATTAATCTGAAGCCCTTAAAATCAATTTTCCACTGTCTCTGGACATGGGAAAATATAGATAAATTTTCTTCAGAATGTAATACTCATGTCCTCTAGACAAACTGCCAGTGGAGTCCTTGTTTTCAACTGAAATCTCCTGATCCTGAACTTTACTATCCACATTCATATCAGCATTGTGGTCTTCAACTCCAACCAGAACTGCCCACTAGTTTCCACTTACAACCAGGGCTTCTCTAGCCAGTATCTCCCAGCACTTCCAATTCCTCCCACAAACCAGTTCCAAGGTTTCTCCATATGCTGATACAGTCACAGCAGCAATCTCACTTCTCTGGTACCAATTTTCCTCATTGGCCAGCTTTCCTCTTGCTGATACAAAACACCCAACACTCACAATTTAAAAGAGGAGACATAAATTTGGCACATGGTTTCATCGGTTTGAGAACACATCTAGCTGGCTTCAACATCATCATTGAAGAAAGTATGGTTGAGCAAAGTTGCTCACCTCATGCATGCTGGGAGGCAGAGCAAGAAACAAGGTTTCAAGAGGAAGAGGCCAGAAATTAGATCAAGATCATGCCTCCATGATCTTGCCAAACACACCCAGAAGTATGCTCCCAGAGAGCTTCCAAGTCAATCAAGTTAACAAGTAAGCATAACCATTGCAGAAATTTACTATTTTTAACTTACATACTTGACCTAAATTTAGTTATATGAGCCTAGAAAAAAAATCTATCTAAAATGGATGTTAAAATCAATCCCATGTCTCACACAGAGCCATGACTGAATTTCATTATCACTCAAAGGACCAAGAAAGATAACCCAGCTATGAAAGCATAGGTAGACTGTTAGTGATCATGACCTCAGATGATAAATAATTTCAAAATCATGGTGAACTTTCTG
The DNA here is from genome assembly GCF_034190915.1 of Cavia porcellus. Taxonomy (NCBI): domain Eukaryota; kingdom Metazoa; phylum Chordata; class Mammalia; order Rodentia; family Caviidae; genus Cavia; species Cavia porcellus. The sequence continues at coordinate 43,273,886 of NW_026947497.1, forward strand.
GCCACATAGAGGCTAGATTAACCACAACAGCAACACTCATCAGTTTCTGCCAGTAATAAAACCAGAGTCAGAATTTGAAAATTTACTTACTAAACAAATCATTTCTAAGAGGTCATTTTGTTTTCCAGTCTGTCTTTAGTTTAAGTATAACAAATTATACAAATAATTAATAGTCACTGAGAAAAAATTAAGTAGAGATAATGTATCAAATATCATTGTATATCTTTAAAAATTTAGAAGAGCACACTATAAAGTTAAAATAAAATGGTATTTAGGATCAATTTTCTGAATAATTTACACATCCTTTAAAAATGTTTGTTGTCAGAAGTTCCAGGATTCAGACTCTAGACTATGACATTTATGTCTATCATAGCATTATCTCTTTTTCTCTACTCTAACCTGGGTAAGGTTACTCAACAATGCAAACACTCAAACAGAGACCAAGGATATTACTGCTCTACTCAGGAGAACTAGCAACTGAATTACCTATGTACTGAAGGTTTAAAATATATGAATTCTCTGATATTACTTAACATGAAGAGTTAAAAACAAAACAAAACTTGACCCTTTGGGACACTTTATGTAACTTTTCTATTGGGATAATTAAATTATTTGCTGCATCTGCAACTAAACTTAGAAAAGATTTATGGATAGTTTAAGCTACTTGAGATACTATATTTAAACTAAGAACTTTTAGAAGGAATATAAAAAATCTCCATAGATTATACACTAAAATATGCAAAAATCCTGTGATTATTATAGGATTAACTGGTGTTTGCATTTAACAATTCAGAGATATAAAAAACTTTTATTGCCATTACTATGCCTACTGCAATAGAATTCATTTAAACCGTAATCATTTCTCTTTAATCATCTGTGCTTGCCATATTTTCCTCCTTGGTCCTTCTGCCTTCTGAACAGTTTTCTTAGACTAATCTGCACCCATGAATCAAGGACCTCTTAAGTTGCAGAACATACATGCAAATGCCTCCTAGACATATCCCCAAACAGATCCATGTTGACTGAAATTTCCAGTCGCCCGGATAAAATCTATGAAATTTCACAGCCAGAATGAACCTTTCTCTGTATCTTTGCAAAGAAAACTATTGACTACTCTTTTCCAGCACCCTTTGAAGCATATTTGTGGAAAAGAAAATACAGCCCAAGCCACTCAAAAGTCCGAAGTCATAGCAAACCCAGAATTCCAAAATATGCAGTACCCTACAGATAAATGTGCTAAATGTAAAAGAATAGAAAATATAAAACATTTTACACTAATCAAAAGCAAAATATAGAGTGGATGGTCTAATATACTAGATAAAATATATTTTAGAAAGAAATATTGAAGGAGTATTTTATTACTGTATAATGATTAATAATTACCTTATGAAGAAAATATAACACTCCTAAATATATGCCTAATAATATATCTCCAAACTACTTAAAATTTTAAAAAATATAAAATTGCCAAGAGAAATCTGCAATCTATAACTGGCAGTTTTAATATACTTTATAGAAATAACTGATACAAAAAAGGGACAAACAAGGATACAGGAGACTTAAATCACATTATCAATCAACTTGATCTATTTGATATTTATTGTACAAAAGGAACAAATTAACATAAAAGTAAGCAAATTTAGAATACACTGAAAAGCAGAGGAGAAATCAACAAAAGATAAAATATAAAACAATAAGGAAAATCAATAAACTTAAAATCTAGTTCTTTGAGAAAGTTAATAAAAGTAACAAACTTCTAGTCAAACTGATGAGGAAAAAAAGTGAAGATACAAATTACCAATGCAATAAAAAACATGACATCTCTACAGATTTTACATAAAGTAACATATATATGTAAATACAACAACTTAGAAAAAAATGGCATCCTTGAAAGACACAAATTAGCAATGTTCACTCAAAAAGAAACAGATAACCAGAACAGCTCTATATTTATTTTTTAAGTAGACTATGTAGTTAAAATTTTTTCATAAACAAAATTTCAGACTCAGAAGGCTTTGCCCATGAATTCTACTAAATATTTAAGGAACATATAATATCATATTAAAATATTCAGCATCGCTTATCATTAGAGAAATGCAAATTAAAACAACAATGAGACTCCCAAAAACAATGTCTGTCATCAAAAAATCAAATAAGTACTAGCAAGGCTGTAGAGGAAAAAGGAACTCTTCTACACTGTTGCTGGGAATTTAAACTAGTTCAATCACTATGGGAATCAATATGGAACTCCTCAAAACACTAAAACGAGAAATGTCTTTCCATGCAGCTACCCTTCATGTGGGTGTCTTCCCCAAAGAGTTAAAGACATTGCATTACAATGGTCATGCACACCCATGTTTATAGCAGCACAACTCACAAAAGCTAAATCTAGGATCAGCACACATGTCCATCACCCGAAGAACGAATGAAGAACATGTGGTATTTCTACACGCTGTAGTAGTGCTAGTAGTGCTGTGCCATAAAAAAGAATAATTCGAGTCATTTTATGAAAATAGATTTGAGACCATAAAGCTAAAAGAAATAATTCAGACTCAAAAGCTTAAATATCACATGTCTTCTTTTATATGAGAACAAGAGATGGAGGGAGGAGACAGAGGCAATGGAAGGGATAAAAATCTAAAATATGTTAACATACATGTGCCAATTCCCCATGATGAATGCAATCATTATTTACTGAAAACGTATTTTCTGTGAAAAAAATTTCTAAAGTGAGATAATAAAATATAAAAACAAAAATGAAACGTCACACTTTTGACTCACAATTATCATCTAAATGTCTACCTTGTCAAACACAAAGCCTTATCAACAGGATACACATAAAATAAAAGCAAAAGAGCAAAGCTTAAAGACTAATATTGTCTTAAAATAATTGTGTTAAAGCTAAATGATTCTTTTAAGTTTCCTCTTACTAAAACTTAACTCATTTGCTTACACTGTGAAAGTTCTTTCTTTAAAACACTTCTATACATTGGAATTATTTTCATTTTGAGAGATGAGATTTACTAACAAAGATCTTTTATCTTTATTTGCTTGTTAGTTGTTCAGTTCAGAATGTGTCTTTATAGTAACATTTTAAAATATTCTATATTCAGATCTGCTTCATAGTTATGTGATAAAAGTATAGTACATATCTTAAGCACACATGTGTAATTTGTAATACTTAAAAGAGGTTTGAATTTACATGTAAACATTCTAATGAATAGTATAAATGTTATGGTTGATAATGAGTTATTAGGACAACATACTTTATTATTTTTATTAAAAATACATTAAGCCATTTATTTTTATTGTAAAATGGGACCGTACTGGAAGAATTATGATTGGAAAGAAGTGTTACTATTTTCTATGTCTCATATCAATCAGTTAAGTCATCCTTTGTACCTACTATTCTAGTTCCAACCATTTTTGTGTTGGTTCTAGCAGAAATATTCTGACTTCAAAGATTAATAACATCATCACGCTATCTTTTAGGAAGACATTTCTTAAACTTTAGATAATTTTTGTATATTTTTATCTATTAAAATTTCAAAAAATCTACAGAAGCAAATAATTACAGCTGTAGACTTACATCTGTATGAAAATCTGTCCATTGTGAGATTATTTATAATCAAAAAATATAAACAAATTGAGAATCCAAAAACAGAAGAACTGTTAAGTAATGGTTCATAAACAAATGGAATATCATGCAAACCTTAATCACTATTTTCTTAAATGTTCAATGAATGAGAAATGTTTAAAATAATTAAAGATGAATATAAACACAAGTTAGATAACTATATTACTAATCTCTGCAAGTTCATGAAAAAGAACAGTTTATGCTTTCATTGTTTGGCTGTTTAATCTTTTTTTCATGCCTAAATCTTATAATCTGAACAACTATTTTTAAGATAACAATATGCAATGTATTATTAACCAGTATTAATTTCCTACTATTTTTTTAAATTATGTATAGTTTCCTTTTTGTTTTTATTATTTTCTTTTATTGGTACTGGGAATCGAACTCATGACTGCACTTGCAAGGCAGGTGCTTATGCGGCTGACCTGAATCTCCAGCTCCATTTTTGTTTTTAAAATAAAAAAAAATTTAATGAAAGAAAAAAATGATACAAAGTGTGTATAAAACAATTCCTATGTATTACATACATTTTATATCTATTATGCATGTTTCATACATATATGTGTATAAATATATATGCATATATATGCATTCATCATTCAGAAAAACAAATATACAAAATGATGAATGTTTACTCTTCATTGATAATTAAAGGTAATATTTTCAGCAAATTTTTGCTACTTTTTTTCAAATTTTCATTAATAATGTGTCACTTTTCTAAACAGAAAACAATAAATATTTCCACAAATATGTGAGAGTTCTGCAGCTTTGGAGTTTCAATAATGAGAGATAATTTTAAAGAAGTAAGTAAATCTAAAAGTAAGAAATGTCTTTTAAAATAGCAAGGTAACACCATTTAATAGCTAGGTATTTTTCTGGGTTTTTATCCTTTTCAGGTATCAGTAGTTCAAACAATAATCCAAATAGAAAAATGTCTAAATATATAATCTTGAAACATTAGCAATAGTCTTATAAACAAACAGGAAAATATCACCTTAAATTTTCAATTGTGAACATTTTTATGGATTCATTTATCTTTTATTAATGTACATTTGCAGTACATAGTGTCTATATTTCTGGCATGGAGTTGGAACATGTGCAAACACATTTTAAGTCCCCTTTTCATCCTCTTTCTCTCTCCTTCCTTTTCCCTTCTCTTCATGTCTTAATTTTCTTCCCATCTGAGAGAACTCTATCTCCCTATTTCCTATTACCTCTTTTTATTTTGCTAATTTCTAATTTGGGTTTCTCAAGTAAGTGCAACCTCGTAAGAGTTAAGCTTCTGTGCCTGATTTACTTCACTTAACATTATGGCTTAAGGTGCATCCATTTTCCTATAAATGACTCAAATTCATCTTTCATTATGACAGAACAATAGTCTACTATATATAAATATCACATTATCTTTATCCACTCATCTGTTGATGGACATATAGACCACTTCCAAGATTTAGCTATTATGAATTGTGCTACTTTAAACATAAGTTCATGCATCACTATGGTATGATGTCCATAACTCTTCAGAGAAACCACCCAGAAGGAGAACAGCTGGGTCAAATGGAAATTCTAGTTTTACTTTTCTGAGAACCCTACCTACTGATTTCCACAGTGATTGTGTTAGTTTATATTCCCAATGATACTGCAGAAGGGATTCTCCCTCCCCTTCTGCCTCACCAGCATTTATCATTTGATTTCTTGATGATGGTTATTCTATCTGGGATAAGATGGAGTCTCAATATTGTTTTAATTTGTATTTTTCTAATGGTCAGTGATGCTGAGAATTTCTTCATGTATTTATTGGCCATTTGTATTCTTCTATGAAGTGTCTATTTCATAAACCCAGTTTTTAAAATCCTTTACATATTCTAGATATTAGTCCTCTGAAGAAGAGACAGAAAGAAAGTTATGTCCCTTCTATGGGCTATCTTTTAACTTCCTTGGTTGTTTCTTTTTCTGTGCATTTTTTAAAATTTGAGATTATCCCATTTTGTTGACTCTCATTACTGCTTCCTGTGCAAAGAAGACTTCATTCAAAAAGTCCTTGTCCACATCCTTGATTTGAAGAGTTTTCCCTATTTTATTTCTACCAGATTCAGTGTTCTTTGTTCTAAATTTTTTATTTTACTTTAGTTCATGTTGAGAGACATGGGCCTAGACTCAGTCTTCTGCATATGGACAGCCAGTTTTCCCAGGACCATTAAACATTTTAAAAAGAAGCAATTTTTAAAATGAAATTTGTTTAAATGACAGCAACTAATATGAAAAAAAAACTTGAAAGCATATTAAACAGGGAAGTCTTTAAGACCTAAGACTGATTATCCTAGGAGAGGAAAAAATCAAAGACACAGATTTTGTATCAATCAAGGAAGAAATAACTAATGGTCAAGGGTAACTTCGGAATAAAATGACATTACTTGTTGAGCATCAATTTCTCCCTTTCATGCAAAAGAATCTGTAGGATAACCACTTAGAAATCTGTCACTTTTCAATATTCCCTTAATCTTGTCTCAGAAGAGTTAGACATCAGATGAGTATTTAAACTAACTTCTCTAATGACCTGTATTACTGAGATGTAAACTATATTTCTCCCATTTCTATTTACATCAAACTAAGATCAAGTTGATGTACAATCATTTAATCCCTAGTTTGTGGTTCTTCTCAGCTATTTTAGTACTCATTAACATTCCCAGAGAGGTGAGGGGACAGAGAAGAGTTCTTTCCAATGAGCAATTCCTAGTGAGTACCTTAAAAGATGATTCCACTCATGGGTTTAACACCACTAGCCAAAGTAGTGCATTGACACTATGTGCATTACTTCCTTAACACTTTATTCCTATTATCTACTTCTCTGCATTGCATGTTTTTGCTTGAGGGCTAACACTGCAATTAAAGATTTGTAAAGTAGTTATCATCACAAATTCCTGAAAGGGCAATCTGGAACAACGTCATAATGCTGAATTTATTTGGCTCTAACTCATAGTCGTGATTTTATCACAACTGAGTAAACATTATACAACTTGCTGATCTTTTGTTTTCTATTATGACTTCAGAGGTAATTATTATTCACTGTAAGAGGATCAACTGCCTTCTTCATTGTAAATTTCTGGCTAATTTTCTCATCCAGAGAGTTTATTTACAGAAAACAGGTTACACTGATCAGGTGAAATATTTTTATTGTGATAAAAAAGTAACATAAAATTATACTAAATACACTGTTCAGCAGTGCTAAGCATTAGTCACATTGTGGTGAAACACATCTCTGTGACTCTTTCATCTGGTACAACAGAATCTGTATACAAAGTACACACTTCCCCTCACCCTAGGTTTAGTCCGTGGTAACTACCACTCTTCTTAAAGATCTGCTCTTTGTGTATATTTTCTCTAATTGTCTTGCATTCCTAATAAGTCTCTGAAAACAAGGAGAAAATGTAGACTGATGTTTCAGCTCTCACTCTTTTTAGAACAAAATTAGCCATTATTCTCTAAAGGTCATAGTGTATATTATCTTTGTGTTATACAACTACATAAGCAATTTAAATAATAACCATCATTCCTTATTATTCCTATAAAGTGATTGTTAGGAAAAATGTAAAAGGTATGTAAGTTGCTTTTTTTTTCTCCAGTTCTGTTCAAATGTAGCAAGAATATAATTATCTGAATAGGTTGGCTAACTATAATATATATCACCTTTTCAATTTGCAAACCTCAAGCAGCAATAAGCTTGCAATAAGATAAAAAGCCTCTATTTCCTTTAAAACATTATATTCAGAATGCTGAAGCAAAAGGCCTTTGAATCTCACTTTGGGAGAAGGAAAATATGTTTTAAAAGGAAGGTTAAATTCACTCATTTTTAATTAAGCAAGTGAAGATACTACAATAATTAGAAGACATTCATTTTTCTCACTAACAAGTAATCACTTCCACACTATTGAACAGTTTCATGAGTTTTACTATTTCAATGCCATTTATTAATGATACTGGAAGTAAGCCAATATTTTTCTTGGGTTCTTTTGGCTCAAGAGAAATAAAAAAAAATATAAGAAGTTACTTTGGGCAATGAAATTACTCAAATATTTCACTTTGGATAATTCTTCCTTTTGTCGCCATTTAAAAAATAAATTATTTTCTTTCAGATGTTTCCTAACTGTAAAGTTTCTAAGAGAATTCTTGATTTTACACATACTTTTGAAATTGATTAAATACAAAATCATCTCCAAAAGAAATGCCTCCAAAAATGAATGCCTTACAAAATGGCCCAAAATATTAGCAGTAGCTCAAGAAAAAAAAATTAATTTCTTAAAAAGAGGTAAAGCCTGAAGTTTTTAAGGTCAACAAATGGGAATCTACCATACTAATAACCTTGCAAGTCATCTTTTAGATATCATCAAAACCTTCATTTGTTAATTAAGAGACAGAAAAATAGATGAATCCTTAAAAATCATAGAAACTTTCTAAATAGTCTGAGATACAACAATCATCTGTTAGTTCCCAGTTTTGTAACACTGTGATGGTTGACTGATTGTGTAACTGGAGTAAGAAACTCCCAAGTGAACTGGCTCAGCATAGCTCCAGGTGGGGGAGACCCGGCCAGGAAGGATTGTGACCACAGTGCCATAAAGGGAAACTAAGGAGGAAGGATTGCTTCCGTCTTCCTCAGAAGAGCTCCAGTCTTCACTTTCTCCTCGGATGTCATCTCCTGGCTTTCAGCCCAGACTCTTTCACCTCCAGCACCAGCCCTTCCACCTTCCATCCCACCTTTCAGCTTTCTGACAGGGACACTACACTGAGTTTTGACTGAATCTTTTGCATCCCCGGTGAGCTGACAGACCTTTTGCACTCTCCCACACCTGACTCTGTGGGCAGCCACTGTAAGCCAACCTTGTCAATTCATATATTTTTTTAAAAAAAATCTTATACTAATTCTCTTTCCCTAGTAAGCATTGATTGATACAAGTGTTCTTTTTCTGAAATTCTATTTGTCAGCAATGGTCATGTATTCACTATGTGTTTTATAGGACTTCTAACTAAGCGTTTAACCAAATTGATTGTAGGTGCGTATTTTCCAATTTGTAACAGGCATATATCTTAAATTATACCGTGCTTGAACAAATTGAAAAAAGGTAGCACAGTACATAACTTCAAGTTCTTCCCCTTCAACCTATTTTAAGTTCTGATGCTAGCCAAGATAAGGAGGTCCATCAGGAAACACAACAGCAGGTTTAAATACCCATGTGAAAAATACCTACCCATTCAAGGATTAAGAGCATCTTAAAAGACAGTGTGCTACGTCGTGCTGTTGACACAAAGACAAGTAACTGTTCCTTTCCCTCATTTAATTTTCAATCTTTGCATTATAAAGAGAGTAACATTTATAAATCCAATTAATAAACACCTCAACAAAAAAGGCCATATATGACAAACCTATAACTAACATTACACTAAATGAGAAAAAGTTGAAAGCTCTTTTCTATGATCTACAACACACAAAAAAAGGAGATGCAAACTTTAACCGCTCTTATAAATTAAGATTCATAAGCACCAGGAGTCCCAGTCAGACAAATTAGGCAAGAGAAAGAAAAAAAAAAGAATACAGGGTACTCATCAGATAGAAGCAAGTCAAACTGTCCTTATTTTCAGATAACAAATTATTTATCAGTAAGCTGTTAAATCTAATCAAATTCACTACAGAATACAATATTAACATATAAAATAAAAATACTTTATACCACAAATGTACTAGTTAAAAAAGAAAAAAAAATCTCATTTAAAATAGCAAATAAATAGATACATTTAATAAAGTTAACCAAGCTGGGCGTGATGGCTCATGCCTGTAATCCCAGCACTCGGGAGGCTGAGGCAAGAGGATCATTGCGAGTTTAAGACCAGCCTGGGCTACAAAGTGAGCTCAAGGCCAACCTGCATAGTGAGACCTTGCATCAGAAAGACAAAAATAAAAAATAAAAACATAAAGTTAGCCAAAGATCTTTATGAAAACTATAAAATACTAACAAAAGAAAATAAATTACATACAAAAGGAAAGATATTCTATGTTCATGGACAAGAATGCTATTGAAACATCTAAGCTGTCCAAAGCAATCTACAGATTCAACGCATATAATCAAAGTTCCAATGTTATTTTTTACAGAAATGGGAAAAATCATATGGAATCATAAAAGACCATAAATGGTAAAAATCACCCAGTGAAAAATAACAAAGATGAGAACATCACAAGATATGCTAAAAAACTATAATAATCAAAAAAGCACCTTCTCAGCATTAAGATACACACATAGGACAATGAAATAAAATACATAACCTAGAAATATATCCATGCACCTACAGCCAACTGATTTTTTTAAAAGTGCCAAGAACAAGTATTGGGAATAGGGCAACTAATGCAGTGCACAAGGCTGGGAAAACTGGATGCTCATTCACATCCATTGCAACTAAGCCCCTATATACACGAATCAACTCAAGATAGACCCAAGAACGAAATATAGACCCAAATATGAAATCAATAGGAAAAATACAGGGAATATACTTTAGGACATTAATATGGCAAAGATTTCTTTTAGACACAACCTCAAAATTACATGCATGACAACAAAATTTAAAGTAGACAAAGGGAGCATTATAACAAACTACTAATAAGAAATTTCTGCACAGCAAAATGAACAATCTATCAAAAGAAGGAAATCTGAAATGAGGTTAATATCCAGAGTATAAAAAGAATATAAACAAACCAACAGGAAAACAATAATTTGTTAAAAAATTAAAAATGAGCGAATGAGCCAGATGTGATGGCACATTTCTCTAATTCTAGCATTGGGAGAGGCTGAGGCTGGAAGATCATGAGTTCTAATCTAGCCTGGGCAATTTAATGAGACCCTGTGATGGACAAAATAAGCAGTGTCATCCAGTTCTATTCATATTGTCACAAATGACAGCATTTCTTTCTTATAACTGAATAATATATATCAATATTATATATTGATATATATTATATTGATATATAATCACATTTCTTTTATCCATTCATCCATCAATACACATTTAGATTGATTCCATATTTGGCTATTACGGATAGTGCCAAAGAAAAAAAAGGAAGTACAGTTAACTCTTTAGTATACCAATTTTTTTTGGATTTATATTCAGTAATGTGTTGCTTGGTCATATGATGAATGGTTATCAACTGAAAAGTGGATAAAGAAGATGTGGTATTTTTATACAATACAGTACTACTCAGCCATAAAGAAATATAAACTTAAAACATTTATAGGTAAACGGATGCAACTAGAGCCCATATTCATAAATGAAATAAATCAGACTTGTATGTGTAAACACCATGTTATCTCCCCAGTGTGAGAAGCTGGAAGAAATACATATATACATATATACATATATATATATATATATATATATATATATACACACACACATATATGCATATGTATATGTACATATGTATATGTATATGGACACATGTATATGGACACATGTATATGTATATGTACATGTGCATATTATATGTATGTGTACTTACATATGTATATGTATATGTATGCATGTATATGTATATCTATATGCATATGTACACATACACATGTATATGTACACATATACATTTATATGTATATATACACCTGTATATGCATATGTATATGCACATATGCATATGTACACATATATTTATATGCATATGTATATATACACATGTATATGCATGTATATACACATATATGTATATGTATATATACATATGTATATGCATATGTACATATACACATGTATGTGCATGTTTATATACACACATGCATATGCATATGTACATAAACACACACACACACACACACACACACATATATATATACACACACATATATATGTAAATGTATATGTATGGATATACACACATATATGAAAGGGTTTTGGCCTAGGCTGCACACTGTAGCTGGAAAAGCCTCAGCTGGAACCAAGGAGCTCCTATCGCCCCCACCCCTAGGAATTTACCTATGGTGCCAAACAAAGACCAATGCGCTGCCTGTGCATCCCTAATGCCCCCTTAGCTTTCACCCCAAACCAAAGCTACTTATGTGCCTCACTCAGGTGTTCCACCCACAGAGAGATCCCCGAGCCCTGGGTAGAGATGCCGCGCCCCAGGGGATCGGGGGTGTCTCTCCCCGCATTCTCAAAATAAAGGTCATTTATATTTCATACTTCTTATCTTTCCAGCCGCCACCGGTCCCTCACAGTTCTATCAATATATACATATAAAAATAATTAGGATAATTATACTACTAATTTCTCTTAGTATTTTTTAGATAAGGTCTCACTATGCAGTTGGGTTGGCCTTCAACTCACTCTAGCCCAGGCTGTCCTCGAACTCACAGAAATCTCCCTGTCTCAGCCTCTCTTAGATCATTTAAAAGAAAGGTTTGTGCTAATATTGTTTGAACAATAAAATGCAGGCATTTTGTACTGAGTAGCTAATTTAAAAATAATAATATGCAATGCATTAACCATCGCTACTCTCTAATTATTGTATTTGGAAATTTTGGGGTTTTTTCTATATAAAATTAAAAAACAACTGCTTACAGAAATAATAGTAGAGGAAGAGAAAATGGAGAAAAATGTAAGATAGCTATACTATGAGTCTTTCAATTAATAGAAAAGGAAGATTTGTGCTAATATCAAATGAAGAATTTTTATTCCTGTATCTTATATTCTGAGTAACTACTTTGAAAATGACAATACACAGTGTATTATTATTAATCTCTTATTTCTGTAATGAAATCCTGTTTTATATTTTTTAATAAAATAAAAAGAATAGCAGAAAACTTTCCAAGCATGAAAAAAGAATCTGACATGTAGATAAATGAAGTATGCAGTACTTCAAATAGTCATGATAACATAAGAACTACACTGAGATATATAAGTCAAGATTCATGAAATTCAATGCAAAAACAGAATCTTAAATCTGTTTTTGGAAAGAAAAACATCACCTATACTGAAAAACCCATCAGAATTACAGCAGACTTCTCACCATAAACCCTGAAGCCAAGAAGAGATTGAAGTTAAGTGTATCAAGCCTAAATGAAAACAATTTCCAATGCAAATTGATGTATCCACAAAATTATCTTACAAAATTGGTGGAGAAATAAGGTATTTCCAAGATAAACAATAGCTAAATAAATTCATGACAACCAAGCCAGCACTACAAAAATTTCTCCAAGATATCATAGAAAGAAAGAATGAAAATGACAATGCAAAAATGCCCAATAGTGAATCCACTCTATGCAAACAATTAGATAAAAAGGAAAGAAAGAGAACCAATAGCAGAAAAACAATACTACACAAATAAGTCAATATCTATCAGTTATGACCATCAATATGAATGGTGTCAATTCACCAATCAAGTGAAGCAGTTTAACAAAATGGATCAAAAAATGAAGTTCAACAATAGGCTGCATACAAGAGACACATTTAACCAAAAAATTCATAGACTGAAAGTCAAAGGATGAAAAATAATACTCCATGCAACAGGAACCTGACAAAAGTAGGAGCAGCTATTCTGACATGCAACTTTCCCCAAAATAAACCACATACTACCCCATAAACTCCTAGAATTAATAACCAAATGTGATGGCATAGCAGGATACAAAGTCAATGCTCAAAAATCAATAGCATTCCTGTACACTAATAAAACTGACCAAGAGAATAATTAGGGAAACAACACCTTTCACAATAACATCAAGAAATAATGAAATACTTACAAATGAACTAGCCAAGGAAATGAAAGACCTCTACAACAAAAGTATATACTCTGAAAACAGAGACTGAAAAGAATATAAGAAATGGAAAGACACCCGCTGTCCTGGATAGTGAAAATAACCATACTTTCAAAACTGCTATATGGATTTAATGCAATCCCAATCAAAATACCAATAGCATTATTCCCAAACCTTGGAAAATAATCCTAAAACTTATGTGGAACCAAAAGAGACCTAGAATACCAAGAGCAATTCTGGACAACAATGATATGATGAGGGCATCACAACCCCAAACTTCAAGTTATTCTACAAAGCAAAAGAGATTTAAAAAAAAAAAAAAAAAAAGTACTGTGTTGGCAAAAAACGACATTCAGATCAGTGGAACACAATACAAAAATGTGGAAACAACTTCAAACATACCCAGCTATCTTATCTTTGACAAAGCTATCAAATAACTTTGCTGGAGGAAAGAAACCCCCTTTAACAAATGATGTTGGGAAAGTGGTTTTCCAAATGCCAAAATGAACCTAGACCTGTATCTCTCGCTATGCACTAAACTAAAATCAAACTGGTTGAAACAGGAAGATTTAATCTACTGGAAGGTAAATAGGTAAAATTCTTGAAGACATGGGTATAGGCAAAAAAAAATTATGAAGAAAATCCCAGTTGCACAGGAAACTGTACTACAAAGAATAAACAAATGGAATCACATCAAATAACAAAGCTTATGCAAGCAAAGGAAATCACCAACAGAGAGAAGAGACAACATACAGAATGGGAAAAGTTTTTTGCCAGCTACTCCTCAGACAGAGGACTAATATCTGGAATATACAAGGAATTCAAAACACTCAGAACTCCCCAAATTTAAAGACCCCACTCAAAAACATGGGCATCTGAAATGAATTGACACAGAGAAAGAAGTCACAAATGATCAATACATGCACGAAAAAAATACTAGTCCTTTAAGAAATGCAAATTTAAATACCATTGAGATTCTATCTCATGCCAGAAAGAATGGCTATCATCATAAAATCAACCAATAACACATGCTAACAAGTCTATGGAGATAAAAGAATATTTCTCCATTATTTTGGGAAGTGTAAATTGGTACAACCACCATGAAAAGTTTAAAGGCTTAAAATTAGAGGTTCTCTATGACCTAAGTATTCCCCTAACTGGTATCTTCCAAAAAAGAATTAAACATACCACAGTGATATGTGCATACCCATGTTTATAGAAGCACAATTTATAACAGTTAAACCTCAGAAATAGCACATACCAGTAAAGATGAATGGGTAAAGAACATGTGGTATTTATATACAACAAAATAGTACTCTGCAAAAAAAAAAATTAAAAAAGGATAAATTTGAGACCTTTTTAGGTAACTGGATTCACCTCGAGATCAAAATCTTAAGTGAAATCAATCAAACACATGAGTTTATTCTGCATTATTTCTCTTCATGTGAGAGGCCCAAAGTATAAATAAGGAGCAAAATAGAAAAAAGATGTTAGGAAGCAAGATCTTGTTCCGATGCGAAGGGGAACAAGAGGTGCAGAGGGAGAGGAAAGGATGAGAAAATGGATTTAAACTAAAAAAAGATTGAAGGAAAAAACAGAGATTTTGTAAATGGGGAGGGTTAGGCAGGTTAGACAGACAGAGGCTCATTACAAACTACAAAAAGTTTTTAAATAAAATTTTAAATGTAAATGGTATATATATATCCAGAAATTAAACACAGAGATTGTCTTATTGAATAAAAGTAAGAATCAACTTACTTTGTGCCTAACAAAACTATTTAAAATATAAAGATAAATAGGTGAAAGATGAAGAAAATACAAAATATATTCCACTAACCACTGTGGAAAATAAGAGGAGGGGCTGGGATTATAGCTCTGGGGCACTGCACCTGCCTGCAAGTGCAAGGTTGTGAGTTTGATCCTCAGTGCCACACCAAAAAAAAAAAGGAAAAAAAAAGAAGTTGAAATCAAGAAAACCAAAATTATATGCCAAGATTTCAATACACATATCTTAATAAGTAATACAATAAATTGCTATAAAATCAATAAAGATTCACAACGCATAAACAATTTTACCAACTTAGTGTAATTGCTATTTATAGAACTCTCCAACAGTACAGTTCAATAACATTCTATTGAAGTGCACTCATAGCACCAGACCCCACAAGGGAATAAGGTACAATACATTTAAAAGAAAACAAATCATGGAAAGTATGTGCTCTGACAATGATAGTGCTAAATGAGCAACTGATAACAGAAACATAAAAAGCACCAAGACAAACACAGGTGAAATATTCCCAGTGGTTTCCAAACTAAGCAACACTCTTCTCAATAACTCAAAAGTCAAAGAAGAAATTATTAAAATAACTGAAATAAATGACAACACTTTAAAATTAGTGGTATTCTATATATATAGAAACATATAGCACTAAATGTCTATATTAGGAAATAGGAAAGTTTTCCAAAATATGACTTCAGCTTCTACTTTTAAAAAACCTAGGAAAAAGTGTTAAATCCACCTAGGATAAAAATAAAAATCAAAGTAAACAATCCATACCACAGAAAACAGAAAAACTTGATCATATCAAAAATCTGGTTCTTTGAGATAATCAATAAAATTGATAAACTTTCTGAACTAATCAGCAGAGAAAAATTAATAAGCATTAAAGGAGATAACCACCAAAGTTTGTACAGAAATTAAAAGAATATTATCAAAAACTTAATGCCAATAAACAATTTAGATGAAACAAACTTCTTGAAAACCACAATCTAGCAAATTTCACTCAATAAAAAAAATGTGATGATAAATAAATGACACTCTGTCAATCAAAGAAGTTCAATGGGAAGTTTCAAGCTTTCCCAAATGGAAAACTTCTAGTTAAATGTGTGAACACAAAGAGTTAACTCAACCTGGAAAGCATGTTAGAATTTATCTAAATCAAGTAGTACATAGCATGATCTCAATTTAATAAAAATATTTCTATCTCTGTATCTATCCCTCACTTGAACTATATATCCATCTAAGCTATAGAGAATGTTCATTTAATAATACAAACTAATTCTGAGTAGGGATTTGAGTCAACTTTCCGCTTTCTTCTTTTTTACTTCATAAGAAATTGGTGTGGATCATTTTCATATTCTACTATAATAATAAAATCACTATTTTAGAAACTGATAAAGACTGAAGACTCAAGTTCATGTAATGTCATAAATGGGTAGATAAGAGTAACTTCAAAAAGTAATGTGGTGGCAAATGCTTGTAAACTCAGCATTCTGGGAGGCTGAGGCAGGGGATCACAGGTGACTTAGCAAGACCTTGTCTCAAAATAAATGAATAAATAAAAAGGACTGGGAATGTAGCTCAGTGCAAAAGTTTTGGTTCACTCCACACTAACACCAAAAAATGTACATTTCAAGCAGAAATATACAATCAACAGTGATAGTGTTGAAGGCAGTTAAGTTAGAAATATTATAGGCAGTGTGACAGGGCTAGGTCCTCCATGATACCTGGGAACTGCAACTGCGGGGAGGAAAAGCGGAGGAGACTGACAAAAGACCAAACAAATGCACCCATATCCTGAGGACTGATACACTAAATAGTTCCCATCGTCCTAGGGAAAAAGTCACTGCTCCTTAAGAATGCCTGCTTTCTACCTGACTGGCTTCTCCATTTGTCCCTAATGTAACCAATCTTACCTAAACTACTGATCTTATTGGCTAACAATAGTTATGTCCCACCTTAAGCCCAACTGGGTTCCCAGTCTCCCCCACCTTGAACCCATAGTTTTACTCTACAAAAGTCCCTAGAAAAGACAGAGTCCTTGGTAACCTACTCGGGACTGATCAAGTTTTTCTATTGTTTTTCTGTTTTCTGTAGTAGGGATTCACACAGAGACTTTCTTTCTCTCAATAAATATATTGTGCTCTTAACCTCCATTGTTCCTAAAATTCATTCTTTAATTTTAGAGAACACGAGCTCTACTAGACATAGTAGGTTGGGAGTTTCATTCCCCTATTTCAATAGCTGCACAGAAAGTTCGAAAAGCAAGAGAGTTAAGAACAAGCCAATTGGTTTAGTAATTGTGAGATCAGTGCAGCTTCCCTAAGAGAGGTTTTCTAAGTGCAGATGGAAAGTACACATTGTCTGGCAGTGAGTACTGAGGCAGTAAAGAAAAATAGTTTAAACCGCTTTATTGAGCAATTGGGCCCTGAAAGTATAGTATCTATACCATCGTGTAACTATGAGAGGAATTGGAAAATTATTACATTTTTACTGTGAAATAAAAAATAAATTAGATACTGAAGAGAAACCATCTAATCAACTCATATAATTGTTATAAAATACCAATAGAGAGAGTAACGTAAGGCCAACATCCACAAAAGAAATGTGTTTCCATTCTCATGTAGAAGACTAGAGATTATGTGAGACAAAAGACAATTCTAGCTTCAAAAGAAAAGCAGATGAGACAATTGTCCTGAAAGAGAATGATGCATTTTTCCCTACAAAATAAAATTGATACAAAAGACCAAAACAAAAACATCTTAAAAGCAGCCTATTAAATATAAATGCTCACGTGATCAAATTAGTCTTACTGTATCATTAAGATTATAAATTCTTTACAAAAGTACTTTGCATACATTACTCAGAAATCTTAAATCTGCTTTCCAAAGTCTATCTATAGAATTTCAAATTGTGTTTTAAATAAGTTACTGAAGCTGCGCTGGAAATCACATTCCTCACCGCATCCTTAAGAATGATTATCCTCTAGCTTCACGTTTTAAACATGGAAATCAGTAAGTTGATTTCAGCAGAAGTGAAACATTCTTTGGTGTATTATCAAAATTTATATCCTATAGACATTTCAAATATCTCTTAAATTGCCAATTTGTAAACATATTTTTAAAAGCCCTAAATTATCAGTTAAATTTTATCTTAACTATACATTGAAAATGCCCATCATAATATTATTCTATCCACTTGAATAAACGAAAACTTGTGAGTTACCTTTTACCCAAGAAAATTTTCAACGTAACTAAACATTGTAGATGATCACAAAAGAAACAGAACTGACTCGTAAAGGTGACTTCACTGGCTCCATATTTTCCACATACTTCATTCTCCTGCTGGAAACAGAATGAACAATGCCAAATAAATCCTACGAGTCTTCACTTTATATTTCAAATTGTTCACCAATAAACATCTTACATCGTCTGTGGAGTCCTATCACTCCAAGATGCTGTATATCCTCAGATATTTGTCTTTTTATGTTTTGTTTTTTGCTGGGGGCTTTTGTTGTTGTTTTGTTTGTTTTGTTTTGTTTTGTTTTTTGCGGAGAAGTCTCACTATGTAGTACAGGCCTGCCTCAAATTCATAGTGATCCTTCTACCTCATCCTCCTTAGTGCTGGGATTGCAGATGTGCACCTGGGTTCATGTATTTAGTACAATTAGCTTTAGAAAGGATTATGTTAGTCTCTGTTTACCTCATCAAATCAATAGGGTTGATTATACCAAATACGCCTATATCACTGTACCTTATATCAACTCTACTGAAAAAGTCTCATTCTAATCATTCAGAAAATGTACCTCGTGGCACTTGACTAAACTTATTTTTTACTTCATATTCTGATATTCTTTAATATTCACTATATAATAATTCTGTATTATCTGCTTTCCACAAATAAGGACACTATTGACAACTCTTCTCTAGAAAGTTTCATAAAATAAAACCTGAGCTCAATAAAAGGAGGATTAACAGGCTCTGCAACTGAAATTCCAGAGTAAAACTTATTTCAGGCATGCATACAAAAGTCTAAAGTCTTAAGTAATTCACTGGACTCAGTTCCTTGCCTTTGTACTTCTCATCAGTTATCACATTGTATGAGTTTTTTTTTTCCATGCAAGATCTATCCAGAGGGTGAAAAATCTAACTTCCCACAGCTCCAAGTTTATACTCTGGTTAAGTCTTAATTTTAGCAAAGGCCTGTGGATTCACTGTTAGCTCAGAGGGCTTTAGCTTGGGTCACTTGCCTTGCCCTAAGCCAATTAATTATTTGGTCAAAAGGATCTGGTGTTATCCAAACGAGTTAATTCTGCAGAAATAGCTAAACCGCATAAACTAAAAATAGATGGCATGTAATTCTCCAAGGAACACAGAGATATCCTACTAAAGTAGAGAAAATATATGCTGACCATGCAAAACCAACAAATGTCTATTACATAAGTTTTGGATGTCTCTTATTGTAGAATTTTAAAAATCAATTCAGCAAAATCTTTTTTTGTGACCAAAAGCACATCTATTTGGTATAATAAGAAAATACATTATTTTACAAAACTTGAAGTCAAATCTAGGGTAATTTCTGCATGGGCTTTAGATAAGTTCCTTATCTTCTCAAGCCTTATTTTCAAGTATCAAATATGAATGATCCCACCAACTTCACATGGTTTAAGGATAAATGTTGATATTGGAAAAATATGCCATAAGACAGGAAACCTTCAATAAACATTAGTATTAGATTTATGTTGAACCACTAGGATCTAGTAATATCTAGGAATGGAAACCTAAGCTTAAACATATTCTCACATATCCACACACAGATCAAGATACAGCCTGTATTTAAAAGAAAATCTATGATACATTTCATTTTGGGTAATCTGAATCTTCAGTGCCAAAATACATAGAGTTTCCATCAGAAACTACCATGTTTCCAAATGACAAAACCTGCCAGAAGAAAAAAACAAGTTCTTCACCATCAAATTCTATAAGACACTAGTAACTAAAGAAAGTGGAAATAAAGAAATAGAAATGTGTATCTACACACAAACTTATTTACTATAGACATAAAAGATATAAAAATATCTAATATAAGCAAAAAGCAAAGCAAAACAATGAGAAAATAAAAACAAATTTTAAAATATTTCTTTTGCTGAATCAACAAAAAAATGAGTTAAAAAAAGTTATCAGTTTTGATATGGGCTCATATCTTCATTTTTCTCATCATAAAACCCCATTCTCATATCACCCAATTACAAGTTGAGTTCAAATAAGACTTTTAATCCTAAAGAATTTAAAGATAAGTCAACAGTCATGTAGGGAATAGCCTTGATACTACCTCCTATTGATTTTGTCTTCTGGTCCTATAACACTGATCCTTGTTGCTTTCCTCAATAAAACACTACTTGTTTTACAGTTACAAGGTTTTCTTGTTCTGAATTCATTTTTCTGTATAATCCCAACCCCATAATCACCTTTATTTCATTCACTCATTGTTTAATAAATATGTATTGAGCATTTGTTGGTTTTTTAAACACATTGTTAGGTACCATACACTGACCTCATTTGCAACTATTGGCTATTTCCAGACTGCTCTGGTCCCATACTTTGCCCACCTACTAAAATAAGAATTGTTTACCATTCTTCCTTCACCAGTGGTCAAGGAAGCATAAATAATACCCAAAGACAACACACTGTGTTTGCACCCTCCATATACCACAACAGAATCTGTCTAGAAATTGCCAAATACATGTGTGCATTTGTGCAGTATTTAACATTCTAAGACAAAAATTCTCGGACCCCTCTTTGTCTAAGGTACACCTTAAACAAAAATGAGGGAGCTACTGATGCTTCTATTCCCTTCCAAATGTTTCTGATACTCACTTATCACTCCCTCTAGACCTGCGTCTCAACCATACCACAAAGAATGCCTTTTTAACGCTCAGGTTGTGGCCCTCCCTTGACTGTTAAGCTCAGTCATCAAGAGTTTAATCTGTACTCTTTACTATCAAATTAGTTAATAGACTAAATTCATTTTGTTGTTACTGAATACCAAGCTATAACATAATGATGACCAACAAGCAGCACTTTACAGCTCTACAAAGCGCATTCACAAGTATTATTTTAGATAAAACTCTGAAGATTTCACCAAAAGTTACTAAGCTGCAAGTAAAGGGGGTACAAAAACCACACTAGGGCTTTTTTGTAAGCATACTCAACAAAAGCTGGTAATGGAAACACCTACTCTATCTCTGAAGGTCACTGAGAACCTAACTGTATGGTACTCTGATAAATGATCACTTCTATTAATCACAAATATAATGCACAGTCTGATTTAAACTTTCCATAGCTTTCTGCTGTTCTTAAGAAAACAATTTTCACAAGTCCGCTGGGACATCATGATTTGGTTATTCCATTTCCTGTTTTACCATGCATGTTTTTCCTATCACTTCTCTGATTTCTCCTTCACTTCTGCTGCCCCAATCATTATCTCCAAGTGTCACATTATCAGGTCCTGGCCTAGATCCCCGATCTCCCAAACGAGTGTATGGTAGAGGTTTAAATAAAAAGAGACAAATTGTATGGTTTTAGGGCTCTAGGAGGGTCAAAACTCTTTAGCTGAGCTTGACACTCTGTGGGCTATGACCATGACTTCTCTAGATCAGCCCATTTTTATTAGGATCAAAGACAAAAGGCAAAAAAACTGAGGAAAGTGCAGGAAATGAGTAAGACCTTGGGAGTCACTTTAAAGACTTCTCCAAGTAGTAAATTATGCCAATTTAGGAGAACCATCTTATCTCCAAGATGACATTTATGGTAGGATTGACACTGTAGGAATAATTTCTGCAGCTGTAGTCTCTATCTTGTTAATTGGGGTTGAAGCCAAGTGTCCACAGCTGTGGCCTTGTCTTGCCCTTTGAGGTATCTCTGGCTTCACAGGTCACTATAGGCCTCAGCCAGGACCAGTGATTCATAGAGGTGCACTTACAATGAATCAGCTCCCATCGCCAGGCAAGGGGCTGAGGCCTAGGACAGACTCACAGATAAACACAGAAAGCCAATTAGTTAATTTAAATCCTGCTCAGAGCCGCTTCATAGTGGTCTCCAACATCACACTTTACATGGGATCTCTGTACTCAGTTTTCCCTCAATAATCCTCCTGCACCACTGCCTACTAGTTAATTCCTATGCTTCCTTCCTGTCTGTTAACATTATTCAACCCCACAGATCTAAGTGCTTTTCTTCAAGAGTTGTAGTTGTATTTGCAGTATTATGAATTTTTGGAAACTTATCATCCATAATGAGACTATAAATATAAGAGGAAGAACTGTACTTATTTTTACTCATTGCTGAAGCGAGAGAACAAATGTACTATTTAAGTATAACTCACAGGATTGCATTAGGTGTTTAGAAGGTAGGCATATGTTAGCAATTAACAGTGAGGTCTACAGTCAAAGACAGTTTCAAGTCACATCTCCTTATTTTACTACTCATATGACTTTGCACTGGCTAGTTAATCTTTTTAAGTCTTTGGGTTTTTGTTTTTGTAGTAAGAATAAAAATGTTCTAACCACACCACAGATTAATTGTATACATTTTTAAAATCACATAGAAGGTAAAAATAAATGTGCATTCTTTCCCCACTGCCTACCACCATATGAAATATAGATTTTATATTTGGAAGGAAAGTATGATAGTTAATTAAATTCGTCAACTTGACTAGCCTAAGAGACAGGTAGATGACTTCTAAAATATTCTTTCCAGGTGTGTCTGTGAAAGTGTTTCCAGAAGAAATGATAACAAGTAAACTGAGTCAAGAATATCTGCCCTCGCCAGTGTGAGTGAGCATCATTCAATCTATTGAAGGTTCAAACACAACACAAAAGTGGAGGAAGAGTAAATTCTTTCTTCTTGAACTAGGCCATCCATAGTTTGAGTCTTCAGACATCAGAGCTTAGGGTTCCTGGGTTTTTCAATTCTGAACTTGCACCAGCACGGTGCACTTCAGTTCTCAGGCCTTTGGACTCAAGATTATATCATGAGGTCCTCATGCCTTCAAACTCAAACTGAATCGCACCATTGACTTTCTATATGTAACTGTAGCCAGCATTTGGTGGAACTTCTTGACCCTGATAACAGTGAGAGCTGATTCCAGTAACATGTATGTGTGTCATTTTGCTTCTGCTTCTTAGGAGAACCCTAATGGGACAGAAGATGACTGATGTTTTGACTCTAGAGTCTTCTCAATAAAATCACATAAGTACAACCTTGACTATGAATCATGTACTATAAAAGGATAAACTCAAAATGTGTCCTCTGATGCAGAAATATTGAAGTACTGGCAAGACTAAGTAACTCATATGAAATAATGTGAGGGAGAAATTAGATAGAGATAGCCTGTTCCTTAAATTCAGGATTAAAGAGTAAATTGAGAGTCTCTGCATAATTAAAAATTAAATTCTCCCTGGAACATAAACTGAAAGTTTAATATAATATCAAAGGTGACAATGAAGTAACACAGCTAAGTAACTGTAAATTCTACTCTAGGATAAGTCAAGGGTGAAGCCATGTAGGAAAAACAAATACCCACACGCACAATCATTTCCCTCTGGTATCAATTTAATAGACAATCTATATCTTACTTATGGAAATTTAGTGTTTCTTATATTTCAAATTTATTATCTCATTATTAACATTAGATATTGTGAATGTACACACTTTACTATACTCTTATATTTTATATCATTGGCCTAATTTTAGAAAGAACAATGGATAGTATAGATAATAAAATCTTCAGTAATTAAAAAGCAAAGCAATATAAGGTGCAAATAATTTGTATTTAGGAGCCAAAAATTCCAGTTAAAAGACTGATAATGACATTCGTGCTTCTTATTTCACTACACATAAATCATTTGTGTTGGTAAAACTGTTCACAAATTTTAATGCTGTCTTTGGTGCTTTTCTCCATTTTTCTTTCACTCACTATCTCTACCTGGAAATTATTTTAATGATTTTCTGGAATCACACTATTGAACAGCTGAGCCTTCTAAATGGTTCATTGCATCTCAGAAACATAACTTTGCTTCATAGGAGATTTTTATTTTATACCACAAAGATGTTTAGATGAAGAACTTGTAATAGAAGAAGCAGCAAAACTCCAGAAACCCATATAATCACTTGGAAACAGTCATTATTGCAAACAGTACACATTTAAACTATCACATTGGAATCTTAAACTCAGCACAGAGATTAAATACCAGTAGAAAAATAAATATGGGTTGAGAACTAAAAATGTTTTTCCTTCAACAATGAAGAGAGTGTGTGTACAAAACTGACATCAAGAAAAAGCTAACCAGAGACCAAATTGATGCAAATAGGATGCCAAGCAAAACTAAGCCTTCTGCCAAAGATTTTCCCTAGGAGGTGAATAACATTTTCCATAAGTCTATGGAAATTGCAGAACTGGTTTGGTAATAAAATGATCTTAGCCACTTTTTGTATGTGTGATTCAACATTTCTGTTCTCTATTGAACAGTATAGGTTACATCAGAGGGGAGTCCATATTTATATTCAATGAAAAGATTAGCAGCATGTTAATTTGCTTGAGAAAATTTCACCATATGAAAGATAAAATATGCATTCTTAAAGCTCCTTTAGAAAATGTAAGACTATTTATAGAATTATAGTATAATTCTTCAAGATTAAATATAAAATTTTCAAGCAGAAGCACTTCGTATTACATGATGCTAATTTAGAGTATTATAATTAAAAGTTTTATTATAATTTTCATAAAGTTACATGCTTAAGCCAACTTATCACTAGAAAGTTAGATAATCATGGAAAGTCACAGATTTTTTAAAAATGTTGTCTGTCCAATCATTGCTAACATGCACTATAGGTGATTTTCAAGCAACAGGAAAATGTAACATGTAAGTAACCTCTACTTTTGTCTTTGACTCATCTTGAGTTATCTTCTTTGGTACTCAGTGTGTTTATAAACAGAAGCCAAAACTCACTGCTGTGTTTACTGTTCACATTTTACTGCATAATTTCCAGAGATTAGAAAAGCAAACAATCAAAGTCATGGAAAATACCAATGATGCTGTGAAATTACAGTGATGCCCCTAGCTGGTCTCCAAAGTGTTCAGGGGAACAGAGGCTTTCAGAAGTTTGCTACCATGAAGCCAAAGTAGATTCTGCATGGAGCCCCATGCATTTCAACACTGAAGCAGTGTACCTATGCAGCAGACTATCCTGAACAGATATGGAAATTGCCTCTACCTTTGATCAAGTACCTGTTACTCTGAAAAATCAAATTTCATATTCGTTATTTTTGAGGTCAGCACAAATGCCTTAATGGAATTTTGGCCTAATTAAGAATTGTTAAAAGAAGTCTGCCTTCCTTTGCTAGTTAACATACACACTTCACTGAATCCACAGCATATACTCCCAAGATCCTCTAGAAAAATTAAGATTTGTTTTTCTGTTTTAGTCTTAAATTAAGTGTTCAGGGTCAGAGCCACTTCAAAACTGCTTCTACACTAGGCAGGGTGGCACACACCCAAAATTCCAGGAGGGGAAGGAGGTCTGAAAGTTTGAAAGAGCGCTGGCAATTTAGCAAGACCCTGTCTCAAACAAAATGTGTTTTAAAAAGAATAAGGAGGTAACTCAAGCCCAGATCAACACCTTGGGTTCAATCTCCAGTAAAGAGAGCAGATATATATAAAATTTTATACATAGTACTTGTATATTTACTGTATTATATAGTATAGTACAGTATAAGAGGCAGATGATGGGGTGTTTGTTTTGTTTTTAAATTTAAATCTTTACCTTTAGGTAAGTTCCTGCTTTGTCAATTCTTTTTCACTACTCCTAGCAGCTCTCACTAATTTCACCAGCTTCTATCCCACCTCCTCTATACTTTTTTTGTATTATAACTATAAAATTAGACAAAACCACAGGCTACTTAAGTAGTGCTCATTTCAACATACTGTATATTGTATTAAATATAGACATTTGTTTTCAGTTGTTTTACTTTTGCAGAAATCAAATTTGCTACAACAAAACTTTTACACATCCTGTTGTAACACCTTCAGTTACAGTTTATGTTAGTGAGTATTAGAAGTCAGCCACTTAACAAAAAATTTTCTAGTCTGTTTATTATTTAGTCTGCAACAGAATTTTTAAGGATAAAGAAGAAAAAAAAACACTATAACAGACTTAAGTTCAACACCCCTAAAATTCTTTAAAAACACCAAAAGAAAAGCACAAAAATTTAAAATACAAGCATTTACCTTTTTCCCTCTCAGACCACATTGAAAGGGACTAGAAGGGCAGAAGGAGAAGATAATAAAACATGAATAAGTCAGGAAAGCAGCACGGTCAGGAAACCGTGACTCCTCTTCCATGTCTAGTGGAACTGGAGAAGGCAGGGAACTGCTGGGAGTACTGTAGGGTGGAGGAGGCAAACTGTGGGTCAAAGACAAGGGCTACAGGCAAGGTGGGACTGTTTTGTTCGGAGAGACCCCGCAACAATCTCCCAAATACAGGCTGGAGGTAGGATAGGAGTAGATAGGGCAGCACTGAGGGCATTAGTAAAAATGACTACTGAACAGCTGGCTAGAAGTTCCTAGCACCTTTCACTTTTAGACGACTGGTAGAAGTGTCATAGAATAAAGGATGAAAACAGCTCAGCTCTGAAGAATATGAGTGGCTTGTCTGAGGAGGGATATACTTCACAGGAAGCTACCTCCTGTCTACTACTTGTGTTAAACTTCACATATTAAATTCAAGCCTATTTACCAGTCAACATTTCCATCCAAGTACATATAGTTTATATCGATATCCCACTCAGGGGAAGAATATGATGGCAAAGAGGAGCTATGCCAGAGAGTTATGTTACTCAGGCCTCCTTCCTAACAAGTAAGAATGAACAACAATGACGCACAGGATGTTTGGGAAAATCAATAGCACAAGAGAATTTCCAAGAAGTGTTGCGTTCATGTAATAAAAAATGGCTTCAGGGTCAGGGTAAGTGGAGAAAAGGCAGTTAAGGGAAACTTAAAATATGATTACTAAAAGTCATTACAAGAGCTGTAAGGTACAGTCAAGAAACTTATAGAATAAAAAGAAAAGAAGATGGTAAACTTTAAAAATAATAGTTCAACTTTCATCACTGTGCTAAACAATATGTAGAACATAGTCTACAAAAAGAAAACACAAGCAAAAAGGCAAAAAAAAAACCCACATAGTCAGAAGTATATATATTCAATAGAAATAAATCATCAATGTTCCAGTTATTAGGATCAGGAGACAAGAATTTTAAGACACCTTTGATAATTAGATTAAACAAATTTATAGGAAAACACACACTGATTGAACATATCAGGTATTCAGAAGGTAAATAGAAATTCTGAACAGGAACTACAGGGAAAGTCTAGAGCTAAAAACAAATCTCTGGATGGGCTCAAATTCTGATTGTATACTGCAGAAGAAAAGAAATAAAATAGGAAATATCAATTTAAGTATTTAAATTTAAGCTGGGCATAAAGAACAGATTAATATATTAAGTAAGGAAGGAGCAAATAAACTTAATAAATAAAAATATAATACATTTTTAAACACTGGACAAATCAACCTATCTATAGAAAAATATTTATTATACAAGAGAACTGGGACTTATGTGACTCAGCAATTAAACTAGACCAAATTGCAAATGACTTCAGATGGCAGCTGAGGAGCCTGAACATGGTCATGTGAAGTCACATTTCTCAAAGTATCATTTATGCAACATCAGTCTCTTAGGGTAAGTCTTAAATAAAGAGTTCCATGATCAGTTTCCATGTATGTGAAACTGTTTCATAGTGAATCCACCCTAAAAATTCATAACATTTTAGAAGTCGTGTCTTTAAGAAACCTATCTAACTTCATGTGATCAGATATTTCAGAGGTTTCTATTTGATTATGGTACATGTTTCTGGTAAATCTCAACAGCCCTAGGCATAGTATTCCATGGGACACATATAGGGAATGCTTTTCAAGAGGTAATAGTAAACACAATGATAGTAACTCAGACTTTCTAATGTCTAGAGAACTTACCAAAAGCTAGGAAAAATTCCAAGCATTTATTATATACTATTCGATCGACAGATCAATTTTAAATTGATTCAATGATTATCCCTGCTTTATAAAATAACCAAGGCCCAAACAGATTGAGTAACTCATCCAAGGTCCACTTGCTAATAAATTATGACGATGGATTTAAACTCAGGTATTCTGGTTCCAGAGCCCATATTTATAGATACTTGCTAGAAAATTATTAAAACTTTCTTACACATTGGCTGTTTTAGAGAAAAATCAATCAGATCCTTCCACTTTGATTTTGTCTGTTCTCTCCTCTCTCACATTATGTGTCATTACTTAGTGTGATTCCCATATATAAGGAATCATAATAAAATACAGCAAATGTTTGCTTTTTTAAAAAGTTGCAATAAAAAGCACATGGCCATGAATCCTCTTCAAAATATTCCCCTTCACTTCAAACACACTTATCCCATTATTCCTGCCACTGTGTGAAGCAGTTCTGAAAGCCCTCTTTCGTGAGTGTCTGTAGTTTCTGTCATGGCTGCCTTGACATCCACAATAAATTCAAAATGTATACCTTATGTGGCTTGTATACCTTATGTATACCATTTTGACTTGGAGGAAGAGCCAGTCTCATGGTGTCAGATCCAATGAATAAGAAGGATGAGGACACACCATAATGTTTTCATGAGTCTGCAATTCCTTTAAATAACACTCGCAGCAACATATATGTCTTTTTATTGTACCATGTAAAGACACAAAACAGTTGCTTCACACAGTGGCAAGAATGGGACGGCGTAACAGTTCAAAACAAGGGGGCATTTTCTGAGGAAGATTAACGGTAATGTCTTTTACTATAGTAACATTTTTAACTTGAACATTCACCATATATTTTGATCAACCCTGACACACAATTACAGGCCATTTAATATTGCTCTTATATGCTGGTGATTAGTCCATACATTAAAACAATGAATGGGCAATTTGAAACAATGGAATAGGTAATTTGGGGAATTATTTGAACACTTACCTACTTTCAATTTATTCATCTATTTTCCTGTTTGTGTATATATATACATTCATATAATAGAGACTATGTGATATTTAGGTTGTGTTTCTGACTTGTTTCACTTAACTCGAGTTGTATCCATTTACCTACAAATGCCTCGTTTATCCTTCTTTATAACAGCATAATATTACATTGTATATAATTACATTTTCCTTATCTGTACATGTGCCATTTCCACAATCTAGAGATTATAAACTGTGCTGCTATAAAATAAGTATATATGAATCAATGTAATACAGTAATTTTAATGCTTGAGGAAAGATACTAAATGGTGGATAGCTAGATCTCTATTTTATTTTTCTCAGAAAGCTCCAAACTGATTTTCATAGTGTTCCTACTATTTTACATCCCCACCAATGTAGAAGTGTTCCTTTTTCCTCCACATTCAAGTCAGCATTTGTTATTAGATTTTTTTAGAACAGGTATTCTTTCTGGTGTAAGAATCTCAGTGTCATTTTAATTTGCATTTCTCTAATGACCAGCAATGTTAGTATTTTCATTCATTTAGTGGTTATTTGTACTTCTGAGAAGTATATATTCATTTCAGTTGCCCATTTTTGACTAAGTCTTTTATACAGGGGAGTCCAAAACAGTATCTTCATTATTTTAAAATATAAGCTGTAGATGTAGAAGCTACTTTTATGTAATTCTGTAAAACATAACTTTTTAGTTGGGTCAAAGGACATTTTTATAGTAACCTTGTCCACTGAAAATTCTATATGTTCTCATCATATATAAATAAAAGGTGAAGCTATAGCTACTGAACTCTTGGATCCATTAGCACAAGCAGAATTTCCAAATGTTTAAATAGTTTCAGTTTCTTATCAGTGTCCTCACTGCCTTGGGTGAAGAAAAATTAGTTAACTCTCATAATGCTTTAATTTTGTTTTCATTTAATTCATGGGATGAAATTAAAGCTTATGGATATTCATTCTGTCATAGATAAAAGATGATATTATTGCAAATATGTATGTTTATCAGTTAAAATTCTATATTGAAGATTAATTTTTTGTGACAATACAAATTTTGATGGAGCACAGTGACAAGGTAAAAATAGTGACCTTGCAAAGTTAATAATAATATGTACTTGGAGTTAATGTGACATACACTTGCATCTGAACAAGTGGTGAGATTCTGCTAACAACTTTAGCTGTCAAAACATGCAAGACACTGTATATACAAACATTAAGATACTAGTTAGAAAGTATACTTATGAAAAACTATTGTTAATTTTCTGTATTTTCTTTCTTTGCTGTTCATTTGGATTTTGAAAAATGTTAAAATCTTGGAGCAACTACCTTATGAAGCATTCTTTTTTTTAAGAGAATAAACCCAATGAAATAAAACAGAATAGAGTCAATCAAAACAAAACAATAAACATGGTACAAAAACATTGCTAATTTATGGCAATAAATGTTTAAGTAAAACCTTTAAAACTTGGTTGCATTTTATTCAATATTTGTTGGAAATTTTTCATCAAAATTGCCAAAGAATGAAGAATAGAAAAATTTTAGGACCTTGAAGCTTTTGGCAAGTTAAATTTTTTAAAACACACTTGCAATTTAGTAACCTACATTCATTTCTGCAAAAGCAAAAGAGAGGGTGAGCAAGAAGTTAAATGATGAGGGTTTGAAAATACCCAAGATAAAACAAGATAATAAAAATTATGATGTTTAATTTTTTAAAAAACACATCTCAGGACTAGGGATTTAGCTCAGTGGTGTAAGTGACTGCCTGGCAAGCGCGAGGTCATAAGTTTGATCCCCGGTACCAAAAGAAAAAAAATAGCTATCACAGCAAAAAATAGGAGGGAGATTTGATGGTAATATTCTGAGGGATATGTTACTTGCATATTTTTTATTTAAACATTCACTGTCTTTTTCGATCTCCTCACATTGAGCAATCATTTATAGAAATTTCTGTCAAATAAAGACATTACAGTGCATCCCCATTTAGTCTATTCACCCAATCTGGTACTGTGTGACTTCTGGGTCTTCCCCAAAGTCAGAATGACCTCTGTGAAAGGTAAACATTTTGAATCAATTCTGCATGTTAAGGTAGCCACAGCATACAACTGAAAACATGCACGAAAGAGGACTTCCAGAACCACTTCAAAAAGTAGATAAAACAATGTTATGTAAGTGTGTTTAAAGAATGATATTTTGAATGGAATTAATGGCAGTGTATTTTTTACTGTAACTTTCTAATTTAAGTATTCACCATATTTTAACATACCTCATAACTTTGAAAATATGTATGTGTGCTTCATGTTTCTCAACTCAGAAGAATTTTATGAGTCTCCTTATATTTTGAAGAGTGTAAATATATTTCCTCCACCAGAAGGTAATCAAATTTAGAAGACTAATTTTGCAGCACCTAAATTCTATAAAATGTTCATAAGAATTATAAATTGCAAATAAATTTGAAGAATTATGTAAAAATATTTTTGAAAAAGTTACTGTAAATGAATATTAAAAGGTAGCAAGCACATTTGAAAATGTCTGCATTGAAATATTTCAATTTTTTAAAAAATAAAAGCAGACACATGGCCATCCCCCACTCAGTTATTGACCAGCTACTTCCTCCCCACAAGTATGAAAATGATGAAGTCCCCTCACTAATCTAAGAAAGTCAATTTATGTATCAACACATAAATATTTCAAAAATTCACACTATTTTGAACATCATCTGTTAAAACTTTGGTTAAGATATCATCTCTTAAGGGCTTGGTTAAGTTAATAAATCACATAGTCAACATAGATACTACATACTATACTATAAAGTTGTGGCTTCTGGCACTATAGATTAGATTTTGCCAATCATATATAAATGACATCATTTCATTGCTTGGGTAATATACCTGCAATTGAGACAAATACTCAAAGTGGTATGTGCTGCCTGGATGTTGGTATACTTGCCAATTTCTCATCGGTATGATTAACCAAGAACACAGATTCACTTGCTTTCCTATTTACATATGCTAAATTATAAGAGCTTAATGGTTCCTAAAATAAATAGATTATATTTCAAAGGCTTTATAATTTAAGTCAGCTTAGAGGGTAAAAAGTTCATTTAAACTAGAATAATTTTCAAGCCTACCACAGTCACAAGTACACTGCAATATGTAGCAAAATGACAAAGAAAAAATCTCTGACAGTGATGAAGTGTTTTTTTCAACCAGTTTCAGAATTGTTACGTTCTCCTTGATATTGACAATACTATACTATATTCCTCATCATGTACTTATTGTTTAATGAATAAACTGTAACAGTATCATAACCATGTATGGCATCACTCTAATACAGCTCAACTTTTTTAAGAGTCTATATTCTCCTTCCCAAAATATTAAGACAAATATCAAACAACTTCACCATAGTATTTAACAGTATTATTCTAAAGCCTTTTATGACAGAGAAAGGATTGGTGCACAATATCACAAAGTGGAAAGCTTTCCTGTAGCACTTTCCCACTTCTTCACGCCTCTCCAAATTCCTGTCTTTCCTTTGCAGATCAAGGTACCGGCTTGCCTACAGTACCCTTTGAATGTTACGAGTGAGTCCTTTCTGGTGTTCACAGCCAAGTCTTGCCTTACTCTGCAGAACCCCAGGGACTAAGTTACTTCCCTTTTTTCTCTTCCAGATCCTCATCAAACCTCCGATTAACTAGAGAAAAGCAAATTAATTAAACTAAGCCACAGTGGACTGTGAATGATTGATTAATGAAGTTTAACCATCCCTGGGCTATTTTTTGAAAAGAACAATGTAATGTAAGTGAATCCTTAGGAGGCAAAATTCTCTGTGATAGGGTGGGGGTAAGAAATACTAGCTTATTTAATAAGTTTTCATAGTGGAATTTTTATTCTATAAAAACTTACAAGTTGTACATTTTATATATAGTTCAAACTGAACAAAAAAGTAGCTCCCACAGATGTAAAAATTCCCTTCCAACTGATTCATAGAAAAGGCACATTTACATACTGTACAGCATTCCATGTGGCCAGGGAAGAGGTCAATTCTAAGCAAAAATTTCAAAACTGTACAAAAATAATATTTTGATATTATTTCATTATGTATTCAATATGATTGCAAACCTAGAAGCCTAGCTACTCATGGGCACCTGTGGTGAGGAATCAGCATCCGCTCCTACAGAGAATGCAGTGCTTGCTTACACAGGGACTCTCAGACCCATGCTGTACTCAACTTATGGTACACACTTAAAAGCAGGAACTAAGAACATACGTGTTAGATATAAGGTGTTCTTTTTATTTGGCAAGGTGCTTCTGTATTTAATAGTGTGCCAAAAGAATCTTAACTTTATGTTCTAAGTGAACCTAAAAATTACACTTACATAAAAATATTTTTATGTTTACACATCGTAAACATAAAAATACTTTTGGTGTAATACATCAATCATATCTACAGACAGAAAACCAAAATTAGTATTTTCACCCAGCAACAAGCAGCACTTCATGGAGGTATTTTTCAAAAGGATAACCAAAAAAACTCAAAACCCACTACTTATAACTTAGTCATATTTAATGATTTACTAATATTGCAAACAAAACACATTTTCTTCTAGAGAGACAGCAGTTTCTTCATGTTCACTTGGTAAGAAGTGGACCTATTAGGAAAAAGAGGGGAACCCACTGCTATCTCGGCATTAATGCTAAAGGCTTGCTGAAACTGTTCTTTACAAAGATCTTTCCTAAAAGTAAGTTATAGCTTTGAGTTAGAATTCTCCATCTCCAAAGTATCTGTACCCCCCTCCTTAGAGACAAAGGAAAGATCCAAGATCTCTTTAGATCTCTATTTGTGGGAGGGAAGATGAGGCTGAGTACTTCCCTTTTAGTAGGAAAAAAATGAGGAAAAGAAACATCATTTCTGACTTTTCTTTCACCTAAATGAGTAACACAATTTTCTTTTACTAGCCAAAGAACAAACAAAAAGCAAAGATTCCACAAGTAATCTGTTGCTTATCATTCTACTTTTGTACTCTAGGCATGTAAGTATAAAATAATGATGTTTGGACAAATAAGCCTTGTAGTTATTTATTGTAAAGTTACAGAACTTAGAAATAAGTAACTTGAATATTTCTAGTCCTGTTTTTAAGGATGAACTACAGGCTAGGAGATGGATTATGCCAACTAGGGCCTCTAATGTCCTGCTCAAACAAATTCTAGTATCTCCACATGTGGCTGCCAATCAAAATGCATCAATTTTCCTCTGCAAGTATTTTA
Organism: Cavia porcellus; assembly: GCF_034190915.1. NCBI lineage: Eukaryota > Metazoa > Chordata > Mammalia > Rodentia > Caviidae > Cavia > Cavia porcellus. The sequence goes on from NW_026947497.1 coordinate 43,308,472, forward strand.
ACATGGAGTCCATATCCTGATCCGAGCCCCAGATCTTCTTCAGCACCTTGCTCTCCCTCTCAGTGTCCTGCTCCAGCTCCAGCTCCGTTACAGCATACCAGGACCTTGGACTCCTACAGCATAATTAATGTGAACCATGACTTCCTGGGTGAGGGTAACTGTCTTACTTTCTCATTGTTGGGACAAAATACCCAACATCCACAAATCAAAAACGTAGAGGTTTATTTTGGCTCACATTTCTAAAGGTTTCAGGATACAGTCAGCTGGTTCCAAGGCAAGACAGCATGCAAGAGGAGAAAAAGTTCATGGCAGGGGAGGCAGGAAGAAGCTAGACTTCCTTCTTTGCCTTTATAGTCCATTTAGGCTGCAAGCCTATTGGTTGGTGCCACCCACAACCAGGGTAGGTCTTCTCACTTCAGCAAGTCCATCACCCATACCCAGAACTATGCTAAACCAATCAGTGGACATATTCAATATCACACACCCTAGATTCAGTATCACACACCCATGATCCAATTACTCCCAAAAGCCCCACCTATGAGCATATGAGGGTTAGAGGTACCTCTAGATATAAGCCATAACAGAACTTGGCCAAAACATCTGGGAAACCAGGTCCCCTGTACCATCAGCTTCTGTCCTCTTAGCAACATTTTATTTGAAGATGCTCCTCCCAAGTCTTGGGAAGAATAGTTCTACTGATCGTAGTATAGGATCTTTGAAACTAAGCTTTATCATTAGTCCAAACCACATCACAAAGAGACAATAAGGATGGTCTTAGTTCAATGGCTGGGCCATTCCTGCTACAGTAATAGGATTCTTAAACTAAATGAAAGCATACTAGAAATTTTTGATAGTCTTACCATTTTCCTGTCATCTGTGATTTGTCATGTGAAATACAGATCAAGCAAAAGACACTGCCAATTGAGCTGAGCAACACCAGCTTGCTGTCCCAGATAGAGGCCCTGATCAGAGTGCTTAGATTTCTTTATACCTTTAGATTCAGTGAGTTAGTGTCTGATAATGTTGTGAATAACAAGATATAGGCAAATCCATCTCACTTCAGAGCAATAACTCTGCCTATGTAGGCACTCTGGTTGCTTCACACTGAAATGCAATTGCTTTTCAAAAGGCTGGCATCTTCTGTGGTCAATAGATTTCCTTTCTCTGACTGTAACTCCTGTAATAGACATCTGTATATCCACTGGCTGTTCGTGCACCATGAACTGATACACAGCGGCAGCCACAGCCCAGGGACCTGAGAAGTTAGTCAGCATACGGAGGCCTCTTCCTTATTCTGACTAGCTCAGCAACAAGGCCTGATAAGCTTCCCACTGGCTTTGCTGCTGCCACTTCTGAAGCCACCTTGCCCTCTGGATCGTGCTCGAGGGATCTAGTTTCTCAGGGCTCTCGCTGGGAAAGCCATGCTGCTCTTAATATGCCTTTTAGGACCAAGGATCTTGGTCCACGTCCTTCCTGCTGGACAAGATGTGGCTGTTTCTTCTGAACTTCCAGCTCATTGCCAGCAATACGTTGTTCCGGGAGTCATGGTCCTCGAAGATCACTAGTGCCTCAGGGGAGTCTTGGAGAAGCTGCTGTTGGCAGAGCCAGAAATCTGGCTTCCTGGCATCGCTGGGTGAAGTCCCGATGGTTCCAAACAGTACGTTCCCTTTCTGCTTCTCCTGCTTAAGTCATGGATGACCTTGCTCTTTCACTAGATGCTGCTTAGGTTCCCACTTGTCATTCTCCCTGTCAGAACCTTCCAGCTGTGCCAGGTAGTAGCTCTTTTCAGAACTGTTGTAACCATCCTCTCAACCCGCACAGCTCCGGAGAAGACATGGCAGCTGTTTCCGGTGGTCCTACTGCGCCTGCGCTTCCAATCCGCGCTCTGCACCGCGGGAGCCTCCTGACCTGCGCAGCAAGATTGTGCACAAGTGTAGGTGCGCATGCTCCCTGCGAACCCAAACTCACTGGGGCAGCCTGCTGGGGTTTTGGACCAGCAGGAAAAGCGGGCTGGAACTCTGAATTTCAGACAATTCAAAAAAGAGAAATATATAAGCTTCTTCAGGGACACATGTTTCGATAGAAGCACCTTCTGAGATTGCCTTAAATTATCCTTGTTGGTGGCCACTACTCAGCTTCCATTGCTAACTTAGAAAAATAAAGCATTGATTCAAGTGCCCTTTTCAAGTTTTAGAAGTGAGGAGCAAAGTACTCTCCAAGGAAAGCATTTGACTTTGAAACAGACCTCAGAAGTCAAACTATGGTTTATTACTCCTCTGGGTGAACCAAGAAATATAAATGCTTCTTATAGCTGGGAGCCACATTTCAAAAACCATCTTTAGGCACCAAATCCTTTGTCAAATAGAGATGACCCCCACAGATATCCTTTTTATATTAATTGCATTTTAAATTTTTAATTGGTAGATGGGAATGAACATCAGAAATATGCAATATAACCCAATATTGCAAAGATGCAAACGAGAATGCAATGGGAACGGAGCCCCTACAAGCTCCATAGTGAAATTCATCTTCTCATCTCACACACACACACACGTCAGAAGTGGCAAAAAAAAAAAAAAAAAAAAATTCCTCAAACAGTATTGACAGTGTCCTCTTTAAAATGTAGCTACATATCATCTAAATATTTTGAAATAACATTGGTAATTTAAATGTTTAAATATCAGTATTGATAAAATAAGCTAGCAGTAATTACAACTAACTCTTTTGCTTTTACTGACAGCATATTTTTTCTGCCTTATTCCAGATATAAAAATGCAGAAGGAAAGAACTGTTTACTGTTTGCATTTGTTAGATTGATGTAAATTAGATTGTCTGCTCTGGCTACCTATGAATTTCGCCTTGTCCAGATGAAAACGTGTACCTCTCCTTTTAACTAAAACACTAAATTCCATTTCATAGCTATGTAAACTTAATTCTGGTATGCTGTCAGCTTCAGATTTATCTTCTGAAAGAAAGTAACAGGTTCCTGTTCTAAAATTGGTTTTGAATAGGGTGTTATCAAGGATAATGTAGCATATTAAACAAACTCATTTAATTTCACTTTTAAAAAGTGACAAGCTCATAATAATGGGAAGAACAGGAGAGCAGACAATGGAAGTTAAATTTTGAAAGCTACAAAGCAGATAAACAAGTAGTAATTGAATTACTAGATTCAAGAAAGCTCATTTTAAATGGCCAATATGAAAAGCCAAGACTTCACAATAGATTCCCCCAAAATACTCAGCAAGTAGCAGTAGTTGTTTATCAAGAACTGGAGACTAAAGGTGGGTATTTAGATAGAAACCTAAAATAAGGAGGATTGTATAAAAGCTATTTGAGAAATGGTTAGAAACTTAGATGCTATTGCCTGCTTCACTTCATTTAAATTACTGGAATCTTGTCTTTTAATTGAAACATCTTTATGTTGATCAGAAAGAAACTGAACCATCTACCAAAAAGAAATATCTTTAAAAATTTTTTCATTGATTAGCCCAAAAGCATGTAGAAAAAAAAAGGAAAACACAGGTACCAAAATTATTATTTCAGAGTCTTAGCATATACTTAGATTTTCTCACAACCTGTTAAAGAATAAAACCAGCTGTGATCCAGTTAGAACCTAACAGGTTCATTACAAGCCTCTCAAAATCTGGATCTGGAGTTCATTGGAATCCAGAACTTTATGGAGTGGCCTGAAAGGTAGAAAGCTACTGAAAACTGTCTTCAGAATTCATTTACATTTCTAAAAATAAGCAAGACTGTCTTAGTAAGCTGACAGAAAATCAAATGTATCAGGTCTTTTAGTACTTACTAGAATAAAGCATGCACACTACCCAAAGTTTTCACATACATTCATTGCAAGACCTTTCAATAAGAAATACAGAAGTATAAATTTCTCTTGATAAGGATCACGTAATTTCATTGTAAATGATAATTTGTGAGGATAGTTCCATATTAAAAATCATGTTTGAAGCTGGGGATGATGGCTCATGCCTATAATCCCAGCTCTTGGGAGGCTGAGGCAAAAGAATCATGAGTTTGAGACCAGCTTGCACTACATAGTAAATTCAAGTCCAGTCTGAACTACTGAGCAGGACCTGTCTCAAAAAACAAAAATGAAATGAAACAAAAATATCATGTTAGAAATCTCAACTTCCATACCTCCAAAATATAAAATTAGTCATGCTATTTTGGAAACATTTCTAGAAAATTGTCTTACCATCACAATTGTTTTCACAATCCTGAAAGAACAGTTCAGTCTTTTTCAAGCTAATTATCTTAATTAAAATATAGGACAATGACTTCAAATGGGTAAGGTGATATGTATACATTTAGTCACTCCAAAAGAATAGACTGATAATTTCTTTAGTATATTTTCAAAACTTCACAACTTTTTCATAATAAATTGCAAATATGAAGCAATTATCCAGAATAGTTATTCCAAAATCATCATTCACCTCTATTCCATCTCACTTAAGAACAGTTAAGAATAATTTCTCTGATCTCTCTTACGTCTATCATTAGCACTTAACCAAAAGGATAGAGACCATCAAGAGTAAAAGGTGTATAATGCTGATAAAGATCCTGTATAATACAATTTTTGAATATGAATCATGTCCAGCTAAATATCTAGAATTTTTCTAATCTTACAGTCAGTGTCCAGTTAAAAAGATAAAATATATCTGAGTCCAAAATTTCTCTTAAATCTCTATTTAAACAACATGATTTTTGATGGAGTTGATTTTAAGGATAAAACAGCAGTAGAATATTTTATTCTCTAGAACTTGCATGATTTTATTCTGTCTTTGTAGGAGGCCTCCTGAAGCAGCTTTGGTCTGTGTTGACAATAGTCATAACTGCTAACACTAACACTGAATGTATTTAACCTGAAAAAAAAAATCTTACAACTTTTAAAATGAAAATTTTTAAGTAGCTCAAAGCAAGACAACCTAGGAGAATTCTTTTTTATTCATCAGAGTGCATGACAATGGAGTGCTACTTAAAATAGTGCACTGGTCAAGGAGCCTTAGATTTATATGGTAATCTCCACCTGAACATTTTTAATTCTGAGTTCATTCGCTTTCCTTCCTATAAGGCACAGAACCCTAAGAGCCAATTGCTAATTGGCAGCATTCTCATAGATTGTAAAACAAAAAAATTATATGCAAAAAAAACCTCTATAATATAGATTTTTTTTTTCAAACTCTAAAAAAATTTAAGAACAAAAAGCCTGGGTCTTGCAGAAAGTGTTAAAGGCTTAATGATACTTAAGTCAAGGAATACTACTTAATTTTGCTTCTTTGCCTTAGTACCTACAAGACTTTTAGAAGTAAAATGACTACCCCAAATCGTAATGATCTCAGTACCTTTATACTACGTGTATTCTTTCCTTATTCTTTCAATCTTTAATTATCCAACTTTACATTGTCTTAAAAATTTAAGATCAATTCCATATAAGTCACAGATACCTTGTGATTGCTTCTTAGTTCTCACATATATGTCTTCACTAGTCACAGAAAAAAAAATCTAGAATGAGAATATTCCTTTGTGATGTACTATACAATAATTAACCATAATTATCACATCATCTCTAGTAAGTTGAGCTGTTTATTCCAAACAGAAAACAGGTACAGTCTAAGCTCCCTTTTTAAAAAACACATAATCTAGTTGAAACACAATAAAATGCCTCACAGTAGAATGACTGTACTTTTAACTTAAAGATTTAAAAGAACCAATAAAAATGAATGAAAGACAAGCATTCCTTTTGTTTCATTTTTTAAAGTATGCCTTTTATACCAGTGTAAAACCACAGTCAAAATCACGGCATGATCAAAACAGCAGTTGTAAATGTATACAAGTACTAAATCACGTTCAGAAAAACTTGATCATTCACTATGGCACGCACCATAATGAAACAACAAATTAGCAAATGTTTACAATGCCAGTTATAGAAAATTGCAAAAACATAGCAGCCATCTCTGACTAGTTTAAACTTAAGAAGACCTAGCTCAGCTTAACTACATGTGGTGACAAATGGATTAAATATTGTGATTGAAACCTTATTTAAATACACATACTGTGCTGTCTTCAAAAAAACACCTTATGGGTCATTCTCTCTCTTCTGTAACATCACTATAAGGCAGTGATACTCAACCAGGGATGCCTTTACCAACACTAACACCAAAACCAACACCAAAACCCCTGGGGATGTATAGCAATGCCTGGAGACATTTTGTTTGTCAAACTAGGGGTAGTGCCCCAGAGTCCAGGGTTAATGCCGAAGCCTAAAATGCACACCACAGTCCTCGACAAATTATCTGATTGAAAAAAGATAATACTGTAGAGCTACAAATAATGAGCTTTGCCTCAGGTCACAAAAAGGGAAGAGAAAGAAAACCTTGTGCTGATGCATAACTGCTCACATAATTGATTTCACTTTGGAATTTACTCTACATTTTGGTTCTTAAAGAATGGTCTTCATTAAGTTCACCCTCTAGTTTTATCCTTTCTTATGCCATTCCACAACAATGTCATATGGGTCCTCTTACAACTAAAATTAGCCATAATTTTTAACAAGGCCCTTAGAGACATATGTCTATTTTAAAGAAAAGTTTAAAGGAAATCTAAACAGAGTACATTTTATCAACTATTATATCTTCTATAGCTTCTTTTCAAACCATTTAACTTTTACTGTACTCCCCAAATGAAGCTGATTGTGCACTACTAAATTTTCATGTGCTAAAAAGTTCTTTGAAACCACAAACTTGCTCAGGAAGAGAGATTTCTAAAAGGCAAATCAAGTATCCTCAGTATAATAAAAACTACAGAGTCACAATAAAAATATCAGAAACTGAAGTTCTCAGATCAGATGCTTTTTATGAAATATGAAATACTTAAAACAACTTTAAGCTATGCTTCAAATTTATATGCTTCCAAGCTATTCAAATATAAAATAACACTAACAAATGGGCAACCTTGTCCACTGTAAGGCTAATAAATCAAAATCACCAAGGTAAGTTAACTGCATTTTCAGTGGGTACAGATTTATCATCAAAGGCCTGATAATCATGGAGCCACTAGAAAAAGCAATGTGTTCTCTTTCTGACCTTGGTCAGAATCACCAATAACACTGACTTGTAACTTTGCAATATTCTATCATTCTGAGACACTCTATAAAAAAGATTTTAAGAAATTTGAACTTCTGAACGAAAATGCATTTGTTCATCTGAGGACATTTTTGACACTTGAATTCACTAAGAAAACTGTAAACATCTGATACCTAAAGAAAAGATCAGTGGATAAGAAAACTTTAGAAAGGCAAGACATAAGTGGAGATCTATCTGAAAAAGCAAAGCTGGCTAGAAATTTGGATTGGTTCAAATGCAGAAAAACCTCCAAGTTTTCACCTTTTTAGCAATTACTCTATCTCTTATTTCTGACAATTTCTTTTAGTTGAATTCTCCATATCAAACATAATAAAGCAAGAGGAATATCAGCAAGTTTGATATAAAGTCAGAGAAGCGTTCAACATTATTATTTAAAATAGATTTATTTTTGCTCTTCACCTATAGGGAAAGGTCTGCCTGCCACAAATATTTCCAAGAAGGGAAGTGTTTAAGGACACTGACTACATTTGGGACTTTCCAGAGATTAAGGGAAAGTCTAGCAAATGCCTTAAAGAATACATGATAAAGGAAATAACTTGTTATAACAACGACCAAAAAGTAAAAATATGATCACCAAACTTGTACCTTGGCACGTAACTGCATTGAAACTTTGCAACTTACTCTCAAGTTTCAAATAAAAATGATAAAAATAATTTTTACATATTTAGATACCTTTGGTCCTAAGACAAAAGGCCAAGTACCCAGACAATAAAATCCTGAAAAGTTTCACTATTTAAAGAATTGTATCAAAAGCCTGAATTAGAATGCTGACCAGGATTCCTTCTGGATGTATAACTTTAAACTGACTAGATCACCCAGAACCTCTGGCTTTTTTGTTCTTGGTGTTTCTTTGGTTGATTGGTTGACTGGTTGATTGATTGATTGATTGATTGATAGACCAATCAATTTTTAGTTTGGCTTTGTGCTATAAAACACAGATTTTAAACTCTATCTTCCAGAAAGTTTGCATGGGATAATAATGTAAGTTACGGAGTTTGCCCACAGCCTCCGCAGTGCCAGGTTCATCTACCCCTCTGGTTCTGCCTGCTCCTGCCTCCGCTGCTGAGATGGTGATGCGCTCCTAATGGTAGAAGGCTAGGAAGCTGAAGGAGCAGAGGCTACGCTGGATGACAAGCACTATACTGACTGCAAGGCCAAAGGTCCTCGATGGGCTTCTTGGACTCAGTGTATTTATCTGCACCAGATATGCAGAAATTTATAGAAATCTTGGAATTCACATATCCAACTTCAGGTCAGTCAACCTAGACCAGTGCACACCAGAATACAGTGTGTACAACATATGGGAATCACTGCAGCAAGGCTACTCTAGGAAGCCGATCTTCCAGAGAACTCTCCAAGGCCACAGACAGATCAAGCAGTAGAATTTTTGATCAAAGACAAATATTTTAAAAAATTATGAGAAAAATGCTATAGCTATTACAAATAAAAGAAGAAAAAATGAAGAGAAAGAGAGAGAAAAGGAGTCAGAAAAGCTTACAAATCCACCTAAAAGTGAAAAGCTACAGAAGAAAAAAGATCAAAAATTGGAGCCTAAGAAAAGACCAGCCCTAAAAAAGCTACAAAGCCCACTGTTGGTCTTTCAGGACCTGAAAGCCTTGCAGAAGCACCAGTGACCTATAGGACCACAGCCACAGTGCTGGTCCTGAATGATGATCAGAACGTTTTTGGACCTGTGATTTCTAATCCATTATCTGCCACTGTTATGCCTCCAGCTTGGGGAATTCCTCTGTACCAGCAGCTGCCGCCCTGTCTACAGTCACATCTGGAGCTCTGCATCTCTTCACTGAGCAGACTACAAAACCAAAAGAAGTAGCAAAAAAACAGCTCTCCAAAGACTCTATCTTTATATTTTGTGTTAGCAATGAATGCCACAGTAATTCTCATAGGAGACTAAATTATAAAATCTTTCTCTAATCTGTTGCAAATATATACAATAATTGAGGAAAATGAAAAATCCAGGAACATCTATAGATAGTGAAGAGCTAAGCAGAAGATTCAAGGATAATTTCAAATAAATACAAAAGAATGTCTTATAAAATAAATACAGCTGGGATAATAACTCTCCATTTGGGAAATATCCTACTTCACACTATAACATACCAAAAATAAACCCACAGGAAATGAAAAAATTATCTAATAGTATATTTTTTCAATTAGAGCATTTTTATTTTGAGACTATTCTAAACATGACCTAAACCCCAGAAATCATATAGAAACATACTTAAAGATTTAACACTTAGGGGGCTGGGGATTTAGCTCAATGGCATAAGCACCTGCCTAGCAAGCGCAAGGTCGTGAGTTCAGTTCCTGGTACCAAAAAAAAGAAAAAAAAAAAAAAAAAAAAGATTTAACATTTAAAATGGCAACATCTGCCTGAAAACAAAACCCCAGAAGCAGAGTTAAAAGAAATAAAAACTCATTAAAATGTATTTGTAGTATATATGATAAAGGTTTAGTAAGTATAACCACTAGCAAGTACTTTTAAATCAGTATTTTAAAAAGAATACCATAGTTTGTTTCTTTTTTAAACCAAAACACAGAGCCAGGCATGGTGCCACACACCTACACACTCAGCTACTCAGGAGGCTGAAGCAGCAGGAACACAAGTTCAAGGGCAACATGGGTAACTTAATAAGACCTTGAATCAAAATAAATTTCTTTTAAAAGGGGTGAGGCAAATGGCTCAGTGGTACAACCCTTGTCTACCATAGTGAGGACCTGGGGTCCATCTCAAGTACTGAAAATTCAAAAGATCCACAGTATAAAGAGGTGATTCACAAAATAAATGCAAATAGCCAGTGACAAAAAAAAAAATGTCCAGCCTCACTAATGATCAAAAAATAACAAAAAAAAACCAAGGAGATATTTTTCACCTGTTAAAAATTTAATCTGACTGTTACTGACCAGTGCTGGAATGGGTTGGGCACTCACTTCCTGTCTGAAGAGTAGAAATCAGTACAATTTTTCTGAAAAAGAAATCTGTCAATTTGTATCAAGTTCAAAATATGTGTACCTTGAAGCATAGTAATTCTGCTAGGAATGTTTCTGAGGAACTAATCAAGCAAGCATTCACTGAGTTGTTCCCAAAATATTTAAGGAAAAGTTACTTAAAATAATGAAATTTTTTAAACAACATAAATATCTCTCAAATTATATTTTCATTTTATGAAATATTTGTTTTAAAAAGCAGATTGATATTTAAAAATTGGCCATGATATATTACTTGATTAAAACTTTAGGGTATAATTATTTATAGCATAATACTATATTGCAATTTTATGATTTTCATAATACAATTTTAAGTGGAAATGTATAACCAAAAGAGAAAATAACCTGGAAAAATATGTTAAGATTAACTCAATTGTCTACAAATATTTTTGTTCCTGTTTCCTATTTCCTAATATTTCTTTATTATACACATTTTACCCTTATAATAATTATATAAACTTCTAGGGTAATTGTTTAAATAATTTAGATTAAATATTCATCTTTCTTAGTAGATGCATAAGCATTAATTTAAAAAACAAATCTGTTTTTATACAATAATATTGTTTTTGTTGGCTCCAGCATAATATACCAATCTTCTTAGTATTATTTTTTTATATTTAAAATAACTAATTAGATGCTTCTAAAAACCTAATATCAAGAGACATGGTTAATATAAAAGTTTACCTGGTTCATATAATTTTTGCATTTTAAAAGTGAAATTATAAATGTCTTCCTAGGTCCATCTGTTTTTAAAGTAATAATGAATAACTCAATTTTAGTATCTAACACATGCTGCTGATTGATCAACTCATTTTATAGTAATATAGAAAATATGATAGTGTCTACTAACACTTAAATACAATGACAGATTAATGATTTCCTGGGAAAAACATAATTACAGAAAAAGAGAATAAACAGAGGAAAATAAAGGATCTTAAAATTAACCCCATCAAGAATTTTGTGTAAATATGGAAGACAACAAGTTCTTCTGTTCATGGATGATGACTGGATATTTTGCCAATTAAATTTTTAAGTCTCCAATAATGTTCTGGAAGTACTCAGTCTCAAAACAAGTTTATTTTAGTCTTCACATTCATTGAGTCTTTCTCCAGAGATGCTGCCAAACCCAGCACCAGCTGGCCCTAGGGAACAAGACTAAGCTAACAACAGATCTTTTTTTCAACTGTTGATAGATATTAAAATAATAGAGTTGAGCTACCCTAACTCACTAAATTGAAAGGTTACCTCCAAGAGAGTATGAATTACAGTCAAAATGTAAAACATTTTCATGTTCTTCCTAAAAATTACTTACCTGTTCTAAATGCTCTGTTTTTGCCTAAATTTAAATCATAAAGTACCAGTTCTCCTGTCATTCTTTTCTGTCCCTATCTTGTGTTTTTTGAGTGGTCGTTGAAACCTGGATTAAAATGGGCCAGCGGCATAGCTTGGGTCTCACAAGCCCCACTTCTCTATTTGTCTTCTTGAACCTCACCCACAGTATCAGTGAAATTCGCAGAAATTCAAGATTAATACTGATATAAGTAAGAATGCATCATGGCTAGATTGCTGGTGAGAATATAAATTGGTCCAACTGCTCTACGGGGTAACATGAAGCAACACCCTTGGAAATTCCTGTGCCCTTTAACACAGTAATTCTCCAGAACTATTATTCAAGTAGGATCAGCAAGGCCTTATCTGAGTCGCAGTGGATTCAATCTCTTGCCATATCACTTCTAACTTTACTCAGATTGTACGCTGATCTATAACACACTCACCTGCCCAGAAACAATATTAGTGTCATAGTAGATAGAAGCAATGTTTAGAGCCGGGATCTTCAGTGATTCTCAACCAGCATCCCCAGAGCTATTTGGAAATGTGGGCAGAACAAGGGGGCAGGAATGCCTGGTTGTGTCCACATAACTAAGAATTGCCCTCCCCAGTGACACAAACTGATACTCTTCCCAAATCACCTCCTTAAAGCCAGTGCACCCCATCACATTTTCTAGGCTGATCATTCACGTATGGTTCACAGTTATGGCCTGGTCAGGCATTGCCACAGAAAACAGCATTTGCCTAAGATTACTTCCCCATGCAGAAGGTACCCACAAGGGATAGCAGGCTGATAAGGAAACAAAGGCCAATCTCCTTTTCTTCAATTTGAGATAATCCCACAGGACCTTCCTACCCTTGGAGCTTTCTGTATTGACTCAGCGCCTCAGAGGTCAGCTCCTCCTGCTGCCCTATGGTGCCTTCCCATTTCATTATAGGTGTATCTGTTATGGACACACTTCTGTACTCCACTCTCCCTCTCACATCTGTTTCCATAGAACAATCTACGGCATCCCCATTGCTTCCATCTATCCCTTCACATTACAGATGAGTCAGGAAGATTTGAGAGATGATAAGGGTTATGTTCACATGACAGAGTGTTATGCTTTATTTTTAAATGTCCCCCAAACCCTCATGTGGTCATAGGTGGGGCTGTTTTGGAGATGGCTGGATCTAGGGTATGTGACTGATTCATGGTACAATGCTAGAATTAAGAGTGGGTAGACGCTAAATCAGTTCACTGATTGGTTTGGCACTAACCTAATCCCAGTTGCCTAGACAGAATATAAAAGGGCAGAAAGAAGCTGCTGCATTCCTTTGCTTGCTTTTGCTATCTTCAGCCTGCTACGAACTGTTTCTCCTCTGCCATTTGCCACTTTGCCCTGGAACCGAGGAACCAAAACCTCTACAAACTGTGAGCCAAATGAACCATTCCTCCTTTAACTTTGAATGTCCAGTATTTTGTCTCAGCAATGAATGACAAGTAATCAAGACACAGAAGTTTAGCACCTATTACACATACAACACATTGAAAACAGTGAGAAGCTTGAGAAATGGGAAAAGAATTAAAAGAGACAGAATATGTTAAAATAGTTATTGCAGAAAATCCCAAGAACCCAGAGTAGAAAATTGAATAAGAATGACAAAAAGTATTTAGGTCTACCTATATGGAGAAATGTACAGTTCTGTAGAATCAATATCCTTGATTTCACAATAACAGAAATTAAAAACTACCAAACTATTTCAGTTTGGGGGAGGCTCTTAGGAATACACAATTGGATTTTTCAGACTACAAGTGTTCATCTTGATGATGGTATAAATAAAAAGATACAATAAAATAAAAATAAAGGTGTAATAATTGGGAATTTTCCTCTTAAAAAGGAACTGCTGGTGGGATGTAAAAGCTATCCACTGAGATGAAAGTAAATAATAAGCATGAATGATTTAGCAAATCTTCTTCATCTGTAAGGTTTGTTCCTCTTGCCCCAGAAAGTAGTACCAAATTCTACACACCCCTGTCCACCAAAGAACTCCATTCCAGCACCCTCCTCTTGTCGTTCTAGTCATTTGTCAGTCTTGTAAGACATTTGCCTTTTCCATGACCAATTCTCCCGTTTTTTAACATGATTTTTAAGTATGTTATTCTAATAATTCTACACTGCAACTTTTATACTTACAATGTCTTTGTTATATTCCAAGAACAGAAATTTCCCCTATTATTTTCAATAATAGTATAGAAAGAACTACAATACTGTATTGTGGGAAATCCCAACTGTGGTCTAACAACTACCCACCCCTCCAAAATAAAACAAAACAACAACAAAAAAACACACACACACACACACACACACACACACACACAAAATACACAGGCACCAAAAAAAACTTCACACTTGGAAACCAAAATTAAGTTTAAAAATTATTAAAGCTTGTTTCTTTCATGAAAAGAAAATTGCCTCTATCACAGTTCTTTGCTTCATTTTCTCAGAATCAAAATTAGTACTAAAGAAAACAGGAAATAAAATATACTCAATAAATGGCATTATTACCAGAGCCAATGTGATCAAGATAATTTTCTCCAAAGTCTCATTTGAAAAGAATTTGATATTTTAATGTGAAAATTCACAGAAGTCCTTTGAGTTTAACTAAGCATCTCAAAATATTGTGCCAAATACTTTGCATTCATTTTTAAATCTTTCAAATACTACTTTTACTGAATACACACCAAAAAAAACACCCTGACAATAATATTTTTTCTAACTTTCAATAAAAAATTTTCTGCTTTTTAAAGTCCAGCAGTAACATGCACAAAATACTAGATTCTTGTTCATTACCTAATAGTATGAAAAGAATTTTGTCCAATAGTTTCAAAGAAAAACATTAAATTGAATTGCTGTTAATTTTCTTATTGTATTTGGCATTTACATGAATAATAGTATACAGGAGTCAGACTTTAAGACTTACCCTTTAAAAGTTGAACAATGACAGGAGTTATTGCAACATCTGACTCTGTTATGTAAACTCTTTGGTTTTACATCAAAGGCATTATGGTATTCTTTTAGTCATCTTCTGATTCATTGGCCACACTTTCATCATACTGCATAAAACAATGCTTAATTAAATCTTGAAAAAGTCATAAGCACTCCACAGTTTGGGGGTAGCAATGTGGACCTCCTCCTGTGTTAAATATGTCCCAGTTTATGGCTAAGTTGACAACTCAAAGGCTAAACTAGAAACATCAGGACAGCTTGACTCTGCTGATTTCCCAATTGTACAGCTTGCAATCTTTCTGTTTTGTCGAGGTAGCAAGACACCCTAACAGGGACAGATTGTTCCGTCAGCAGAACAAAAATTGAACCAGAAGCAGCTTTCTCCAGAACTGAGACTGTGCTCCAAATCTTCACACTATAGTTAGGGCAAGAGTTGGTTATTTATTCTACTGCTAATAGAAGTTAATGTGGTTGCTAGCTAACTAAGTTAAACTAGAAATGATTTCTTTTCTCTCTTGCCCCCAAAATCTGGTTATACTCCTAAGGTTATTTTTTCCTGGTTATCAGGTTCTGAACCAAATATCTTCTTACATGAAATTGTAATTTGACATTGATCTCTCTGTTTAGCTTAGTATCATTCCACAAACACACATTTAGAAAATAGCATTGCTTTGACATCCTTAATAAATGTGGATTAGTTCTTCTTCAGTAAGTCACTTTTTAAACTGGCAAAAAGATTAAAAACCTTTGTATCATGAAAACAGTTGTCTAGTAGATAGTCTTATATTTGATCTATTCATTTCATAACACTGGCTTTTCATTGTCCTTATGATAAGGACTTGGCACACAAGTCCTCTACCATCTGCCTTCGGCTTTCTCTTCCAAGGCCTCATTTCCTCCCTGAACTCTAGCCTCAAATTCAGTGAATTTCTTCCCACCCCGAAGGCTCCACGCTCTGTCTTGCCTTGGAGTCTGCACAGCCATCCCTTTGAACACTTGCAGGAAGTTCTCTCGATCCACATCTTGCTTCAGTCTCAATGTGTCTCTCTGCCTTCTCCTCCCCGTCCTGCACTTGCTCTCCTCCTGTCCTCTCTCTCTCCCCCTCTCTCCCCTTCTCTTTTATGCATATGCATCAAGTTCCACATATATGTGCAATTTGTCAATGTGTAGTAGAATTACTGTTGCCATCAAAAGACTGTAAAATTACTGTTGCTATCAAAATTTTCTGCTTGTGATGATGCAACATCAATTTTAAGAAAACTGAAGTAGAATTATTTTCATATAATGAATTTAGTGAAGGCTACAGTGTATTTGCTTTGTGAACACGCCAGACAGACTAGCGTCCCAAGGTGAGATATGCCCAAGCAGAGTAGTAAGTATAGGTACAGACCTGGAGGAGAGAATCTTTGGAGGCCAAGATCATCTCTCTGTGCTACCAAATATAGAACTAGTGATTGCAGTTGTTTGCCAATTCTGTTACAAAATGGTGGGAAGATAGAAGCTTGTATTAGAAATCAACACACTTCTTACTTCATTGAAAATGGCTTACTAATAAGTAAATAAGCTTGCCATGTGACACACACTTGCAGTCCCAGCTATAAAGACAATAAGATAAAAATACTTTTGTAGAAATCAAAGGTTAAAATGGCTCAACAAACTTCCATAATGCTGAATATGTATTCTAATTAATTGTGAAGGTTAACCAGAGGAAAATCTGCCAGAAACTTCTGCCTAACATGGTTTCTTTTTCTCTATTAGCTATTTGTTTAATTCAGTTGTAGAATAACCTGAAAAATATTCAAGAAACCTAGAGTTAATCAGCACTTCTGTCTTGTTCCATTACAGAACTGTAGATAGAATTCTATACTCAATGGCTTAGTTTTTCTCTTGATTGTTTTTATTGAAAACAAAGACACTACCATGGTATCTGAGTACTTACTGTTCATAGGTTCCTGAAGACATCAGAATGCCAAGTAGTGTACTAAATTTCATGAATTTCAAAGCAGTCCAGAATCAAAGCATGATTTTACTTGAAAGTCATTGCAGTAGTTTGTATCTTAAATGTCCCACAAATCCCCATGTATTAATAGATCAACCTTCCATTTGTGCTATTGAAACACAAATGTCTACGTGAGAGAGAGCCCTTTCCTAGCCTCTCTTCTTTTCATACCTCAACTATGAGTTTTGCTCAACCATACGCTCTTGCCATTCTGACCACAGACTCAAAACAATAAGGCCAATTGATCATGAACTGCAACCACCAAAACCATGAAGCACAACAAACTTTTTATCTTTGTAAGTTAACTGTCTCAAGTATTTGTTATGTTAATGAAAAGCTAACATAGCTACCAGCAAGAATGTTTGACTCAAAAATAAGATATTTTATTGTATTCCTTGAGGCCTTTGGTTTAATTTTCCTACACTTTTAAAAACTACCATAAAATCAGTTTTACAGTGATGCTCTGTGTGAGGACTTTGCAGATTCTTGACTTAAAAACAATGACTTTCGTTTAGATGTGTTTTACACTGGAGGGCCAAATTTCTACATCATTAAGTTAAACACTAATTCAAAAGGAACTATTTCTTATTGTGTATAAAAGTTATTTCCTAGTGACTTCCAAAAGTTACTTGATTCATGATCTCACTGTGCCTATAAAGATTCACCAGGAGTTAAACTTGAGGTCACTATGTCTGGTGAAGTCTTCATACCACAGGTTCCCACAAAGATGTCATTGTTACCCCTGAAATTACACAGTTCTCAGTTTTCTCAGCTGGCACCTGCGTACTTGAAAAGAGCAGAGAGAAAACCATCTCCTATTCCTATGCTGAGCTTTTGTCTTCGGTTGTCTGTTTCAGAGAGAAGTGTTCTTGTCTCTACATCTTCCACTACAGTTTTGTCAAGTGGTTCCAAAAGCACTTAACCCATGAATTCATGGATATTGTGCTCAAGTGGTCTTCAGTCATTAGACGTTTTATGTTTGTAGTCATCAACAGTTATGGTATTATAATCCAGTGATCTTATGTAAATATTAATGATTACATGCTAAGCATCAGATGCAAAATGAGCAATCGTGATTTTTATTTAGAGATGCAAGATAGAAATATCAAGCCCATTGGCAGAAACTGCAAGGAAAGAAAAGAAAATTCTACAGACTCAAAAGGCAGCATGAATAACTCAAATGGTAACAGAGAAGTTTCCAATTACATCAGCATGAGTAACAAGATCAAAATAAAATAACATGGGAATACTTACAAAACTAAAGCCAACAACCTCCTTTCAACCCACTAGCAGTCTGCAGTATTTAAGAGTGAAGCAGAACTGGGACTTCAGAGGCTTCACTCTTAAATATTGCAATCTAAGGTCATGCCAAAACCTCATATCCAACAAGATACCTGTTTTTTTTTGTTTGTTTGTTTGTTTGCTTGCTTGTTTAATTTTCCCAAAAAAAAAACTTTCTTTATTGTTCTCTATGAAACAAAACTCTATAGAAACAAAACTCATTTCAGAAAAATGCTAATAAACAAACAGAAAACATAGCAGGACTCAATCACAACCATGAAAACAACTTCAGGTATACTTTTCCAGATGGTTTTTAAATATTAAGGCTGAAAAAAAAATATAGCATCAATGCAGAAAATGCAAAGCACCTATAGCTGATAATCGATTCGCATTCACCTCAGGTAATTTTCTCCCAGTACAGGATTTTCTCCTGGCCTAATTTTTTTTTTTCCTGTACATGGGAATGAACACAAGAACTTCCCATTGAGCTATATTCCAGTTCTTTATTATTTTTAACTTTGAGGCAGAGCCTCACTAAGCCATGAAATTGCCCAGGACTGACTCGAATCTGTGATACTCCTGCATCAGCCTCCTAGAGTGCTGGAATTATAGGCTCCTATCTTAATGTAAAGGCTACTTTTTTCTTCATTTTCTTTTCTTTTTAATTTTATTGGTAAGTTATATATATATATATATAATGATCACATTCATTAGAGGAAATTTGTACGAGTACATAATTCTTGATTCTTTTTTCTCTAGTCCCTTCTCTTCCCTTTCACTCCTCTTCCCCTCCTTATTTACAAAACTTTGTTTCTATTCTTCTCCTTCTGTTCTCTGTTATCCCCT
The DNA here is from genome assembly GCF_034190915.1 of Cavia porcellus. NCBI lineage: Eukaryota > Metazoa > Chordata > Mammalia > Rodentia > Caviidae > Cavia > Cavia porcellus. The sequence goes on from NW_026947497.1 coordinate 43,327,089, forward strand.
TCCTTTCTTTCCCCCTCCCCATCTCTTGTTCCTCTTCCCAATTGAATATTTTCTTCCTATTTCCTAGTTATCTCTTATATGTTTTGGTCCTTATTTACCCTTTCAGTTTCTCCAACCAGCAAAACAAGTGATATTTAAATATGTGTGTACAATTTATTTCACATAAGAGTATGGACTCTTTTTTTTCCCCCTTTTCCTTCCATCCTTTTGCCCGCCTCCCCAGTTTCTCTTTCTTTTGAACAATTTCTTTTATTTCACAATACCTTTCACACACTTTGGTCATTACTTACACATTCAGTGGATCCCATACCAGAGAACACATGTGTGTCCTGTTTATTTCACTTAAGTGTATAGCAACAAGGTCCATTCATCTACCTAGAAATGTCTAAGGTTTATGTTTCTTTATGGCTTAGTACGCTATCATATAGAAAACCACATCATTTCTATCCATTCCTCCGTTGATAGTCATTTGGGTTGACTTAGCTATTACAAATTGCACTGCTATAAACATGGGTGCATGTACATCACTGTGGCCATACTTGTTTTTGTAAGTAGTTTCCTGAATACAGCCTTGCCCCATTCACGTGCATGTTGTCTGGGGCTGCCCTCACTCTGTTGCACGATTCAGCAGTAGGTTATCCCCTGAAGGGTCGTGTGTTAGAGGTTAGATTCACAATGTAGCAGTACTGAGAGTGGCTGAGTCTTTAAGAGGCCCAGATAATGAAAGGTAATCAGGTCTCAGGCCACGGCACACACTGCCCCTCTCCCGCGGAACTGTGTAGCTCCCATGAAGCTGTTTGCCATCGAAAGTAGGCTGTTATCAAACAAAGCTAATGCATGTACTTGGCCCCTTTTGCTCACAGCCATTCTCCCTTCTGTGCTACCATGTTATACTACAGCCGAAGGGGTGCTCATTGGGTACAAAAACCATGCTGTTTGGGCTTTACAGCCTGTAGGACTGGGAGCTAAATAAAACACTTTGTATACAAAGTGCCCATCACGTACTTCGTTAAAACAACATAAAATATTAAAGACACCTTGCAATGGTGAACTTGAGTCCTTGTGACTGAGATCAGGTGGCTGCAAAGCCTAAAATACTTACCACAGCCCTTCACTATGTCTAAGACGCTGTCACCCTGCAGAAAGAGACAACAAACAACCTCACAGTCATCAAGAAGCCTCGCACAGGTCCCTGCTGCTCAGATGTGCCCAAAATTTTTTGGTAGTGCTCCCCTTAAAGGAGTTTGGTTCTAAAAGAAAGCAAGGGAGGACTGATGAGGGAGAAATAGTAAGTTTATTCTACAAGGAGAGAAAAAAAATTTTCTTCTTCAAATGTTAGATTGTTAACCACTGAAAACTATTGTCATGGCTTCTGTCTCTGTGGGGATTTTAAATAAGACCATTTTGAGAGTGCTGGAGAGTTGTGATTAAGACACTAGATTTAGTTCTCTTAGGATCAAATCCTAATGTGACGACCCCGTCAGATTCATCTCTCCAAACCTCAGTTTCCTATCAACAAAATGGATCTAAATAATAGGTCCTCTCTCATGGGACAGTAAAGACCAGTTCCTGGAAGCTTCTCCTATTCAGTAACAGTAATCTCCTCAAAACTGAAATTTATGTGCACAAATGCCCACTAGACTGAATTTTTTTAATAAACTCAACTGAATTTTTTTAATATAATTAACTTCCTAGATAGAAACTAAAGTGTTGCTCACAGTTTATAGAGGTTTCCTAAGGCAAGATGGAATGGCAGAGGGGCATGGCAGAGAAGCAGCTCGTGTCATCAGCTGTGGACATCAGAGTGCGTTTCTTCAGCTTTTCAACATAGACTCTCCAAGGCACTTCTGGCCTTCAGTCTCAGGCTGTGCTACATCCTTGATCCCTCTTGTTCCGCAGCTTCTGGATCAGGCTGAGCAGTTACTGGGTCCTCTCGCTCTCTAGTGCACAAAGGGCCACTGTGGACCCTCCTGCTTCTGATCCTGTGAACTTGCTTCACAGATTCCCCTGCACACATAAATAAGAAATAAAGATCCTTCTCTATATACAACTGTATCTATATATAATGCATATATATATAAATTTCTCTCTGTATAATTACATATCTTCTTTCAGTTGTATTCCTCTGAACTCTAACCAATATGTATACCAAGAACAGATGTACCTTTAAAAATAATTTATGAATTGAAAAAAATTATTCTTAAATAATGGCTATTGTAGCACTATCTGATATTCAAACTGAGAACTACTTTGAGCTCTTAATCCTTGCAACGTCTGACAATTTCAGTGTTCCCATGAATATTTCAAATATTGCCCCATGACTTGTGAGTTCATTTGTGATTTATGGCATCTTGGCCCACAGTTTGAGAACATAGATTTAAACTATAAGTAATGAAGCATAATAGTATTAAACTGAACAAATTAGTCAAACAGGAGTTGTGTCTAGAGTAACTATAGCTACATTTATGATTACATCCATTGGGCACCATTTGGATTACATAAGTATTTCTTATATGTTCACTATAAGCTAACACTCTTGAAGTAAAATTCCATCATCCCACTTCAATGCACTTTACTCACAAAATACTATTTACTGGTATCATTTGTAGATATGAAGTGTTTTACCTTTCCCAGACAGCATTTTCTAAATCCTGGGGTTCATTATGTAATTCTCCCAGTGTACTTAAGGAAAAATAATATAAATGAAAGATATCAATCATTAGATACAAGATTACATATAACTAGAGCGTGGGAATGTTTTGTTATTTGTGACAACCAATCTGTATTAACGAATTAAAACAATATTATGGTGTTAAGGCTAATTTTAGATTTCTTAACAGTTTATTTTCTAAAGAACAATATGAGTACAATGATTATATGAATGTATTTACTAATCCTAAATTATATATATACCCCTGACTCATAATGCAATTGAGTGATTTCAAAAGTACTATGCATAAAATGCAAAGATCACATTAAACTACAATTCAAACATACCATGCAATAGCTCTTCATGCTGTGATTATTCTAATATAATACTCCTTTGTAGAAATATCAAATGTATTTAAATTAAGTATGATACTTTATGACTAGGTCATTTGTAGCCAACACAAAGCTAAGCCATGGTAATTCAAATAGGGTCCAAGTTTCTTGTCTCTGAGTTGATTCGATCACAACTGCATTTTAATGAATAAACAATACACAATTATTAAAATGTTTGTATTTCTTCTCATGCTTTCATATGATCTTTTGAAACATTTATTGGTTGATACAGCAAACAGACTTTGTATGTATAACTTCATTCACACACAATCACTTTTCTATTTACTCTCCAATATTACTCTAGCTAACTGATACAAATTCTTTGAATAACTAAATAAGCTAATTGTGTGATTATTATTTTCTGTATGTAAGAAAATGTGGTAGAATTTAATTTGTCTTAATGCATGCAGTTATACAATCTGACATCAGTCAACTTTATATGCATATGCATTTTATAAATTATAGACCAGGGAATTTTTACTAAAATGATCTTCTTCACTGTAACCTCCTTTGAAATTTTGCACTGGGCTCGTATGGTTGCCTTGAAATTGCCTGCGTGTTAACCTTGCATGTCTCACACTGGTCAGGAACTAGAGGCCCTTCAGAGACTGTTATATATAAAAGAAGAGACACAATATCCAGTTTAGTACTATCTACTTCTAACACCCAAACTCAGAGGTGCATGAAGAAATTAAAAGATTTCCCAAGAACATTATTTCTCTTAATTAAAATGAAAGAGAGAGAGGGAATAAGGAGTTTTCTGCTTATAAAATTCTCTTCAGGGTCACTTTCTATGACATACACCCTGTATGTAAAGTTCTTAAAATAGCACCCAGCATATAGTAATTTGCACTACATAAATGCCAATTAGTATCACTATGTTAATTATTATTGACTGAGCTTTTCCTTCAATACATTAGAGACCTAAATGACAAGAATTTAGAGAAATGGAAAATATCTCAGATTATAAAAACAATATTGCTACTACACAGATAATTATAAAAGAAACCCAGTATGCTTGAGTGTTATGCTTTGTATTCAGATGTTCCCACAAAGCTTCATGTGGACATAGGTGGGACGTTTTGGGGGTGGCTGGATCTAGGACGGGATACTGGGATTGATTCATGGTGCAATGCTAGATTAAGGTGTGAGTGATACCTGTCCTAAAATATAACAGAAAGAGGGCTGTGGCTGTCATTGCTTGTCACTTGTCACTTGCTGCTTTATGCCTTCTGCCTGCCTGCTTTGGGATGCCCCTCTGCCATGCCACCCTGCCTTGGACCCAGTCAACTGAAACCTTTATGAACTGTGAGATAAATAGATATTTCCTCATCCAGGCATGGTGGCTCATGCCTGTCATCCCAGCACTGGGGAGGTTGAGGCAGGAGGATCATTGTGAGTTCAAGACCAGCCTAGGCTACAAAGTGAGCTTAAGTCCAGCTTAAACTGCATAGGGAGACCCTGTCTCAAAAATACAAGTAAAATAAAGTAAATTAAACCTTTCCTCATTTAATTTTGAGTGTTATATATTTTATCTCAATGATGGGAAAAACAAGACACTGAGAAAGAAAGCTGCTCCTTATGAAAAGATAGAGTGAATATTTATATATTTAAAAATGCTTTACAGTAAAACACTTTGCCATTAATCCCCCTTAAAATAGTCTCTTCACTTTGAACACATTTATCTGCCACTTTCTAAAGCAGTTCTGGGAGTCCTCTTTTTTATAAGTGTCTCATTACACCATCATAGATGCCTTGATGTCATGAGTGGATTCATAACATATGCCTTTCATGTTCATTTTGACTTTGGGAAAGAGTCAGAAGTCTCTTGGTTCCACAGCTGTGGATAAGGTGGCTGAGGACACCGGCACGACTGTCTTTTTTTTTTTTTTTTTTTTTTTTTTTTTTTATTTAAGAGGAAAAAGAGAAAAACACAAAACAAGACAAAGCAGTGTAAGGTTACACATAATACAGAACTACAAAAAAAAAAAAATAAACATAACAGTAAGAAATCACCTGTTAATAGATTACATAATATCATCTTGGAAATAGTTGCTCAAATCACAGTATCAAAGAATACAAAGTAGACATTCAAACGGAGAGACTGCAAACAGCTGTGTTCAATGATCCAAAAACATTAATATAGTCAGCTATTTAACATCCCTAAACACACTTGTTGTTATATCCGTTAGAGCTCTTTTTTTTTTCCCTCCCTCTCTTTTTTATAACAAAATTTACACATTTTGGATTTTATTACTCCTCAGTTCTCATTACTCTCTTGGGGGGGAGATAATAAAGTCAAATATGGCAAAACAAAGCTGTAAGTCCAAACCAAGGATAGACATAGCACATGATGTAGAACAGAGTACAAGGTCATCAACAATGGTTATCAACATTGTCTCTTGTTTCCTTAAAAGGAATTGTCTATCTCATTAGATATTATAAAGTTGGACAAAACAGTGGAGAACAAGACCAATAAAACTTAGGCATTGTGAACATTGCAGGACTTCCAAAGGAGACAATAGTCAAACCAGAATGGGCATCTTTGTGAATCTTATTGCCTTCAAATTAGTTGCCTATACCTTCAAACTTGCTACTGTCGCACAGAATGGAACAGAGTCTAATCAGTCAAAACAAGATCTTGGGAGTATTACAGGACTTCAAAACAAGTTAATAGGAGATCAAAAAGAGTTACTACTATATATCCTAATTTTTTAAGTTTTTCCCTTAATTAAAATAAACATAAGAAATAGCTAAATAATTTTTTTTAAAGAATAGTAGTTACCATAGTGTCTGTCTTTTTCCTTAAAATATTTGGATAAAACTTCATATACTATAGCTTCAAATATTTCCATATCAAAAAGCCCAGAGTAAAGCCTTTCTAATTAATAAGTGAAAATTTTATAAGGCTTCAAGGCCACATAATGGGGAATCATGATTATCACATATTTTTATATATTTGAATCATTACTTACATTAGGGAAACTATTCGGTATTCATACATGCGAGATTGATTTATTTCACTTATGAGTATGGTCTCAAGCTGCGCCCATTTATTGATAAATATCTCAATGCAATCCTTCTTTATAGCTGAATAATACTCCATTGTATAGAAATACCACAACTTTTTTATCCATTCCTCAGTTGATGGACACTTGGGTTGTTTCCAAGATCTGGCGATTACAAATTGTGCTGCTATAAACATAGGTGCACATATATCCCTGTGGTATGATGCTTTCAGTTCTTCTGGGAATATGCCTAGAAGTGGAATAGCTGGAATAAATGGGATTTCCAATCCCAACTTTTTGAGAAACCTCCAGACAGATCTCCACAAAGGCTGTACCAGTCTACACTCCCACCAACAGTGCAGGAGAGTTCCTTTTTCCCCACAGCCTCTCCAGCATTTGTTGTTGTTGGTTTTCTTGATCCTGGCCATTCTTTCAGGAGTGAGATGGTATCTCAGTGTGGTTTTAATTTGCATTTCTCTAATGGCCAATGATGATGAGCATTTTTTCATGTATTTATTTGCCATTTGCATTTCTTCATCTGAGAATTGCGTATTCATCTACGACTGTCTTAATGAGCTTATCTTTCTCTGGAATGATGCACTAGGCAGCAGCATTCACCACAAAAGACTCACAAAGAGACTTCCAGAAATACTGAAAGGTAGTGGGATACCTATCTTGGCTACTCATTCTCACCATCATTTCCATCTAGTATATGTCCCTTATGAATAGTTAATCTTGATAGGGTCAATTTGATTGTCTCTGGGATCTGCTGAAGGAATTGGTGAAGCACACTTTTAGGTACATCCAGGTGGGTCATCAACATGTGGTACTGGGGTCTACATCTACTCTCTGTCTCTGTTTCCTTGCTCTGCTTCCCAGCAGCCATGAATTAAGTAGCTTTGCTCTACAATGCTCTTCCACCATGATGTTTCTTCCTTGGAGCCCACTTACCATGGACTGAACCATCTTAAAACATAAGTAACACAAACTTCACTTCCTTTAAGTTGTTGTTTTTAAGTATTGTGTCTCAACATTAGGAAATCCAATTAACACTCTCCTCATTCACCAAGATTCCTTTCAGAGTGAGAGAGTCTACCCTTACTGATCTTATTTTTTCCTACAGGTAAGAAGCCTTCCACATACTTTCAAAAGCAAAGGTACATGATGAAGAGCTACAAAATACATAGATCAACTTTCAAATATGACATAGCAGCAGCTCCATCTTTAGTTCATTGATAACTTCCTTATAGTTCTCTCTCTTTACCATGTGATCAGAAGTACTGGCCAGAGAAGTTTTTTTTTCTGCAGATATGATTTCTATCAACCATAATCCAGAGTAGAGAAAATCAATAGTTGGGAGTGATAATTTTAGTGGCTCACCTTGAGTGGTCCTAGATTGGTTGTAATGGTGTCTTTAATGATGGGTGGCAATAGACAGTGAAGTTTTCCTTGCTGGATAAGCCAAAAAAATCACAATGTTTTGAATTCCCTTCTTGTGGCTCTTAGAAAATGCTTACAAATCTGAGCAGCAATTGTCTTATCCATACTATTGTATAAAATAATAATGTTCAGCTCAATGGTTCTCAAGCATTTTGATCTTAACAACCTTTCAGATTCTTACATATCATTCCATACCCCAAAACTTGTTTATGTTGGGGGTTTTAATTGATATTCATTGATTATAGAAATTAAGGAAGAATTTTCAAAACAATAACACAGAATCATACATTTCACTAGCTATCAGAGAGATAATATTATCACTGTACACTTAAGCAGAGAGGTTACTGGGAATTTTAGAAAAACTCACACCTAAAAACTTTAACACATCTCCCATTATGCATGTAAATGGCTGTTGGTTTCTCTCAGAAATACATGGTGATAAATATAAACATGAAAATCATTTTTATCCTACCTAATATATCCTATGGAATTATGGAAAAAGTTATGATACTGAGAAATTTCTAGAGAAAATGCAAACTTATCATCTTCTTTCACAAATAATTTCATTCCAGAAGCTTGAAAGCCTTGACAATCTCCTTAAATCCAGTTTTATCTTAATTTACTGATATTCACCAAAATCAGACACGTTCTCTGAAAATCCCCATTTTTATTTCATGTACCAGTTCTCTAATAGAGACAGTACCATTTTCCTAAGATTGAACCTGCTTCTAATATTTGCAGAGCCTGGAGTAAAAATAAGTCTGAAGACCCTAGCTTCAGGGACTACCCTCTTTTCCTCCCACTCATGACTTTATCTTGCAACACATGGGACCTCAAACACACTCATATGTGTTCCCCACTATATGTGGCCACTCTTCATCCATACCTCCACCCCTTGGGTCAAGGGACACACAAAAGTAGCGTGGTTTTACTCAGGAGGACACCCAAAAATAGAGGATTAGGGACTCTGGAAAGAGGTGTGGGGCAATTTGCCCAAGGAGTTACAGGATAACTCAAGTGTTTATCTAGAGAGGAGCGCATGTACTGCATTCAAGTATGCTTCTCCACCCAGTCACAAGCACAAAGAAGAGGCCCAAAGATAGTTTCCCAAAACCTAACTGCCCAGATTTAAGGAATCCTGCTAGTTCAAGTATAGTGGCACGTAATTGTAATCCCAGCATTTGAGAGACTGAGGCAGGAGGATCGCTGGGAGTTCGAGGCCAGCTTGAACTCCATAGTGAAATCATGTCTCAAAAAGACCCCCCCCCAAAAAAGGAATTCTGCTAGATAAATGGTTCTATTCTCTGAGTGAGGTAGTTGTAAAGATACACTATATGAGGATTATAAAAATCCTGGTAGAGATCTCAAAACTAATGAAAACATTCTTAAGGCCCAGTTAGTTTTAAAGATAATTTATTGATAATTATATTTCCCAATGAAGCAATGAGAACTATTTTTTAAATTTTTTTTGTTTTATTATAGTATTATCTCCAACACCCACCCAATCTGATTATCACCTCAATAATGGCTCTGCTCCAGCTAGTGCATGTCAACTTCCCAAAAATGCCACTAAGGCAAGGAGCATTCTACAGTGTCTGTCACTAGTACTCAGTACAGACTTTCTTAACCTGTAGGCTTTGGAATTATAAAAATTTTTTTCTGGTGCCTTTTGGAAGACAAGAGACTAACATGGTGTCTAACTCTAGTCCCATTTGGTCACTGCTCTGTTTATGTCCCAAATCCCAAAATGCCTCTCTTATATAGTTCTGGGGCTGTTTGAATCTCTTTGCTTTAACTCTAAAGGTCAGGCCCTGCCTCTGAGATAGAAATAGAGATAGGCACCATACCATGTGCCCTAACCCACTCACTTAAATCCCTTACACATTTTGTAAAACAAAATCTGCTGTACATGTGAAATAATATAATACATAATATACGATGAATGAAGTAATAGAACAAGTATGATCTACTTTGAAAATTTTAAGGGGTATTATTTAAAGCCTGGGTTTGGATAAAGTTATTTCAATAAAACTTTTTTTAAAAGCCATGTAGTCCAAAAGCAGCTGTATGTCACTTAACAACAAGAATATGTACAATTAGAACACATTTCTAAAGTGGTTTCACCATTGTAAAAGCTTCAGAGTGTACTTATGTAAACTATACGCAATGGATTCCTATACCATCATCCTGCAACTCATGACTGTATTAGGGTTGAAGCAGCAGAAGACTCTCCAGATGCAAAAAGACAGCTGATCAGTTAGCTCTCAGAATTTCACCTCTGGGGTTTGGTTGGTTGCTTGGTTGGTTTTGTGTTTTTATTAGTACATGTTTGCAGTCCATAATGTTTACACTCCTTGTAGGGAGCAGATACATGTACAGACCCTCTTAAGTGCTTTGAAGCCCTTTCTTTTCCTCCTCTTTCTCCCTCCCTCCATCTCTCCATCCCCTTCTCATTTGAGAAAGATCTGTCTCCCTACTTCCCCTTATCTAGCTTTCATTCTACTCTTTATTTTGGGTTTCTCATACATGAGAACAATGTGATATTTAACTTGTGTGTCTGATTTTTTTTTCACTTAACATTACAGTCTCAAAGAGCATCTATTTTTCTACAAATGACTCAAGTTTATCCTTCCTGGGAGTAGTATTCCATTGTGTGTAAGTACCACATTTTCTTTATGCATTCATTTGTTGAACATATGGACTGCTCCCATATTTAACTATTATGAATTGTGCTGCTATAAAAATAGGTTTCAAAGTATCACCTTTCCTTTCGAATCTTACTGCTTTTTTTATCACTGATTTTGTCATCTCAGCTTCCTGGGATAAAAACTTCCCCTTCAAAAGTGTGTGACCAAAATCTTCTTTGTCCATCTGGTCCTCAGAAACAGAAGCCAGACAAACTTGTGTGTGCTAGAGGGGGAAACACAAGTAAGGAACAATACGGGGTAGAAATTAAAGGTGATTTGGGGAGCCTGAGACCAAGGTATGGATCTGACTCCTGTGAAGGAGAGGAGAAAGAAAGAAAGGAAGCAGGGAAGGAGGTGGAAAAGGAGGAAACACACATAGACACAGTGGTACATTTCAGAGCACAGTAGCTGGGCATCAGACAACTATATTTCCTATAGCAGAAGATCTGAAAAGTACTCTTGTGACCTTCAACATTCAGCTTACAGCATTCTAGGGCTTCTCCTGACAGCATCTCCAAGCTTTCTGAAATTCCCCTCATGAACTATATCCAAAGACTTCTGAACCACATACTAAGGTACAGTCACAGAAATGACCACACTTCTCTGGTGTGAAGAACTGTCTTCATTACTTTCCCATTCCTGGGACAAAATACTCAATCCTCACAATTTAAAGTTGGGGAGGTTTATTTTGTTTCACAGTTTCAGTCTGTGGTGGGCGTGCTGCATGGCAGAGGCAGAATAAGAGAGGGGGACAGTGGAAGAAAAGGCACTCAATCCATGGCACCCAGGAAGCAGAGGGAGGGAGGAGCTAGGGGGCCGATACAGCCTTCAGGTCACACCCCAGTACCCACTGCAACCAGGCTCCATCTCCTAACAGCACATTCAGCTACTGAGCTGATTAGTAGATGTATCCACTGATGAGTACAGCACCTCATGATCCAGTCCCCCACTATGGGCACTAGAGCTGTAAGGGACATTTTAGATCTAAACCGTCCTTCCCTTAGACCCCAGTATCTGAGATTGCCCTTTTCTAAAATATTCCCCATGTTCTTACATATTTGGACCCATAAGAGAAAACTGATGAACAGGCTGATGTTTTAAGCTGAGGGTGAGCAAATGTGACACCTGGCACATGTATGTACTCTGTATGGCCTCTTCCAACACCAGGCATCTTGGATTCGTGAGAAGTGTATCTGGCATTATTCTCTAAGCAGCTACTCTCAGTCCTATAAAGTTGTCATTGTCAGCTACTCACCATCATGATTTTAGAAGTTTCTTGAGAATTACCCTATCTCCAGTCATATCTTCCACCTATACCCCTAATTATGATATTACTAGTAGAGTCTGACCATTTTTATTGTCTTCCTAGGTGACTTTTCATTTCCATATCCTGATATTCACACTCTCCTGGAAAACCCTCTTTCTTCTCACTGTCTTAAATATCCTGGTTTGGATTTAAAGTAAAACTATAGACCCTCTATGCATTGAGAGAGAACAAATATTGATATTATCTATAAAGTGAAGTATATGAAACAGATTAATTTGCTTTCAATCATAAAGTGACACATACCATACTAACACCAAACTCAACTGCTTTGGAACAGATCTCTGGTTTAGATTACCCAAGACCATTAGATTAACTAAGACCATTATCTAAGATCCATAGTTCAAATCATAAAAGTAACTAGATAGAAAATATCATTAAGTAACCTCTGTCTGCTTTACAGTAGGCTAAATGCTCTATGTAGGATGACCACTGCTATAATTGAAATCAATATAGTGATGAGAAATTAGAGTCATAATGCATATCAAGGTAAGAATGGTATTCAACAACAAATCATCAGCTCTGAATCAGAAAAAATACATTAGAATACTTCATAATTTGTAGTGCTTTCACAGAGGCCAAAATTCAACAGCATGCTTGCTGGTAAAGTGACAAATAGGGTATAGTTGTTAATTATCTTTTAATAGGATGGAAGCTTTGGTTATTATTAGAAAAGTCAAGTCATTACATAGAGATGCGCGTACCTGTAAACTGCAGGAAAGCCCAGGAAACAAACATTTGTTTCTGTCACCTGAATTTGCAGAGAGCTTTAAATAAAATAGAGCAAAACATCAAGTAAGTGTGAAAACATATTTCTCTTAAGTTGTACAATTTACCTGTTACTATAAGTAAACTTCAAAATTACACTTCAGCAGTAACTATAACAGAAAGAAAAGGTGAACAAACAGTACATTTTGAAAGTCATTAAAAATAGTCTTTTAGTCTTTATTTGGATATAGTAAAATAACTATTTTACCATACAATGTGATAAAAACATCTAAAGAACTTTTGGTTCTGTAAAATACACTGGGTGAGAAAATAGATTCTGCACACATTTTTTCAACAGAAAACAAAAGTTCTTATGTTTCATTCTGTGTTGTTATGCATTATTTTTTCAGTCTGGGTATCATTGTTATTTTTGTCTGACTTTTAATACATTGAACCATAAGAGGTAACACCTACACAAAGCATCTCATCATGTAGGAGACATAAGTAAATCTTTGTATTTGTTAAAATAATTGTTTGTTTTAATGAAAAGTTTATTATATAAATTATTTTTGAAATAAAGGCAGTGAATCTACTAGCCTCTTACAATTTTATTATACAAACAATTCCACAGGGAACAAAAATTTAACTATTTTCATTTATTTCCTTATGTTACTAAAGTTTCTTTTTCCCACTTAAAGAATTCCATTGCATTGTGGTTTTCTCTATTATGTTTGGGGAAAGTCTTATTTTCAGACAACACAATTTAAAATATTTAATTACAGTTCTAATAACTATCTATCTGGCAATATGTGAAGGACCATGTAATATAAAACTTCCAAACCTTTAGCAACTAGATTGCAGTACAGCTGTATTATTTTAATACCTATCATTTACCCTAAAAAGTAATTTCTGCAGATAATTATCTGAGTAGAGAAGTTCTTAATGAAAAGCCTCAAATGTGTGTCCAAATTTCTAACTCACCTTGTCACCAGACTCCCCAAAGTGGAAATAGGGAACCTACTTGATCCAGGATAGAAGACAAAGACAAGTACAAAGGAGATAAGGAAAATCAGACCTCACTTAACAACTGTTGTTTTAAGAAAACTACAACTCCTAGACACAGTCAAAAGTACCCAAGATTATCCATATCATAGTTTCCTAGGTTTATTTATGCTGCTTCTTTTCTTCTAGGTTCCTCATACCCAGAGTTCCTTAAAAACATCTTAAATCCATAAGCAAATTCTGTACACAAAGCAAAGGGCAAAATTTGATTTTAAGATCAAGGAAAAGATTGCAATAGTTCAAAGAACTGTTTTAGCCAAAACATCTTAGATTACCCATCCCAAAAAGTCTGGTGGCGCTTATGCCTTTCCCCTGGCTTTCTGTGAGTGGGTCATCCTTATAAACTCAGACCAAGATAGAATTTCCTATAGGTTCACAAATTCCACAGATTTGCACTGCCAAAAACACATAAATATTCCTAGATCCAATCTGTATTGTGCCTCTGGAGAGCCAACTGTACAGGTATTCTTTGAGTTTGAGCACATACTTTGAAATCTCTAATAAGTCCCTTGATGCCTCTTACTGCAACATCTTGAAAATTCAATGAACACAAAACTTATTCCACAAGTAGGGGAGGTTTACAGTCTTCACCCCTTCTTTGGGACTCTCACTGACAGTTACAGACAGTTAAATCAGGTGGCAGTCAGATGTGGTAACCCTCAAAGGAGTCAGTGCAGGAGATAAGAGCACATTGCAACTTGTGGCTAGGGACACACTGATTGAAGGTGAGGCCTGAAGATAAAAATGGAATGATTATACCTTCATACTTCCTCTGGGAAAAACAATAATGACTGATATTCTAACTAGGCATCAGGGGCGACCAGGACCTCCTGATTTATTTCTTCCAAAAAAGGTCCTTGTTCTTTCCAAGTACACTTACTATGTGACTTGTTTCCCCATTGGATCAATATTGCCTAAGTGTCTACATTGGTAATCTGATTAGTTGATCATAATTTTGTTCCACATTGTATCTCATAATTTTGCCCTACAAAACTTCCTTTGAGCATTGGGTTTGTTGGCAACCCACTTTCCAGGTCCCCTCCTGGCTCTAAGGAACTGTCTAAACTCAATAAAATTTCCTCTTTTGACCTCTGTTGTTCCTTAGAAGTCAGAGCAGAGTACGGATCCTCAAGAAAGGAGCACACTACAGCCTGGAATTGAAGATATTTATTGGACAAGTGAGCAGAATCTGTGGAATCTGTGACTTTATAGAAATGTTCATGAGTTTTGGGGTGCTAGAGTCTTCCTCCAGAGGTTGTTTCTAGGCTCTTTTTGTCCTGATCAAAGAACTGGTCAAAACAAGTGCAAACAATAGCAAAAAATTCTGCAGAGTGAGTCTGGGCCAAGTAAAAGCAGGCAAATGAGTTACACTCTGCAGCAGAGAGGGGGATAGGTAGCACTTCACTTGAAACTCTCCTGGCCTTTTAGCTTGTTGTTGAGAAATGTACTGTATTTATAACTTTGTAAGTGATTCATTGCTTTCCTCTAACTGCTTCTTAGATTCTCTTCTTATTTTGGACTGCCAGGATTTTGATTCTGATGTGTCATGGAAAGCTTCTTTTCTGATCATGATATCTGGGGTTTTATATACCTCACCTTTCGGTATGTTAAATTCTTTTCCTTTATTTAGAAAGTTTTCTACTATTATTTCAGTAAATAGGATTTCAGGCAGTCCTTTCATTTTTCTTAATTCCAGTTAATCTTAGTCTTCTTTGTGTGATCTAAAAGTTGTTGGATCCATTTCTTATTCTCTTGTTTTTAAGTTTTCTTTCATTAATTGGCCCCTGACTACAGACATGTTTCCTAGTTCTGACACTCTATCCTTATACTGGCCATTTCTGCTGTACATAATCTCAATTCTATTTGGAGCATTTTTATGGACTCTAACTCTTTCCTAAGCTGGATAATCATGTTTTGATTCAATATGATAGTATTTTATTAGTATCTTTTGTAAATTTGCTGGCCTTTATTGTTGTTGTTGTTGAATACCATTCTTACCTTGATATGCTGGCCTTTATTTTGACCTGATGTCTTATTACTTATATCTTTGGTAAGCTTCCAAATGTATCATTGGTTTATTTTATCATTCTTCATATCATTTCAAATAACTCAGGTCTGTGGTTTTTGGTTTCCTCCCTTTCAATGCTCATGGATCTGCCATGGGAGAATTGGGATTTCTGGGATGTTTGGTTGGCTTGTCTTCCCATGTTTCTAGTTTTTTGTTTATTTGTCTTTATTGAGACATTTGAGTTGATTTTAGTGGAAATCTTTATTGCTACTCTTGAGACCTCTTCAGATAATGTCCACTTTTCAGTGATGTCTTCTTGGTGAAGCAAACTGTTGGCCTTTGCCTATGTTCCAGGGTCCAACACCCTCTGTTTACTTCAGATGACCACTCACTAAACATCTTATGAATTTGCTTATGTTTGTTATTTGATCTCTTCAAATATTTTAACCATTTGGTTTTCTGTTTTTGTGTTTTTGTCATTGTCATTATTGTTTTGCTTTGCCTATAACTTCCTCTATCTTAGTGCCTGTAATTCAGCTTTTGAGGAGTTAAGGAATTTGTAGGCATCTTGGTGCTTCGTCTTCTTTTGTTTTCTATTGTTTTTGTACTTCAATTGAAGATCATTTAGAGTAGAAAAATTGTATCTTGTTGCATTTTTTGTTAATGAATATCTAGTTTTTTTTGGTACCACTCATTAGAGACTTTTTCCCATGGTATGTTTTTGACTCCTTTGTCCAGAATCAGATGGCTGCAGTGGTACAGATTTTTTCTTTGTCCTGTCTCTTGTCCCATTGTCTATTTTTGTACCAGTACCATGCTGTTTTTGTTACTATGGCTTTGCAGCATCATTTGAAATTGGCTATTATGATGTTCCAGCCTTGTTCTTTTGCTTAGGATGTTTTGGCTTGCCTGGGTTATCTGTGGCCCCATACAAATTTTAGGATTGATTTTTCTAGTTATATGAAAAATGTTCTTGGTATTTTGAAGAGATTGCATTGTCTCCCTGATCACTTTTAGCAATAATGACCATTTTGATATTAATTCTGCAAATCTATGGACCACAAGAAGTCTTTCCATCTTGTAATGACTTATCTGATTTCTTTCTCCAGTATTCCAAAGTTCTCATTGTAGAAGCTTTTTTATTTCCTTGGTTGGATTGATTCCTAGGTGTTTGGGTGTTTTTATTTTGTTTTGTTTTTGAAGCTATCATGAGAGAATTTTTTTCTGATTTGTTTTTCTCAGCTAGTGCATTACTGATTAATGCTGGCTTTGTATCCCGATACTTGGCTGAATTCATTTATCAGCTCTAAAGGTCTTTTGGTGAAATCTTTTATAGAGTTTTCTGAGTATAGAATGACATCATCTGTAAGCAGTGATAATTCAACATCCTAATTTCCTATTTGTATCACTTTTACTTCTTTCTCTTGCCTAATTGTGCTAGGTAAGATTTCAAGAACTATGTGGAATAGGAATGGTAACAATGGATGACCTTGCCTTTTCCTGATTTCAAAGGGAACACTTCAGTATTTTCCCATTACAATAATATATGGTCTTCACTATAGTGAGGAAAGATTCCCCAATGTCTATTTTCTTCAGAAATTTTTCTAAACTGCTTATTTTTATTTTAAAGAGAATAAAACAAGCAAAATGGAACAAAGCACATCAGAGCAAAACAATGTAAGTAACACAGGATTTCAAAACAATAAAATTGGAAATTAACAGTGGCTACCATAGTGTTTCTTGTTTTCTTCAAAATAGTTGTCCATACCTTCACATACAATAAATTAATCAAAACAAAATAGTATAAAGCAAATCAAAACAAAAGAATGAGAGCCTTACACGGGTCTTCAAAACCAGATAATAGGAAATGAGTAATGGCTACCATAATGTCTCTTGTTCTTTTCAAAATAGAAAGTTTCAAAGGAATTTGCTTTAGCCTCCTGAAGATCTTGGTGGGTTTAGAGTAACTAAGTCCTGCTCCCTGAAGCAGGAACATTCAAATAAAGAAATGAAGGAGAAGTTCCTAGATGTGCATATTATCATTTCTTGGGATACCCTTGACCAAAGATTCATATTTCTAAATGAGAAATTTAAGGCAGATCCAGAAGACACTAAAGTCAGTGTATCTCAGATATTTGGTATTCCTGAAGCAGAGGAAAATAACAAAGATGAAGGAGTCACTGACACAGAGGACGTGGCTGTGAGGTTCACACAAGGAGTAGTAGGTTCTGGGCCCTGCTCAGAAGGTTCTGTCTCAGGATGTGATGTTGAAGAACTACTGCTGCCTGGTGTCAGTGGTGTTGCAAGCCAGCAGACCAGAGGTTC
This sequence comes from Cavia porcellus, assembly GCF_034190915.1. Taxonomy (NCBI): domain Eukaryota; kingdom Metazoa; phylum Chordata; class Mammalia; order Rodentia; family Caviidae; genus Cavia; species Cavia porcellus. Next base: position 43,344,693 of record NW_026947497.1, read on the forward strand.
TCTGCACGTTGGAATGAGGACAAACCCTGTGGGCAGTAGAAGATGAAATCCATAGTCAAACCTATCCAGAAATTGAGAAAGCTGATGGTCATCTGCAGCAGCAATTATGAAATCAATAAAAGGCCAACGAGGGTGGAACAATGTAGTGATTAGAACGCACTTAGTAATCCTCAGGGGGACAAGCATCATTTTCCTTTAAGGTCAAATCATGAAAAGCTTGATTTACATGGAAAAAGTTGGAAACCACGTTTGTGTTTATTATAGCAGAATATGTGCAATAAAGAGTTTGCTGAATTGATAATGCAGATAGGAGATTCTGTCTTCATGATATTCATGAGCAAATTCATACTAAAATTAATCTCATGAAAATAGAAAAACCAAAAAAAAAAGAAAATAGAAAAACCTCTAGCACTGAGTCACAATTCCGTAAAGACCAGCAAATACATAAAAGAGAGAAAGCCATGAGTGAGATAAATGTGGGAAAGATTTCCTCAAGAATTCACAGCTCACTGAACATTAGAAAATTCATTTAGGAAAGAAACTCCATTAATGTAGAATCTGTGGGAAAACCTTCCACAAGAGCTTCAACCTCACTAAACATGAGAGCATTTACAAAAAGGAGAAACCTCACGAATGTGGTAAATGTGGGAAAGCCTTCTTCAGAAAATCTCAGCTTACTCAGCGTCAAAAGATACATACAGGAAATAAGCCCCATGTGCGCCCCAAATATGGAAAAGATTTTTCCAGCAAATCACTGCTCATTGTACATATGTGCATTCATGAAGGAGAGAAGCCTTACTTATGTAGTGAATGTGGAAAAGGGTTCATTCAGAAGGATAATCTTATGATAAATCAAAGAACTCATATGGAACAGAAACCCTGAGGATGCACTGACAGTTGGAAGGCCTTCACCCATAATGTCTACCTCACGCCAGGAAAGATGTCCTTTGTATGTACTGAGTGTGGACAATCCTGGTCACAGAATTCGGTGCTCATTAGACATCAGAAAACACTCTAAAGGGAAACCCTATTAGCGTTTTGACTGTGAGAAAGCCTTCATTACAAAGCAAAACTCATAGAACTCATACAGGAGAGAAATGCTACGGATGTGATGAGTGTAGGAAAACCCTCTCCTGCATGTTTTGCTCTGTTAAACATAAAAGAATGCATATCACGGAGAAATGTTGAGGTTCAGTGAAGGTGGAGAATCTTACAGTGAGCCACACTTTGTTGTACAGTAGTAAACCCATGCAAGGGAGAAACGGTGGTAATATAACTGTGCAAATACATTCCATAATCTCTGCTATGTCAAACATCAGTGGACTCCTAGCAAATAGGTTGTGACAGCCAGGGGCCAGGTGTCCACTCTCAGGAGAAAACAATCTGTACGCAAAAGAAACTTTACTAATGTAATAGAACATGATTGTGCTTCTGGTAATTAATTACATCTTATTTTATGTCACAAACACATAGTGGGGGAAACTCTGTACATTCTGTGTGGAAAAACCTTGAGAGAAAAACTTTGCTCAATATTTGGTTAAGTGTCACCTTTGCAATTCCATGAACACAAAAGCCAGGAAAGCCTTTTCTAGACATTGGTCTTTATTGTGAATAATCAATACAGATTATCATTGAGCATGTAATGATAGTGGCTGTTTTTTCCCTGGTCTTGAAGAATTTTCTCACATGTACATTCTGATAATACTCCACTGTATAGGGATACTGATGGTATGTTCTAAAACTGTCTGTGTTCCTGTTTTTATTCAAATACTCTGTCTATGGATTCTAACCCCATTGGCTGTCCCTGACTCCCAACTCCCTGTCCTCAATACAGAGAGACTATCAGACTCCTAGATTCTGCTCCTAGCACTGCACCCTGAAAATTCTTAGACAGTAAACTTGGTTGCCCCTGGCCTCACATGTTTGTTTTCCATCTCTCAGTTATCGTTACTCTACCTTGGCTACAGGTAAAACTCTCCATTATGTCTCCTTCAAATCTCTGGTTGTCTTTGATTGAAGAATATTCAGAGATTGCAAGGCAAGACTTAAAATAAAAATAAGTAGTGACCATTTTAGCTACTTCTCAGGCTACTATTATTTTTTCAGTATTATACAATCGAAAGTCAGAAATTTGTTGGCTGCAGATAAACTATAACTTTCATTTATAAAGGCCAAATTCAAGTTTTCTGTTTCTAAGTAGCCTCATCATTTTCACTGAATTCTTTTATGAATACGTATCACAAAATTTGAACTTAAAAAAGAAATGTATTCTGATAAAATTACATGGTGTTTTGTGAAACCTCATTAGTGAAAAGGAAGGCTGTAAAAAAGAAAGAAAATAAAAGAGAGAAAAGGAAAGGTTGAAACACTGTATAGGTAGAAATACCCTTAGTTTTATGTTAATAGTACCTAAAAGAGATTTTTAAAGAAACAATGGAATAAAACCATGGTCGGAGTTCAGGTTTGGCCATATGAGACAGAATTCCTAAACGTCACACCAAAAGGAAGTTTATTATAGCTGTATTATTTTTCAGATATAAATACTCTTATCTACAGAACCATAGTTGGATTTGGAGACTACTTGATATTGTCAGTTTTAGCTACTCTCATATCTTCACATACTTAATGATATAAAATGCAGGGCATTTAGGGCATATTTAGGAAATTTCTGAATATTCTTAATCCTCTGCAGAACTTCCTTCACTTAACCTCCTATCTTAGTCCTTTATTGCATTCCTTTCAAAGTAGACCTAGACCACTAAGGATTTATTTTTGGCAGAATTAACATTTGCCCCATACCCTACACAGCCTCTGTATCAACAGTGAAATGAACAGCATAAAATCCAAAGGCTGATTTACAGTGTCAATAAATTTGCTATCTCCAAAGAACTTCTGACTACAAAATCATTATCTAATTCAATTAAAGGGTGAAAGTACAAACAACTTCCTAATTTAGGTTATAATAAACCTAGCAATGAAGAGAATAATGGCAGCCCATTAATCATCTCACCAGAAAAAAAAAAATCCCTGGCTGGTCAGATTAAATAGACCAAAAGCCTGAAGTGTATTGTGAATTTACTGTTTGTGTTTCTTTACTATTAAAAAAAATTTATGTCCCAAACTACACATCAAAATTTGAATACTTAAATTTCCATATGAAAGATTTATTTTAAAATAGTCTCATCACTCATCACAGTAGAACTTTCCCTCAGATATGGAAATTCTGAAAGCCATGTTTTCAAAATGTTAATTTAGAAACTTAAAATCTAAACCTTTAACTATGTACATCAATTTATATGCATTACAGTCACTAAACACAAAGTGTGTTTACAGAGATTTTTTGTTCATGCTTAATACATCATAAGATCTTACAAAGACACAATAAATTCTGCTGATAAAAATTATGAACACAATTTTCATAAGAAAACCCTTAAAACTCTAATCATCTATTCACAATGGAGAAGCAAAATATAAAATGAACTAAAGCATCTAAAAGATGGATTTAGAATTATAATTAATTTAAAACTTAACAGAATAAGTCAATCCATAAAAGATTTTTTTAACTCTGCTGCTGTATTCTGATAAAGCAAAGCAATGCAAAGCCAAGGCAACTAGAATATTATTATAAACATAATACAGATTTGTATTAGTATGCATGAACACGAGTTAAGAAAAACTTTCAAATATATACCAAGATGATTAACATCTTACTTGCTGAAAGCTGCCAAACAAAATTTTTTGTAGTGTTTAACTCTTAAAAATTTCTGGAGGTGTCACGAGAGGTTTTTTTTTTTTTTTTTTTTTTTCTTTTTTCTTGTTTGGTTTTGTTTTGTTTTAAGTAAGCACAACACAAAGCTCAAGATCATTTATGATATGTCATGTACAAGCCATAAAAAAGAGAGAGAGACAGAATGAGCTTACCAGATGTGTTAAAATAACCTGGCAAAAATAATTCATCCTAAATATTATTACCAATAGGTACCCAGAGCATCTATATTTTAAACGGACTATTTTTGCATAGCATTCATGAATAGAACTACATTTTGAGATTTGAATAATAACTTCCAGCAATCAATTTTAATTTGTTTCGTTTTGTTTGCAGTGCTGGGGGTTGAATCTAGGCCCTGCATTTGCTAGTCAAGGTCTCTACCATAACAATCAGTTTTGTATATAACAAGTTTAGCACCTCTGTTTTTGTTTCTCGGTGATTTTAAAAGGTATATAGGACAGTTCCAAGTAGAAAGGAGAATTTTTAAGTGCTTTTGCAAGTTATTGTTTGGCAATATTTTTTTAATATCTTAGAAAAACGAATTACTAATTAGGCATGGTAGTACACCCTTAAAATCCCAGCATTCTGAAAGGCTGAGGCAAGAGAATCTCAAGTTCTAGCATATTCGGGGAAATTTAGAGACTTAGCAAGACCTTTTCAAAATTTTAGAAAGAGGGAAAGAAATTGGGACATAGTCCAAAACAAAGACCCTAGGTTCAATCCCAGTAATAGAGAGACAGGAAGAGAGAGGGAGAGAGAGAGGCTGACTCTGGCTATCCTCCCCAGGATCACAGATCATCATAAATCATCATAGAAAGTACTAATCTGGTGCCTGGTACAAAAAAGATGCTTAAAAATATGCTTTCGTCCCCTTTTCCTCTCACATCTACTTCTCTCTGTCACATGTCTCACAGTGGTTTCCTGAGGTACCTCAGGAGCCCCAGCCATTGATAGAGTTGCATGGGTACTTGGAGGGAAATAGAGCTGAGGTGATATAGGACGTGACCTGCATGGCTGATGCTGTGTAATTACCACAGGCTTACTATGTGTAGGTATTCGAGGAAGTCAGCCCTTCTGAAACTATAACATATACCGCTGCAACCTCCTAGCCCTCTGACCTATTTTCTAACCCTAAAAGAAAGGCTAAGACCCTGGTTGTCCCAGATGACACCAACCAGTTAAACACTCATTTTTAGTAGTCAGCTCTCCCCTGTAAGTATGGATCTATTAGACCCCTGGTCACTGGGAATTTCCATCAACTTCCCCTTCCTTGTCAGTTGCTTGGCAGCCATTCCTTGCATTCACAAGCACATGAATAAATTTTTGCCCCTCATTACTTTCTCTTCTAACTTCCTCTTTTGGCACAGGACCTGAGTTCCTCGTTCTCTGCTGGGGTCCTCGGCTCTGAGCCAACTTTGCCTCCCTTCCTGGTTCTTTGTCAGAATAAAAGGTGAGGAACTGGGTGGGGCAGAGGAGTTGAAGACCTTTGGCCCCCCAAACATGACCTGCCTGCCACACAGCGTGAGGTGAGAGGAGGTCAACACACTCAACTTCTGTGTGAGCAGCTCTGTTTTTATATCTGCCTTACATACTGGCATCCAGTGACTCCACTTAAAGTAGAATGTAAAAATGGAGATGGTCTTTTCTTCAGAAGTGAAATTCTGTGCTCAGTTTTTGCTTACCAGTGTGATCTTATGCCTTCCTATAGTCTCAACTACCCACTGTATAATGGTATCTAGAAATTTTTCTCCGGGTCCATCACCTACATTGCCTGCAGAACCCAATCAGTCACAGGGTCCTATGAAATTCTTTATATCTTTTCCAGCCGTTCACACAGGCAGGGCCATTGCCTCCTGCCTAATCTCCTGCCCCCAGGCAACTAGTTCCCTTTCATCCTGCAAACCAGAACCAGAAGGGTGTTTTGTAAATCATAAATGGGATTGTGTTGTTCACTATGTAAATACTTCTCATCATCAACCACAGGATGAGAGAATAGAGAAAGTTTCAGTGCACTCATATCTGTCCACATTTTTTCCTTATCTCCTGTTACAATCCAGCTTTTTTGTATCTACCAATTTTCAGATTTTACCATGATCTATCATAAATGCAGGCATAATCTCTGATTGGAATGATCCTCCCTCTTATATTCTTGAAAAATACTATACTCAGCCAAAGGTTAATATTCTAGGTAGAACCATTTATGACAGTACTAGTCAGCATTGGTTACTACCTTCCTGCATTTCAAAGACTCTTGTGTATCATATTAACATAAATGTTCACATTAGTCCTAATCGCTAGTCTAGATCTTGAAAAGGAATGAATATGACTTGTGTTTTATGTCCAGGACCTACAATGCCTTGCCTGTGGTAAGGTTATAGGGTTTGTGGTTATAGAGTTTTTAAAAGGTAGCAAAAAGGAGGGAGAAGAAGGGAAAAATAAAAAGTGCATGTGGAAAGAAAGCAAAGAAATTTAAGGACAGCTATGGCGTGTTTGTCTAAAGCACATCATTTATAGGGAACAACATGAAGTTAGACAAACTACAAAGCTGAAATTTTCACCTACCAGTAAAAGATGCTGTTTGGCAAGGAATATAGTGTGAAACTTGCTGATACCAAAATGAAGTTATTCTTCTCAGACCCACACAAAATTAAAGAGTCCATAAATAAAGAATGGGGGAAGTGCCTGCTTGACTATTTGCAATAAATATTGCTTCAAGCACTTTCTAAAACCCTACAAGAAATTCCTCCACATTCTACATGCACCCCACACTCTGCATACCTCATTGCTGAGACAAAATACCTGACACATAAAGTTAGAGGAGAGGTTTATTGTAGCTCACGGTTTGTAGAGCTTTCTGTTCGTACTTGGCTGGCTCCAAGGCAGGGTGGCAGAGCAGAGGAGAAACATTTCATGGCAGGCAGAAGGCAGCAAAGCAGCGAGCAACCACAGCATCCCTCTTTCTGTCCATTATATTTGATCCAGGCTACCTGCATTTAGAGTGGGTAGTATGTACTCCCAGAGTGGGCCTTTCCATTATTCACTCCCAGAACTATGCCAAACCAATCATGGATTAACTTAATAATCACACACCCTTGTTTACAGCACCACACTTGATCCTAGCATTACATACTGTAGATACAGCCACCTCCAAAAACCCATCTATGACACGAGCTTTGGGGGGACATCTATACCCAAGCTACAACACCTTGCTAAATAAGATGAGATTGATGTGACATTAAAAAGACACCATATAGAGACATTCTCACTGGATTTACCCATGACGACTTCTGCTGCCTAAAGAGGGCAGCAGAAACTGAAGCCAGTCTACGAGGAACTTACAACATCAGCATGGATGAGAAAGGGTTAGGGCTAGGGTATATACTAGGACAAAGTGACTACCTAGAGGGGTCATGAGCAATGTAAAGCTTGGAGAATTTTAGGAAAAGTGAATTGAAAAAAGAACCATCCATTTTACAAAGCAGAAAAATTTACCTCCAGTGTTTCACTGTTTCCTTTACAAATTGGTCACAATAAGATAATAGCAGGATCTCAAATCTAAGAAAGATACAATAAATCTATGCTGATGTGACATAGGCCATATCCTAGTCACCTGTAGCAGTGAATACCTCTTTCTGAGCTATTGATTGGAAGGCAAGCGCAAGAGTATTGCAAAAATTTGCAGTGACTTATTAAAGATCAAAAATGTCACAGGTCTGGCAGCTTTCAAGGTAATGTTTTCCTCCATACTTTGAATTTAATACATTAGCATGCTTTTCAAAATGTAAGGGAGAAAGCTCTGTGGTACAGTGCTCGCCTAGCTTGCACAAGTCCTTGGGCTCAATTCCTAGCACTGAAAAAAAAAACAAGATTCCATACAAAACTATATAACACAAAATATTTAGAATATAGCATCAAATTAGTTGTATTAACTATAATGTCAGTGCAAATTTTAATCACAAAGAAGGCCTGGAGACTGAAGACAAATCTGCTATTCAGCACTTGTGAATTTATCTTATAAAAGAATTCACATTTTTCAAATACATCAGAAGTCAGAACAAAATTAGAACAAAGGGCAACAATCCCAATTGCATGCAGTTTACCGATGGCCCTCACCATTTCATAAATAGAGAGTACTTGAAACCTGCCCTTCAGTTCATAATAATAGCCTGCCATGGGCTTCTAAAGCAAGCAGGAAGGAATGGGGGAGTGAACTTGTGATCTGAGGAGGAGACACTGTATATTTGGAAAATTCCATTTAAATAACCCAGTTGTAACAAATCCCCTTCCCAGATCACCATTCTAAGAGATTGAAAAGCAATAATTAGAATGGGTGGGCTGAGAAAACCAACTAAACACAGATTGACAGATAGGCCTACCAGAAGAGGCATCCCCTGAACTGCATTATTCCAACAATAATGTCTTTATTTATGTAGCAGAGTGGGTATATTGTGTTCAGCAAAGCTTCTCAGTAAGTAGAAACATGCTGCTAAAAGAATAGCCCACCACCATAAAGAACTTCTAATTTACAGATACAAAAACCAGTGTGACAATTATTTCTGTAATCCCCACAGAAAGCAGTGCAATAGCTTTCTCCATGAGCCTTGCAAATCAGAGCCATAGCAACTTAACATGTGCAGTCCCATATGGGTTCACTGCTTCTCAGAATGAGGCCAGGAATTCAAGCACAGGAATTTCTCTATCAGAAATAGAGAAAAAAATGGACATGGAATAATTTTGTATCAAAGTTAAATTTCAAAAATTCTACAATCAAGTATCAAGTAATAATCTTTTATATCCCTCTCTTATTGTAATATTCATATAAGTATTCCTGGAATTTTGGGTGCTGAGTTCTATCCCCATAATAGTCAGACTTAGTGATTAAGAATTGTCAGTGTCAGGCCAGGGATTTAGCACAGTGGTGTAAGCACCTGCCTGGCAAGTGTGAGGTCATGAGTTCAATCCCCAGTACCAAAAAAGAAAAAAAAAAAACATAGAATGGTCAGTGTCAGGGTTCATATCTGAGTTTTATTTGGACCCTTTTTTGATTTTGAACTGATTATTCTCAAAAGCAAAAATATTTTTGGTGCTAAGAGCTGGCAGTGGCTATGGGAAATAACTACTTCTGATGGTCTGCTACCAATCTGTAATGAAAACCCTAAACAAATCAAAAACTGCCACCAGAAGCCAAAGGTGTGCAAGTGGCCCCTGGAACTAATTGCGTGTCCTTTATGGATCTTAGCTTTCTTTTATGTCACTAGTTCACAGTGGGTTCTCCCATTCAATTTCCATTATCTTGAACAAATTATTTAACTTCACTGTGCTTCAATTTCCTCATCTGTAAAATGGGAATGATCATAGCATGAACCTCATGAAATGAATGAATGTATGCAAAGTACTTCATGTGGAACATGTCCGTGAGTAGCTGTTCAACACATATTCTCTATGGTCTGCTTTCTGAGACTGCAACAAAATATTTGAGATAATCAACTTACAGAAGGAAAGGTTTGCTTTGGTTCGTGGTTTCAGAGTTTTCAGGCTGAGGTCACTTGGCTTTGTTGAATTGGGCCCATGACCAAGCACAACACTGTGGTAGGGGGCACTTGGTGGAGCAAAACTGCTCATCTCATGGCAGCTGGAAGCAAAAGAGAGAGGGAGGGAGGAGACAGGGCTTTACTTCCCCATCAAGGATAGGACCCAGAAGCTTCTTCCACCAGGCCCCAACTGTTAAAGCTCTGCCACCCCCACCAGCTCCATCAGCTGGGGACCAAGCCCCAACACATATGCTTTCCAAAGACCATTAATACTGAAACCATAACAGTTATCAAGAGAAGACACCTACAGTACCTTCCAGCTCTCAGAACCTGTGATTGGATAAAGACCAATTGCCACATGTGATATGTTTGCTTCTGCTTAAGAACTAACGAGTAGAGATGAAAAGGAAATAATTCTGATGAAATACTGATTTTCAAATTGTTGGCCTCATCATATTAGAAAGACTAAATAAAGTAAATGTTTTTACTTCCTGGTCATAATTATACCTTTAAAATGATAGAAATGCTGTTTCCATTAGGGGAAACTAAGTAGCCTGAACCATACTTATGATTGGTTTTCTTCTTTATTTTTTTATCCTTTGTGGTTTCAGTATGTTTTCTGAGGCTTAACAGGCTCTTTTTTGGTAATTTTAAAGACAATGAAACCAAACAAAATAAAACAGAATAAAGTCAACCAAAACAATACAGTGAAAGTGATACAGCACTTCAAAACAAGGTAAGAGGACATCAACAATGGCTAACATAATGTGTCTTGTTATCCTCAAAATAGCTGCCCATATCATCAAACATAATAAAATCAAACAAAACAGAACAAAGTAAAACCAATCAAAACAAAATAATGAAAGCAATACAGGACTTCAAACAAGATAATTGGAAATCAACAATGGCTATCATAATGTATCTTATCTTTTGAAATAGTTGCCCATGCCATCAGATATAATAAAACCAAACCAAACAAAACAATAAAAATTATGCATGACTTTAAAACAAGATAATAGGGAGTTAACAATGGCTACAACCTTCAGAAGGAAATCCTCCATAGTTGTAGTATTGCATATTGTTATGCTTTAAATAGATGCTCAGACTACTGGCTTTAGGCTTGCAAAGTCAATCTAACAGAACAGTAATAAAGCTGTTTTTTACTTCAGTCACTATCATCTCAGCCTGTATTTCTCCAAATCAGCAGGATTGCTTGCGGGCTGAGAGGGGGGCCTCGGTGCTTCTTGTTTCCCAGCCCATGTGTCAGATGGCTCACAGGAAGGGTTTGGCCTGGCCTATGACTGCTGCTGGCTCACAGGAAGAGACTAGCTTCTTCTTGGTTCTCTTCCCAGGACACGTAGCTGCCATTGGCTCACAGGAAGTGTTTGGCCTGGCCCACAGCTGCTGCTGGCTCACAGGAAGGGGTTAGCTTCTTTTTGGTTCTATTTCCAGGCCACATGACAGTCTCTTTTTTCAGTGTCCATAATTGCAAAATTAAAAAGCTATTTAAAATATATAAAATGCATTATGTTCTGTGAGTAATTATTAAATAGGACCCATTAAGAGTGTCTACACGAAGGGGCCAGGGATGTAGCTCAGTGGCACAGCATCTGCTTGGCAAGCATCAAGCCGTGAGTTCAATTCTCAGTACCAAAAAAAAAAAAAAAAGTGTCTACAGAAGAAAAAGGATAGAGAACCTAACAGGCAAAATTTCTTAGACTAAAGTACTATTCTGGTTTTTGTTTTGTTTTGCTTTCCTTTGCTTTTGCCTTCACCCTGAGTACAGTTCTAGGGCCCTCCCACACACATTTTTTGATCTTACTAAGTCATGTAAGTTTATCATGTTGGGCTCAAATACATGAGCCTCCTGCCTCAGACTCCAAGAGTGCTAGAATTACAGGTATGGACCACCATATCCAGCTAGGGCTCCAATACCATATAATATTTTTTTCTGCATTTTTAATTAAATCACTTTCTTCCATTGAATATGTCTATTAAAAATGTTAAGCACTGTTTTACAAACCATGGAGATGAGAAATATAAAATCCTTCTCATCATGGAGCTCATAGTTTACTGGAAAGACAGTAACATAAATCAATATTTATAATGTGGTATGATAAGAAAAGTATTAGAATCATGTTTCAAGTACAGTGGCAGAATTAAAAATAAAAAAGACATATTTTCTCATCCTAGAAAGGATGAGAGAGCATTTCAGGGAGAAGGAAGTGCCCAAAACTGGAGGCATGAAAGAGCATCCCATTTGACATGCTGCTAAAATATTGGTATTCCTAAAGTGTAATACACAGTTGAAAAGTCAAAGCTAGGAGGATAACTTGGAGTGGTTAACAGGTAACCAATCACTCATGCCTGGGTACAGAATTCAGATTTTATCCTACAGGTGATCCTCACAGAAGTATGAGGGAGAGACCAATACTAACTAATTGGTTTCCAGATTGTTACAGCCATTCTGCTTAGAACCAAGCCTGAATGGGAGGAGAAACATAGACAGAACTATAGGCTGGAGATGCTGAATGCCTAAAATGAAGCAGTATTTGTAACAAATGGAAGAGAGGAAATGCTTAAGTACCCATTAGGGGGATGAATGTATAGATACTGATAATCTAGTGGATGTAGCCAGGAGGAAAAAGCAAGAAACAAGCAAAATGCCAAAGTTTCTCTGTTGAGTAAAACAGAAATAATAATCAGGTTATAAGGGTGTGAAATTTGTGAGACTTTGAGGTACAGAATACAGAAGGAGGATTTAGAGCATAAATGAGTTTGCCAGCTAGAATGTAGACATGAAAAGAGAAAACCAAGAAGAGGGAGCAGATTCTAAAGAGATGCTCAAAGATATGAAACCAGAAGGAGGAGAGAATGCACGCAAGTACCAGATCCTGCTGTCAGCATACGGAAAAGCACATGCATTACCCCCATCCATACAAATGTGCACTCACACACACACATTACACCTGCGTCTACTGGATTTAACTACTAAGCAATAAGTTGAAGGCACTGGAAAGTCATGAAACCTGGCTATTACAGTTTGGATCTGGAATGTCCCCCAAAGATCCACATCTCAAAGGTTTAGTCCCCAACCCTATTGCCCTGGTAGAAGGTTGTAGAAGCTTTGAGGTGGGGCCTAATGAATGATTTTAGGTTATTGAGGGCATGCCCTTGAAGGGGATTGCGGAATCCTGGTCTCCTTTCTTTTGACTTCCTGATGGCCATGAGCCATTTCCTCTACCACAAGCACCTGCCATGATATCTTATGTCATACAGCCCCTAAAGCAATGAGGCCAACAAATCATGAAACTCCCCAAATGCTGAGCCAAAATATACCTTTCCTCTTTTCAAATTGATTGTCTTAACTCTTTTGAAACAGTGATGGAAAGCTGACTAATACAAGTTCCATGAGCTAACGAGTAAGAAGTTGAGTAAATGCCAATAAGTGGACCCAGCTTACTCTGAACTAATACATAGGCACCTTATTTTATACAGATTGTGAAAACAGATTCCTGTCATCTGCCTACTTGTTAAAACCGCACTCATAGACATATTCTAAGCTCCTATCTATATGGCATGATATTTTTTAAAAAAGCTCCTTTCCTTCTGCAAAGGCTTTTTCACAAATTGGCTAAAGCCCAGAAGTCTGACAGAAGACAAAGCCTTATCATACATTATTTAGAAATAAAACTTCAAATGTAAATCCCCTTAGCAAAAGTAAAAGATGGGCAAATGTGTTGTAAACTGAAAATTGCCCTTACCTAACCTTTTTCTGAGAAGAAGATGGAGCCGGGTAAATCACCAGGAAGAATCTAAGCAAACACTTAGAAGAAGCCAGGATGAAGGGTCTAAAAACAAATTTTACCCAGTCTGTCTTCTTACTTACACTGTCCCCATCTTCTGTGCTTTTAGAAGTCACCTTGTCACAAGAACAAGAAAACAGATCCCCAGCCATTGTGAGAAGAATTATTTCCCCTGGTTGCAGGAAAGAGGCAGTCTCCTTAATAATTTCACATTGTCTAAACTCTAGAGAGCTTTAAATAAAAAGTCTGCCCTTCTACTCCAACCCACATATTCATTTTCAGCTTCTACCTATCATCTTGACACATTTCATTTGGTTTTAGGTTCTTTTGATCTCTCTTTTAGCATCAGTTAATTGTTTAATTGCCAAGAAAGATTTTTAAAAACTATGAGGGGTATTGTGATATGGAACTAATAAGCTTGAATCTATACATTGACTTTCAGATATTTTTTAAACCTGTCATAAAGTCTTCACTTTTTTAAATATTCCACTACCTTCATTAGACTTCTTAAAAAAAAAACCACTCATCACAGCCATTTTGAAAGAAATATGACATTAAAAGAGGGTAAATTTTCTAGGTATTATACTGTGATTTAGTTGTGCTCTCCCATTAAGTCTAAATCTGTCTTCCAACCAGTGTGAAGTTGTCATGATTTATTGGAGCCTGATGGTAAAGGTCTGTTAAAACAATAACTTGAAAATAGTCTTCGTAGATAACATGCCACTCATCAGAACGATTAGGGCAATAATTTTGCAGAAGGCTGTGGTTCTGAGACTCAACCAGGTGAGCAGTCAAAGGGACAGAATACATCTGACTTTTAAGCACAGACACCCTCTCTCAGAGGGTCTCGAGAAGGAGAACATTGTGGAAATTGCCAGCTGGAAGAGGGCATTTTCACAGCCCGTGCCAAATACAGGCAATAAGCTGTCATCACAGATCAACCCAGAATTTGAAAAGGGAAATGACTGTAATTGAAAAATGAGAAAAAGGATAGCTTTAATTCTTTAAAATTATGTGCAGCGGAGAGGGTAGTTATATAATACTGCTTGCTGGTCACCATGTGTAGGCATTATGAAGATGCAATGAATGCACCCCAAGTTGCAAAAGTCACATTAAAATTAAAGAGCTTTGCTTTGATTGTTTACCAAACTATCTCACTGCCCTTCAAGAGTCAAAGCTTTTTTAGGTACTTGAATCCAGTAGAGACTTTCTTGAAAAGGCCTCCCTGTCTATTGCTGTGCACCTATTTCATCACCAAGATTCTCAAAGGCAAACGCTGCCTTCGCTATCTCCTTCCAGGACAAGGACATCCCTCTATCAAATGCCTCATCACTCTCCTGGAAATGGCCCATCTGAATAACCGGTCACCAACTATCAGGGACCTGGCCTAGACCCCCAATCTCCCAAATGAGTGTACGGCACAGGCTTAAGTAAGTGAGACAAGTGGTATGAATTTAGGGCTTCAGGAGGATCAAAATCCTCTGCAGAGTTTGAGACTCTGGAGCTAAGACAAGAAATGTCTCCAGGCAGCCCATATTTATTTTTTTCAATCAAGGGAAGAGTTAGAGTGGAAACTACAGGAAACTCAGCAGAATCTTGGGAGTAGTTCAAAGACTTTTCCAAGTAGCAGATTATGTTAATTTAGGAGAAGTATCTTGACCTTGAGTATAATTCTAAAATGACTCCAAGGCTAGATGATTTTATGCTAAGAAGAGTCAATGGGAAATCTCAGATGCACCCATAAGGAAATGATTTTATCCTGTAAAGAAATGTGTAAAACCAGTCACTATGAATTTGTGGTCTCAACAACCACCTTTCTGATGAATCCTACTGTTTTCAATCTTCACTCTTTCTGTTCCTTTGCAGTATTTATTATTACTCATTGTCTCTTTCATCATCTTGAGAATCTCATTTGCTCCTTCTAACTCTACTGGTTCCCATGCTGCCTATTGGGTCCTTTTTTCCATTTATAGCACCATCTCCCTATTTATGATCTTAGCTACTATTTTTAGAAAATTTGCATTAAACCTTCACCTGTAGCCACTGTCTCCCAAACTCTAAACACATAAATTATGCCATTTAATTGTTAACTTGATTGGATTGACAGGCTCCTAGGGAGGTGATGGGATCATGAAGCCCTTATACTCATCAGTGGATTGATCCATTGATGCCATAGCTGAATGTGTTGTTAGGAGGTAGTGGGAGGTGGGCCATTGAAGGTGTGCCTTTGAAGAGTGTCCCTCTCACTAGTGCTCTTTTAACTTGCACTGTTCCCTAGATGCCATGAAGTGAGGCTCTTCCACCTCGATTTTTCTGTTTTGGAGTCAATCAACCATGGACTGAAATCATGAGCTTAATTAAACCTCTCTTCTAGTAAGCTGTGGGTGGTGTGTATTTTGTTTCAGCAATGAGAAAGCTGATCAGTGCACATGTCCATCTTTATTTTCCATAGCTTCTCCTCACACTCCATGGCCAAAACATATTTTAACTCTGTCCCACCCTATTCCATTTCAATACCTATTTCTTCTTTTTTCCATGTCTCCACTAAGTAGTACTCATTCTTTTTTTTTTTTTTACTTTTATTTTTTATTGGTACTGGGGATCGAACTCACAACCCCCCGCTTGCAAGGCAGGTGCTTATGCTGGTGAGCTAAATCCCCAGCCCTAGTGGTTCTCTTAATGTAAAAATCTATCCTATGCTTCTCTTTTTTTTCCACCTCTGCTACCCCAGGGAGTCATCAAAACTCATGAATTCTATCACACGAAAATGATTTATCAATCTAGATTCTCTCCCAAAGCCCTCACCCCTGCCTTAGAGTAGACACTCATTATTCATCAAACAGATTAATGAATTAGCTCTCTACTCATCCCGAACCTATAGTTGCTCTCTTTCATGTCAAAAACTCACATATGTGATCCTGAAATCAAGCGCTGCTCTTGCCAGTGTGAGGGTCTGCATTCCTCTATTTCAACTGCCTTCCAGTGTAGTTCCAGCTCCAAACAGGCATTCAAGACCTTCAGAGTCAGGCCATAATCTCCCTCTCCAGCCATAAGTCATGAAGCTCTTCTCACAAAGACTTGACATCTGGTCACATTTAACTTCTCATTCACTCTCTGAATTTTTAAATTAATCCTTCATCTCAGCTGTGCGTTTGCTGTATTAAGTGCAGTATATCTAATTATTTACATTGCTGACACCTCCTGTCCCTGCATAATGCTCCTTTCCATTTCTTTTCAATCCACTAGCTCCCTTTTGACCAAGCGCTGTCCCTAGACTTCCTCATTTATATCCTCAGCATGTCATTATCTCTCTTCCCTTTCTACTTTTCTAAGTCATTCTATAAAACCCAACCCTGACTGTATGAATTCTTCACTTCTACTCCCTGAGGGTAATCACCTTTATCAGTTCTTCGCTCAGAAATAAGTCTATCAAATTTCATGAAAATAGCTTATAATAGCAGTAGGTGTCATTGTACTCCATGAGAAACTAATAAAAAGTGTGATAGAATACTTCTCTGATGCTTCTGCAAGAGTTAGAGCTTTTAGGGTGAAAATACTTTGCACAGATAATTGCTCTGTCAGGAAAAGCTTTGCCTTGGTCAGTAAAAATTTGGAACCCAGAATTATCAGATTGTGAGAGCACTGGAGCATGGTCTATGGCTCTGTCTAGCCAGCTGATGTACAATTATCCATCATATCAAATCTTACTTGTCAGTCTTTTCAGAAGAGTCTCTGATTACTTGATTGATTTAGACTGGGATACATTAATAGCAGCAAAATTTGCCTCCACTAGTTTGGGTCTGTAGTATGAACATGGAAACCACTGTTCCTTGAGTAAAACAGTAAATTAACATACAAAGGAAAATAACTGTCTTATTTCTCATGTAGAGCAGAATTTGTTCATTAAGATCCATTACAAACTTGATCCAAAACAGTAAGCCAACTTAGGTGTCTGGTAGAGACCTGAACATTGCTGATGTTCAACTCTTAGAACAAAGGCAATAAAGAACCTTTCCTACTTGGAGAGGGAGTTCAGACTGGAGCCTTCCCTGAGAAGGATCCAAAGTCACAAAGAGCACATCTGTGAATTCTTTCCCATAATAACAGACTAACCAAGGAATGAACAGACAAAAATAACAAAGAAAATCAATACTTGATGTTGAATACTTAAAATCAAAAATCAGAAGCAAAGCTGACAAATGTAACAGAAGCCAACCCAGAGCCCCTCTGTCCATTTCAGGAGGTGAGATCCAATAGTCAGAACCAGCTAGATGAGGAGTACTGCTTTTTCAGTGAGCATCCTGGAACACTCAAGTGTGAAGAACTTGCACCTTGCTGTACTGAGCCATCTCTGAGCATCTCTGCTTGGCAACAACCCCCATGAGTGGGATCAGCAATGTGTGTGGGCAGATTTCCACAAGGACCCATGGCCTTGTCTCCTTGGAAGGCAATGCCAAAGGTATCTTTCCCATAGAATATGAATCATAAACCACCATTGCCAAACGAATCTTAGTGGTCTATTTTTCTGCCAAGGAAAGGAAAGGAAAAACACAAAAGACAAGGAGAGGAGAGGAGAGGAGAGGAGAGGAGAGGAGAGGAGAGGAGAGGAGAGGAGAGGAGAGGGGAAGGGAGGTGGGGGGGGAGTGGTCCTGCTTTCACATGTGGTCATTTAGTACTATTTTAAAAGACAAAATTGCAACTGTCCTTAGTAAAGTATCGACAGAGACTCTTTCCTAATCACACATTTTGTTGGGCACCTGAACTTTCTTCTAGGCCCATCTGTGTACTTCCTTTAAAAATCTAGTTTTAATACCAATCTACTAACTCACTTTAGCAAGAACCACACACACACACACACACACACACACACACACACACACACACACATAAATACACCCTTGATATCTGATTGCCCTCCACATCTGATCAAGTTTCTCATCCTCATCTCTTTCCACCTTTCTCTGCCCCTCTCATCCTCATGTCTGAGTACCTTGGCCTGTCTTCCAAAAAGGGTCTTCTTGGATTGGCTTACACAGAACCCCTTTTTAACCTCTGACTTCTTCTTAGCAAGTTTCCACTTAGTGACTCTGCCCTACTCCTCATTATAAATTCCCACTTCCTTACGCTATCTTGGGTTGAGCAGTCTCTCCCTATTGCAAAATCTTATTGTTAGTAATCTTTATCAAAGTCTACATTGTGATTTAACAACTATCACTGAATAACTCTTTCTTTAACAATATCCAAACTAAGACACAGCCTTCTGAAAAGACAAAAGTAAGGGAAGGGTAACAGGAAGACCTCCAGCATGTTAAAGGAGAAAAGAAGGAAGTCATTTACTGGATTCATTTTCACTGCAGTATTAATTTATGATTCTTAGAGACTTTGGCAGGAAAGTGGAAGAAAGGATTTCAAGAATTCATAGAGTCATTTAAAAAAAAAAAAGCATGGAAAGGGGTAGGGCAGGTGGCTGTGCAGCACATCTAGTCCAAGCAAACATGGGTCCTTGCTTTAACAATAATGGAAATTAAAACTAAATCAGGGAGCCACCATGGGGAATGGGAGAAGAATCAAAAAGCCAAACCACATCTTCCTGAGAGCCAGCCCGTGCACCAGGAGACAGGAAGAGCAGCCCCACCTCACCCCCGCCACAGTTAACAATGAGCTGATTCAGAAGAAGTCAGGCTGAGATGATAGCAACTGAAGTAAAAAATAATAATAATAATAACATAGTGCTTGTATTGCTGGTTGACTTTGCAGGCCTAAAGCTGGTAATCTGAGAATCTATTTGGAGGATGATAAAAGCACTATAGCAACTGAGGGAGATTTCCTTTTGCCTTGTTTTTGAAATCCAATATTTTGTTCCATTTTACTGTTTTGTTTCATTCCTATATCTAGTAACCTGAGCAACTATTTTGGAGATAACAACATGCAGTATAACAGCCACTGTTAAATTCCGACCATCTTGTTTTGAAATCCTATACTGTTGTTCTTTGTGGTTGTTATTGTTGTCATTTTGTTTTGTTGTTGTTTGATTTGTTTGCTTCTTGATTTTTTATTTCTTTTTTTCTTTAAAATAAAAATAAAAAGTTAAAATAAAGCAGGTATTTATAGGAAAAAAATCTAATAAAAGATAAAGAAATGATTCCAGGTTGAGTAGTAGCTGGAGGGGGGCACACTCTGATGAAGAGGATCAGACTCACTCACCCACAAAAAATGGGAGGTGAGATTTTAAGGATTGCCAGAGGTATCTCGGTGCTGGTTTTGTAGCTCAGTTCAATCCAGTGCCTGGAGGGGCAATCCTGGAGGAACTTCTGTGGGAGTAATCTGCATGACTTGAGGAGCAACTTCAGTGGTGTGACATTCTTCTGAAACCCAAGATACTTTAGGTCATAGCTAACTGTCCCTATAAACCTGTTATCCTGGTGTCCTCAGTCTTGAAACAAGATAAAGTAGGTGAATTTAGGATAATAAAAATCATTTTGCCAACTTTCAGAGAGATACTCCCTAAATGACTAATACGCCTGTATGCAGAGTTAAGAAGGATTTGATACAGAGTTTTGCAAACTAAAAGTCAAACTTTGTTCTATTTTTAGTTGTATTTTTAGTCAATTATTGTAAACTATTTGTGGGCCAAGTGAAGTGTTACAGTTTTTAGCAAAACCCACTCTTAGTCCTTGATGGCCTCAGAAGAAAACATGAAGAGTAATATGTCTAGGGCCTGGGAGTTTGTCCTTCACCCCTGTGGTGGTTTCTGATTAATCATGAATATGTCACCAGTGCAGTATTTGTCTCCAGTGCAGCATTAAATTTGTCATCGCACATATCCTTTGAAAAGTGCAATGTTCAAATTGCAAAGATGGAAGCTAAGGAGCAGCACATTTAAGTAAATTTTCTAAGGAGAGATTGGTTGGTAAACAAAACAGCAAAAATTTAATCCAAATTTTCCAAATCTAGAGATCTCCCAGTAGATTAACTTGCCTCACAAAGAGGCACAGAAAGGTGAAGACCATCCTCAGCAACAGCTAGGAGAGGACAACTAGTCCTCCTGATGACCAGACTTGTAGACTTTCCACTGTAAATAACACTGCAATTTCACTTGTTGTTAACTGAAGACAGATGACTCTGAATTAAATTATTGCAGCCATTCAGTGTGCTGAGTGTCTTTTGTTTTTGTCTGCCTTGCATCAGTCTTTCCTAGTTTCTCTCTAGCCCCTGCTTCACCTGCGCCCAGAATTCACTTTTGTACTGGGTGAGGCACTGACCCTATTTCACACATTCCTTTTAATTTCCTCCATTCAAAAAGTAACTGTATTCATTATTTTAAAAATAATAGTACATCTTTATGGGGAACACTGTGATGTTAGGGTCCAGGTCTCTTCTGAGATACTGACTCATTAATTAAAGAAAATTATTAGCAAGTAAAGGACTGATGTTTTAGCATGTTATGCCCGCCCAGATGTAATTAATGTGTTAATAGCTGTCTTTATTGTAGTAACCCAAAAGTTACAATATAAAGAATTTTAGGCATCAGGTTAGTCAAAAAGAAGAATATTAGTGGTCTGAGGGCTTCTTAACCAATAATTTTAGAGTGAAACCAGTACTTTCTCACTTGAAACTTGCCTCAACCTTGGCAATTTAGCAAGATCTTGTTTCAAAAAAAAAAAAAAAAAAAAAACCTCAAGACAAAATAAAACAAAAAAAAGATGTAAAGGCCGTGGGTTCAATTCTCCTGGAGATTAAAATACATTTACCAATCAATACACATTTGTTGAATGCCTGTAATATATTCAATACTATGCTGATTCTTGGGAAATGTGAAAAATGCAAGATTTCAGAGCACCATTCCTCACCTTAATTTGCCTCTATGCTAATATTCATAAGAATATTAGAAGAAATGGCATTCATATCCTATTACAGATCCTCTTTTTGGTGCACTTCTGAAAGCACCTCGAACTCAGCATTTCCTTTTCCAAGAAAACGTAACTGTCCTTTTGCCTTCAGGAAAACCTAGATGCCTTCTTTGGTTGATGAGCATTGGCCACTGTCTCACCCAACCAGCCAGCCCTGTTAGTTCATGCCCAGCCCTGCCAGTTAGCAATGATCCTACTGTTAGGATCATGCCTTTATCCTAATTGACTGTTGCAACCATTTTTCTGTCTACAGTATCTCCCCCTTGCTAATCCATTCTGTGCATGCCCTGGTTTAATGAAACCTTCAGCACACCTCTGTTCATGTCACTTCCCTGATCAAAACTTCAATGACTATCCTTTTCAAAAGAAGTCTAAATTTCTACCCTACAACCCAAAACCATTTATGGTTTGGCCCAAATACTGCTCTCCCAGCCCTACTACCATCATGACACTCTTTCTTAAGTTTTGTTACACCTTATTCATTGAACCAATTCCTATTCCTAATAAGAATTCCTATTTCCATACCTCTGTCAACTCTGTCCTTGGCAAGTCCTTCCTTGTCTTAGTTACTTTTCTCTCATTGCTGGGACAAAATACCTAACACCCAAATTGAAGGAATGAAAGGTTTATTTAGCTCACTGTTTGTGGAGGTTTCGGTCCGTAATTAGCTGGCTGCAAGGCAGGGTGGCAGGCACAGGAGCAACAGTTCAAGACTGCAGCCAGCAAAAAGCACCCAGAACAAAAGGTGGGGAACAAACCTCTTTTCCTCCCTTATATTGTAAGCAGGCTACCACCCTCTAAGGCAGATGTAGTGGTCACAAAATCTTTGTGTCTTCCTCTTGCACAGAATGAGGATATTTACAAAGTAAGGATCCTGGCTCCCTGCTGAGTTACTTAATTAAACTTCTAAACTTTTCAAGTTAACACAATGTATCAAACATAACACTCCTACTTCTTTTCCTTCCCACCCAAACTGGATCCATTCCTACCACTTTCCTCATAAAGAGCTTCTTTTCTATCTAAATGCTCACAGGATTTTATCTGATAATCTGAGAAGACACTGATCAATCTCTCCCCTGCACCACAGGTATTAATGGATATATATCATTCTTCCTGCTGGCCTACAAACTTCTAGAAATGCAAGACTAGCATTAATGTGAATACAATCAAAATTCTTTGGTGGCATACAGAAGTTTGCTGTTATTTTCCAATGAGGACAGAAATAAGGCAAGTTGCACCTTGAATTTAGCCTTAAAAAGTGAGAACATTTAAAATTCTGCTATAGAAAGGCTCTTAGAATAAGGCTAATTTCTAAACAATATTTGGAAGGGAAAAAGGGCTGTCCAGTTGAATAGAGGTCAAGGGACCTGAAAGTTAGTTTTTTTTTTATTTTACACCTTACTGATGAAATGCCATCAAAATAATTTTCCTAAACTAGACATAGCGGCCAGTGCCCATAACCCCATCACTCAGGACAAGAAAATCTCAAGTTCAAAGTCAGCCAAGACTACATAGTGAGTTTACAGCCAGTCTGAACTATATAGCAAAACCCTGTCAATAATAATAATGATAATAATAATAATAATAATAATAATAATTTTCTTTGAGTTATAAACTTTTAACTCATGCAGGGTGATAGCCCAGGAGTAGGAGGGGTAGAGGTCTGACTTCCACACTGGAGAGACTCTTGTATTGTCCCACTCTGTTTTCTCTGACTACTTTTGAGCTTTGTGTAAATGATTCCAACCACCCAAGTTAGGCATTTGGTGAGAGTATTTGCATTCATAAATTAATCTGCATGTTTTATGTTTGCACAATTGGTTCAATATTTTCTGATAATTTAGCTTTTCCTAAAACTGCTGCAGAGAAACAGAAAGCTAACTGGCCCTGAGGTTTATCTGCTCTGAGTAGCAGACTTTCCAAGACATACTCTGAAGAGAGAGAGAAGTCTAAGAGAGAGATTGCTATTGCTTGAATATCTGTGTCTCCCTAAATTGAAATCCTAATCCTCAAAGATGGTGAAACAGTACATATTAGGAAGTAAGGCTTCGGGGAGGGCATGGGCGTTTAATAATAGATCCAAGAGAGCTCCCTCACCCCTGCCACCCTGGGAAGACTCAGCAAAAAGGTACTGCCATTTGCTAGGAAACAGGAGCTCACCTGATCTGCAGTACCTTGACCTCGAACTACATGTTTCTAGCATTTTGTCACTGTAGCCTAAACAAACTGGGGTCATGTTATAACTAATCTAAACAGCTAAGGGAATCTGTGGCCTGATCCAAGTAAGCTATATTATTATTTTCCAGTCTATACAAAGTCTTGACTTAAAAATTGCCCTTACAATCATTTGCTTTTTAAAATGATATTGTAACATCTTCTGCTAAATAGTGTCGCACACGTACTGTCTTCGCCCCATTATAAGCACTTAATTCTGATTAGATATTTTTAATATAGAGGAAAAACCCATCAAATTATTAAATCCCATTACCAGCTATTAAAGATAAGCTGTCTAGAGTCCATTAAAATATATATGCTTGAATGCTCCTTCATCTCAAAAAAGTTGGAAAACAAAAATGAGAGACTTTGCTTTCCTAAAAATATCCATGCCAAACTGCAAGTATGTATAAAGAAGTTGTCACTTAATAATAGCCAGGCAAACTCTTATAAAAATACCTGAAACTAATATAACAATAATTACCCACTTGAAAGCTCCTGAGCCTAGCATGACTTCTATATTTATGTGAGCGTTATGTGATCCCATTTGATTCTGTCTCATTTCCCAGTAATACAGTGTCACATATAATGATGTTATCAACCTCAGAAAAACATGTAACTGTTGTAACAGGGTATCTTAATCCTGCTAAATTGGTAGTTTGTCACTAATTTGCGGCAGCACTAATTTTCTCAAGGTACAGGCACCATGCATAGCAATCCACCTGCATTTACTAAGCCCAGGCTTAGCAACCCAGGCCTCTCCTTTAGCAACACTGCCACCTTCTGCTTGATGTGGGTTTGAACTTTTATCCCTGCGTCTTGGAGTGTCCTGAGAGTGACTTCAGATTCATATACACTCACAGTTGGAAGAGACCAGAAAGAATGTCTCATCCGGCCCTCACGTTCTATAGACAGGAACCTGAGGTCCACAAGAATTAACTCATTTCCCAGTGTCACAGCTATGCCGCTCAGATCAGAATTTACACATGACCAATTCTCCCTAATACTCTTCCCACCAATGTACCTATTATAAAGTGGCCTAGAGTGAAGAAGGTACCTTGACTTTATAGGGTTTTTTCAAGCATGAGACTTTAGGTTATTTTTGTTTAGTACTTTTTGTTTATTTATATTATCTAAAGTCATACCACAAACAAATATTATGCCTTCAATTTTAAAATGTTTCTATTTGTTCAGAGTGTGGCTTTAAATAGAAAAAAAAGTTCTCCAGAAAAGCAGATGATAATTATTTTTTTCTTTTATTCTATTCCTTGTGTTTTCTTTTTAGTTGAGAAAGTATTTCAAATCAGGATATGATACCAATGCAAACAGGAATAGTTTAGAAAACATAAAAGAATATATATATATATATATATATATATATATATAAAACTTAAAAAATATTTTAAACTTTATATGTATTTTAAACTTATATATAAACTTTGTATGTATTTTAAACTTCTTTATATATATATATATTTTATACTTCTTAGAGGAGTAACTACAAGAATTCTGTGGTGAGGATTTTTTTTTTTATTTAAGGAGAAAAAGAAGAAAACAGAAAAAGGGTACAAGTAATACCAAATTTAAAAAACAAACAGTAAGAAATCACTAGTTAATAGACTACATATTCTCATCTTAGAAATAGTTGTTCAAGTTACAAAATTAAAGCATATAAAGTGGACTTTCAAACAGTGAGAGTGCAAACAGCTTTGTTCAATGATCAAAAAAACTCAGTAATATGGTTATCTATCTTATACACTTAAACATTTATGCAGTTATAACCTTTAGAGCACTTTCTTTTCTTTGCTTTTGTACAATGACAATTACACATTTTGGGTTTTATTACTCCCACAGTTCTTATTACTTTTTTTGAAGAGAGTAAAACCAAATGCGACATAACAGAACAGAGTCAGTCAAATCAAAAGGATGATATAATAGATAATGTAAGAACAAAACACAAGGTGATCAACAATGGTTACCATACTGCCTCTTGCTATTTTAAGAAGAATTGGCAGTTATAATAAAATTGAACAAAACAGTAAAGAATAAAACAAAGCATTGGTGACATTACAGGACTTTAAAAGAAGATAATAGTCAACCAGAATGGGCATCATATTGAATCTTATTGTCTTCACAGTTGTTGCCTATACTTTCGAACTTGGTACTATCAAGCAAAGCAAAATAAGGGAAAATCAGTCAAAACAAGATGGTGAGGGCAATACAGGATTTCAAATCAAGTTAATAGGAAATCAAAGTGGGTTACTATAATGTATCCTGCTATTTTTTATTTTTCCCTTAATTAAAAAGATAAAAATAAAAAAGTAAATAATTTTAAAAAGGGAGGGGATTGAGATAAGAGAGGGCATAACAACAGAACAGCACAGGTCAAAACATAGCCATTTAAGCAAAATAGTGTTTCACCACAAGACATCCTGAAATAAAAATAGTTACTATAGTGTCTCTTTCCTTGAAATCTTTGAGTATAACTTCTTATACTGTAGCACCAAACATATCAAGACACTATAAAACCATTCAAGAGAATGACATTATTACAGGGTATTTAGAACCAATTAACAGAAAATGAACAATGGTTTCTGTATAATCTCCTTGTCTATAAAAGTTTTAGCTTGTATTATCATATATAATAAAATCTGATACAACCTTTTAAGACCGATGGAGGCAGAAGAATACAAGTTTGATGGGACTTCAAAACAAGATGAAACTAAATCAGCACTAGCTATTATGATGTTTTGTTTTCTCCAAAATAGCTGTTCCTACCATCTGATTTTCTCTGCCTCATTTCTGTTGAGCTCTTTTTCTGTTGTTTGTTGTCAGTTTGTCTTCTTCATTTCGCTTTCTGCTCCATTCATTGTGGCCTCTCTGCCACTATTTCTGGAATCTTGGTATTTTCCTTTTTTAGAATATCCTGCAGTATTCTCTGTAGAGTTGAATTGGTGGTTACAAATTCCCCTAGTTCCTCTTTATCCTGGAAGCACCTTGTTTTTCCATCAATTTCTAGGGACAGTTGTGCAGGATATATCAATCTTGGCTGGAGGTTATTATCTTTCAAAGCTTGAATTATTTTCCCCACACTCTTCTTGATTTGATGGTTTGTGCCCATAAGTCTGCTGTAATTCTGATGGGTGTTCCCTTGTAAGTGATCTATTTCTTGTCTCTAACGACTTTTACTATTCTGTTCTTATATTGGACTTCTGGAATTTTGATTATTATATGCCTGGGTGTAGCTCTGTTTGGGTTGTAGGTGGCTGCAGTCCTGTATGCCTCATACACCTGAGTATCTTTACCATTTGCTAAATTAGGGAAATTCTCTTGAATTATTTTTGTGAATAGCTTTTGTAGTCCATTTGTTTGTGTCCCTACTTCTTCTTTTATGTTCTTAACTCTTAAGTTATAGATCCTCTTATCATCTTCTAGCCTTTGTATTGTTGCTGTTTGTTTTTTTGTTATTTTTAAGAAGTTTTTCATTTCATTCTCCCATATTACAAATCTGCCCTCCAGTTCAGATAATCTATCCTTAGTTTCTTTCAAGCTGTTATGCCAGCTTTCGATAGAGTTTTTAGGTTCCTGGTAATCTCTTTGAACCTGCTTCACGTATTCTATGTTTTCTCTATTTTCTCCATCAAACAATTCTCCCCTTTTTTTCTGCACCATCTGTTTTTTCTTGGACAGTGCTTAGCATTTCTCTAACTATTCTACTTATATCTTGCTTCAGGTCTTTAATAACTTCATTCCTGAACTCATCTATGAGGCTCTAGAGATTGTGCTTTATGTCTGTTGGTGTCGTGTCTGATATTGCATGTTTCTCAGGATTGGGGGCCGAGGACCCTTTCTTGTTGCTCCCTCTTCCCATATTTTTTGTTCCTTTTATACAAGCGTATATAGGAGGCCCAGTTTCTTTCTTTGTTGGCTACAGTTTGTTTGAATTGCACTGGCTAGGTGTTCCCACCCACTGCAGTGTACTAGAGAGACAGAGACCTGGGCAGCCTCTGCTGGGTCCACCCCTCCAGGTCACCTACCAAAGGCTTTACTGCTAAGGTGCACCGTCAGGTGCTGGGACCTGGTTTGGGCTAGCTTACTGGGTCTTAGTCAGCGGCATCACCCAAGCCAGGTACTCCCCACCAATCTCGCTTGAGAGGGGAATATGTGACGGAAGTCACTGCAAGGCCCAGTTCCGGCTAGTCTGCCCGGTCCCAGTATATCCTTTGCTGAAGCCTCCCACTCTATGGAAGGTTCCCCGATCTGCTCACTCACCGCAGGTCGATGCAGGGCTCCCGGCCAGTCCCACTCTCAACCTCATTCACCGCTTCCCACTCTCAGAGCTTTCACACCTCTCTCCCTGCTGTGCCAATTGGGATGCTGCAGCAGCTGCAGGAAATTCAAATCACAGCCTCCAGTGGCGCAGGGTCCAGCTTCCGTGCTGAGACCTTATCTGTTCCTGTTATGTCACTGGGATTGCATTTCCAGTTGGTTTCTCTTAGTTTAGTTTGTTCCTGGGTCAGCAAAGTATATCTCTCCTTGCTTAGGACTTCTCGCCTGGCACCATTCCTGTATTTAAAGTGGAGTTTCTCAGAGAGCTTCCAAAGCTGCTGCTGTCTATCCACCATGTTCTCTTGTGGGTGAGGATTTGCATGCTTAGCAACCTATAGCTATATTTCAAAATAAACAACTGTAATCTTCATAAACTTGCATTTGACATTTGTTTTAAATTTTTGTATCAGATATCTAAATTGAGAATAAATGAGAATAGCCTATTTTTTTTTCTTTTTCTTCTTTCCATCCCTCCATTCTTTTCTTCTTTCCTCTTTTCTTCCTCCCTCTCTTCCTTTCTTTTCAATTTTTGTGGGTGGAGCAGGGGTGCTGAAGATTGAACCCAATACCTTTGCATGGATCTATACCTTGAGTCCTTGTCTGCTTTTTGTTTTGAAACAAGGTCTCACTAAGTCACTAAGTTGGCCAGACTGAGCTTGAATGTGGAATCCTCTTGCCTCAGCCTCTTAGGGTGCTGGAATTACAGGTGTATGCCACCAGGAAATGACATAAACACAACTTAGACACCATTTATTATCCTTCTAGCACATTATATATTTGCAATTATTTTGTTAATGACTTTCACATCAACCTCATGATGGATATTGATCTGTAGCATTCTGATCTTGTAATATCTGGCTTTGATATGTTGGCCTCATAAGGTGGTTTGGATCTTCTGTTTTCTAGAAAAAGTTCTTGTAAAACTGGAAATATTCGATCCCTGGTACCGATTAAAATGAAAAAGATGAAAAAAAAAACTGGAAATATTTCATACTTATACATTTTGTACAATTCAACAGTAAATCTATTTGAGGCAAGTTTTTGGTTTATGAATTCAAATGCCTTAAAAATATAGATCAATTCTGATTTTGTCTCCTTTTTAGTTCATTTTGGAAATTGGTATCTTTCAAAGATTTGTCCATTTCATCTGAATTGCCATACATATTTATTGACATATTGTTCATAAGTACCTGATATTATCGTCTCAAAATCTATAGAAACTGTGCTGACAACACCAATTTCAATCTTGATTTCAGCATTCCAAATCTTTTTCATGATTGGTCTGGTCAGAGATTTATCAATTTTATCAATGTTTTCAAGGAACCCGCTTTTCGTTTTATTGAAGTTATATAATGTTTGTCTGATTTTAATTTCAGTAATTTCTGTTCTTTATTATTCCTTTCTTCTACTTCTTTTTTTTCTAGTTTCACATGGTACAAGCCAAGATCACTGAATGTAGCCATCCTTCTGATATAAGCATTTAAAGATATGAATGGATCTCTGATCCCTGCTTCAGCTGCATTCTTTAAGCATTTCATGAACATCTGGCTCTACTTTCTCATTCTGCTGCTGATTCTTTCTTTTTGTGTATTGTTTAACTTGCAAATAGATGAAAATTCTGAAAGGATTTTTGGTATTGATAACTAATTTAATTAAGTTGTGATCATAGAGCATATTCTGTATAATTTCAATTGTTTAGAAGTTATTGAGAATTGTGTTGTCATATAGCATATGGTCTTTAAAAATATTCCATGTGTAATTGACAAGAATAAGTATTGTACTGTTGTTCAGATGAACATTTACTAATAACATAGAGAATGAATTTGTTTTAATATTTTATATCAAGTCGATTTTAATATTTTTATATTTCTCATGGTATACATTAACTTTTAATTTAAATTTTGTTTTAATAGCTTTTAGATCATCACAATCATCCAGGAATATCATCAAATCAGAGTTGAATATTATTGCCTAAGGCAATAAATTAGTTTAAAAGCCGAAGGTCATTAGTATTCTGAAATTCTATGATTAAGCATAAAACTTGAAAATGTCATTAGAACTCCTTATTGAAGGCTCATGGAAAATTTGTTCTAAAATTTAAGACTAGTAAAAGTAAGAATTATTCATTTTCTCAAAGAGTAACATTAAACTTACACAATGATCAATGCCTTTAGCATTATGAGTGTAGTTATAATTATCCCACATTACATTTTGAAAAGTACTTGCTGGTGGGTAATGAAGTTTGCTTCTGTTTTCCTAAAGCTAATCTGGTCTTAATCTCTTTAGGCTATGATTTTTTGCGTAGCATACATTGTACAGTCTCGGCTGTAAATAGGAAGTAGATATCAGTGAGCTGCTCTGAGATAGTCTGGAATCAAAGTTGAGAATCCCACAGGAAAACACCTTCCTTTCTCAATCATGGGATGATATCCTTGACTCAGTCACACAGCTCAGCCTACCTGCAACACTCAAGCAGCAGGGCCATGGACTCATGCTTCTTTTCTCATATTCAAAGCCAAGATCTTTGAGAGTTCTTTAACTGTAAAGAAGTCTGATAATCACACCCGATTTTAGCATCTACATCTTTAATTTAGGAAATCTGTAACATGGAGTAGAATTTAAGCCAACTTTGTGACAGGTAGTAAAGGGTTAACACTAATTGCCTTCTAATTACTCTCCAGTCCAAAAAGGTATAATTTGTCTGTATTAAGGATATTTCTATCATAAACTATATCATTAAAAACTATGAAAATAAGTATTAGGACGTGCAGCTCTATTTCCCAAATAGACTTAGCCAAAGCACATAAAGGCATTTTGTTTGTAAATTATCTCAATTCTACAAAGTACGATCATACATCCTTTACTCTACATCATTCTTTCAGCAGCCAGTCAGACTGTGTATTGCACAGTTGACACCTCACTGTGTCAGGGGAGGCAGTAGTCAGAGAATATTAATGAAGGTTAAACAAGGCAAGTGTGCTTCAAGGTAGTAAGAAATGGGAAGAATTTACTTCTAGAACTTTGCATATTGAATAGGTCATTTACGCCCTCGAGAGTTATTACTGGATTAAAGTGTGAAAATTTCCAATATTCTTGCTGTGTGATCATCTGTACTTGTATGACTTTGTTTCCAGTGGAAAGTTCGTAGTTATTAACAGGCCAAACATTTTGCTGAAAAGCTTTTACCTCTTAACTTATGATGAGGAACACATTCGGCAGTTGATTGTTGATCAACAGCAACTGTGCTTGGCTCTTACCAGGAATTTAAAGGAAATAAATCAAAACATAGACAATGTAAGACCCATAAAGTAATGTGCAGCAGCTTTTTCCTACCTATTATGTCACAACCCAGTAAAGTAGACATGTCTAAAAATTGTCAAGATTTCTCATTACAGAAATGATTGCTTTTTGCTGAGAATTAATATATCTTGATTAATAGAAATCATTTAAGGCTTATCATACAAATAACATCAAGAAATTATCAACTTTCAAACTATTATAGTACAGTAAAATATACTTACCATCAAAACTCTGCTGAACATAATTTAATTATTTTCTGGGCATGTTGAGAGGCTTCAGACTTATGCTTCTGAGTCACTGTTGTTAACAGCAGCAATCATTAATTAAATACTTGATATATGTATATAAAGAAAGAATCATACCATATAATAACTCCATGTGTTTATTAATCATGATGTCTACAATGTCAGCAGCCGCTTCACACCAAAAGTGCCCTAACCTACAGCTTCTGCATAGTGACAGCCCAAGGCAGCTGTGGTTCATGTTCAGACAGCACCTGCTAGCTGGACCCACGTGATCTTTGACCCATGAAAATCCAATACATAGTCGAGCCAGTAATTTATGACACTCGTTGAGATAACCAAAAAAATCAACCTCTATCTTAGGGAAATTTAACTTGCAAAAATAAAAATTACAGATACCAGAAAAAATCAGTGAAGTTTGATGGGAAACTGAACAGCTGAATTTATGAGTAAAGCAAAATTATGAGTAAGCAGGGTCATAAAGTAGAGGAAGATAAATAATGGAGGATGAAGAATGGTCAAGGAACTGAGAAGAATACAGCAGACCTATGAAAAGCAACTGAATCAGATTAATGGCAGAGCCCTTGACTCAAAAGCAATTGACTTCTCCAAATGCCTACGTCTACCTTGAATTCTGAGCTGACATTTGGTTTCCTATTGATTCTCATATTTTATTCTCACCTCTCTCTTCAGAGTACTTTAGATAAGTTGATGGACATCAAATCTTTCCAAACTAGTCAGTAAAATCAGAAGAAAAAGATTAAATTATAGGTGTCTACAGCTTCTATGGCATTCCTTTTTTTATTTCTTTTCTTTTCATGATCTTCTCAAAACTGGAGCTTGAACCCAGGGCCTCAGGCATGCTAGGCAAGCCCTCTACCCCTAAAATACATACTTAGCCCTTTATATTTTTTACTTCAAAATAGCTTCTCTAATTGTCCAGGCTAGCCTTGAACTTGTGATCCTTCTATCTCTACCTCCTCCTATCTGGGATTATAGTTGTATGCCACCATGCCCAGCTCCATAGCATTTATTTGTCACTGGCCTGTTTCTCACAAAAGATTAGCGTAGAAATAATAATAGAATTTATTTCAGTTACCAGGTTTTCAGATTTAATTTTTCATAGCATGGAGGTTCTCTGTGATAACGATTCTCATATAAAGGGCAGATTGAATTCACAACTATACATTTTAGATTGAGAATCAAGCCTGGACTCTCCAATTGCACCAAAGCCAGCTCCACAAAAGGAGGAATCCTAAATCCCATTGCTGAAACTATTTTGAAAGATTCAAGTAGCACTGTTGTTGGTCTTAGGTCCATGGAAAAATACAGTTTGTATCCAGTCTCATGTGAAGCTCTATGTTAAGTTCACCTGTGCCTAAGTTTAGTGTACAAAATAGAAATGGAGAAAAAATCTAAAGAAATTACAATTACAATGTTCAGGTTAGCAAATTTACTTAGGATAAACTGAATATAGCAGAAATGCTGGGATAGGAAAGAAGATAGGGAAAAAGAAACAACACTGAAGACTAGATATTCTAAAAGTTTAAAAAGGGCCCAAAATCTATATAGAAATGTACTCCTGCTCAAAACCAAAGTGGGCCTAGTCTGGAGAAATGTAAAATCAGGCCTAGAAAAAGGTGGACTAAAGAACTAGGAAGACTAGCATCTCATTCATGATCCATACCCTCTCAGCTTTCTGCAGGAATAAAACAGCACAAACTTGTGTCCATTAGTTCAATGTTATAATTTCTTTGGCTGTAAAAAAGAAATTAAGGGGCACTGGTGATCAATGTTGAAAATAGAAGTGTATTGCTCAGGGAATTTCAATTTCATTTTGTTATATTATGTTAATGCACTTACTTGTTTATTATATGCCTGAGAATATTTGTCCTGTATTATACTGTGGCCTCTTCTAATTTCTACTACAAATAGAAATATCTAATGGGTTCAGTTTTTTCAGGTTATTCCAAGATGTGGAATACTGTATGCTCTTTGTAAATAACAAGTAAAATCAGCTCAGAGTTTTGGTAGCTATTGTACCTAACTGTATCCTTTACCATCCCCCTTCACCCTGGAGTCCAGGATCACTACACAGCAAAATGTCACTGGTGGATCCTATGCACCGCACCTTGGTACCCACCATTACTACCAGACTGCAGAGTAAACTCCCTGTCCAGATAAACACCCTGACCAGTGGAAGTCACGCATGGTGGTAACTGGTGAGGGCTGAGTAGGCATTAGAAGAACATAACCACACATCGTATGGTTACTCTGGGGAACTACATTCTATAATGCTAGTCACTGAATCAACAGTTTTTGGAAGGTGCATTTTGGAGCTGCCTAAATATCTGTGTAGATGTGTGCTACTTAAGAAAGACTTCAAGATTTTCCCTGGGAATAGATACAAAGGGATTTTTTAATCAAAGGAGAAATGTTAACTTCTTTTTCTTTAAATTTTCTGCACTCAAAAGAAGTATTGCCTTAACACATTTGTTTTGAGAAGTCAGACATTTTACCATAGTTAAAGAGTTGCTGTTTTTATACATTGCCTAAAGGTGAGTCTGAAAAGAAAAATGCCAAGTGTTTGTGTCATTTGAAATGTTAAAAGCTTTTTAAAATCTATTATAAAGTTTACATGGCAGGGCAAATAAATTTTTTAATGGCAATAGGGGAAAAATAATTCATTTTGTGGGGAGCCTACTAAATTAAAGTGATTTTTAGCACACACTGCATTCTCCTTGCTTCAAAGAGAAGTAATAGTTCCGAGACCAGCCCTTTTTTTATTCCCCCGAGAGGCATAAAGAACAATGACTGAAATGACTTTGAGAGGAGAAAAAAGAACTGACAGCCAGCAGGAAGAATGGATACCGCTGTGAAAAGAGGACTGAGAAGGAAAAATACATCCTGGGGAGGAAAAGTAAAGGAGAAGCTGAAAATGGGAAAAAGAAACCCAGAAGAACAAATGTGTCGGCAGAAGTCAGAAACACTATAAAAGTTTTGCATTCAAAACATAAAATACAATGGACATGATATCAATTAGAAATAAACAATGAGAAGAAATTTATATTACTTCTAGTGTCCATGAAATATGTTTATAATATGAAATTCTATTTTATTAGTGTAGTCACTATTTCCAAAGCTAACAACAAGACTGAATATTCATATTTACTATATTTATATTGTGATACATGTTTATTATAGGTATAAATATAGATTTCCTAGCTGACATTTTAAACACTCTAAATTGCATTGAACCCCACAAAAAAATAATTAAATGAGAAAAAGAGTTTGGATTTCCTTAAGAGAACATACTTGCTTCTTTATTTCATTGCACGAGAATTCTTACATGAGGTAATCATCAAATCTTATGTTTCTTTTTCAACGTCATTATATTTTAACATTATAACCAATGCTAAACTAAAAAGGTGAGGTTAATAGCTTTTCTGGATTAAATATATTTCTGATTTTTTATGAAGTAACAACAAACAGTAAATATTAAGCAGAAGTGTTATAAAATACAATTTTAACAACTCTTTCCCACTCTATGTACTTCAAAGCATTCTAACACTCAGTCCAGCAACGTAGCCAGTCTTTTACTAATTGTAAGTAAGTATGTCCCCATTAGAATCATTGCTTTTCTTTCCTCAGAACCTGTAATGCACAATAAAATGCTGTCACACTATACAGACCCAGACAGGCCTCATTCACTCTGAGGCTCATGTACAAGGCACTCCATGGAATTCTGCAGTGTAAAAAACTATGGAACTTTTTCATATTAAAGCACATGTTACAAAGCTATAGAACAACTGACCGTGATAAAGATAAAATGTGAGAAGGAGACAAGGGAGGGGGGAGGAGAAAGGGAAAAGGCACTTTTTAAAAGAAAAAATTGGAGGAAAAATGGAACCAGAACTTTTGTAGAAGGGGAGGTAGAGAAAAGAAGAATTAAGATATATTATGTACAAGTACAAATTCTCCAAAATGAATATGATCATTACACATGGCAAACATGCATTAATAAAAAGTGTGTTAGTTGTTGTTAACTCAAGCACCAGCATACTCAGTCTTACAAATTTGAATTATAAGAAATTCCAAAGGTAAAAGGTACATAGGGACTCCAAGCTTAAAATTATGCCTTGTATTGTATAACTACTATAAAAAATTATATGTGGTCTTCTGTGTTTAAATATATGTAGAAATGGAGTTATAATATATGGAGAGTTGAATATTCTCATATACATATAGGCCTACAAATACATGAATTTAAATGGAGACAATAATAAACATAACAATAGTTATTAAAAATTGTGTTCAACCATGCAAAACACAAGCCTAGCCTCAGATATCTTAATGAGAGGTTAACCAAAATTTCAGAAAGTCTATCATTCTAATCTTATACTAATTGTTTTACTAGTTTTAATTAACGGGGTGCTGAGCCAAGAACAGTGGTGCATACTAAGATTCCCAGCCACTTGGGAAGTTGAGGCAGGCAAGGGGATCACAAGTTCAAAGTCAGCCAAGGCAAGTTAGTAAGACCTTGGCTCAGAATTAAAACCTAAAAAGAGCTGAGGTTGTAGCTCAGCATGCTTGGGTTTGCTCCCCAACACTGAAAACAAAGGAGAATAAGAAGGGGAGGGGTTTTCTGGTACCCAGATTTTTTGTTTTGCATCGTATCTTGATCAAAAACCAAAATATTTTGAAAATAAAAATTATAGGTAATCTGACAGTCACAGACAAAATTTTCAATCTAAATCCAATATTTTATAAAAATAACCATCTTGCATTTATTATAGTAAAACAAAAATGATTAAATCTATTTATATGAGTAAAAACCTATTTATGTGATATGAGCATATTAATGAATGTTATGGCTGTGTTTAAGTGACCCAAAGCTGCATATGGTCATAGGTAGGGCTTTTTCAGACATGTGTGATGCTCGGATTGTTTCAATGTTCAATGCTAGGGTTAAGGGTGTGCATGCTACCCACCTTAAGGGCAGGTAGCCTGGAAAAGATATAAAGTACATAAAGTGACTTGTTACTTGCTTGCTTTTGCTGTCTTCTGCCTGGCATGAACTGTTTCTCCTCTGCAATGCTCCTGTGCCATGTCACCCTGCCTCGGAGCTAATCAACTACAGACTGAAACCTGTATGAACTGTGAACCAAATGAAGCCTTCCTCGCAACTTGTAGGCATTGGGTATTTTGTGTAAGTAATGAGAAAACTATCTAAAACAATGGATTATAAGAAGAAGACAATTATATAACCACCTCAATAGATGAAATGAGAAATGACATTCATCCTATTCATCGCTTTTTAAAAAGTGAAACATTACTAGAAAACAAATTGCATTGACCTAAAAAGGATGCACACCAAAACTCAGAGTGAATGTTAAACTAAAGGAAAGTCTAGAAAGGTATGAGGTCTCTTTATTTTTTAATATGTATGCTTTTATGGTATACGTTGGTGATACATGACAAATATAATCATTGTGGGGAGTTGATACAATGTGATTTTTTTTTCTTTTTTTTTCTTTAAAGGAAAAAGAGAAAAAACAAAACAAAACAATATAAGGGTACAAGTAATACAGAACTACAAAAAAAAAACAGTAAGAAATCACCAGTTAATAGATTACACATTATTATCTTAGAGATGATACAATGTGATTTTTGATGGAGATGATATTAAGAAAAAAACAACAGCAGAATATCCCTGTTCTCCAAAACCTGCATGATTTTATTCTGTCTTTGTAATCTATATATGTAAGTCTAAACAAAAAGCCCAACAGAAAT
Organism: Cavia porcellus; assembly: GCF_034190915.1. Classification (NCBI taxonomy): domain Eukaryota; kingdom Metazoa; phylum Chordata; class Mammalia; order Rodentia; family Caviidae; genus Cavia; species Cavia porcellus. Next base: position 43,381,587 of record NW_026947497.1, read on the forward strand.
TTCTGAGAAACTGGAAAAACTGATCCTACAATTTATTTTAAAGAATAGTGAACAGCAAATACCAAAGACAGTTATGGAGGCAAAGAACAAGCTAGAGTTACTTGCTTGAGAAGAAAGAAATCAACATTGCAGAGCAAAGCTCCAGAAGTTAACAGTCTCAACAAACTGGACCCATGGAATAAACAAGTGCTCAGAAAAAGACTTCAATAAGTGGTGTTGGTCCAAATAATTGATATTTATTTTTAAACATATCTCTTTTAAAAACTGAGTTACTGTACACAAAATTTGCTCATGGCTAAAAGATCAAAAAAATGAAAAGCAAAAATTTAGAACATTTATAGAAGGGAAACTGTCTTCAGGGTAGAAAAATATTTCTGAAACAATAAAGAAAATACGTATACTACTAACTACATGTTAAAAATAAAACATTAATACTAAAAGATAGATAAATAAGAAAAGACATGTTCCAGACCCAAATATACAAAAATATAACCGCCACTGACTGGCATCTAGAATTTACCAACAACTCTGAAAAATAAAAAAAACTCATCTTCAATATAAAAGTAGACAAAGGATATAAAGACAAAAGCAAAGCAGAACTATTAAGGAACAAAGGAAAAGACATTCATCCTAACCAGCAATGTATAAAATGCAGACTTAAGACCCAATGTGATATCATCTCATGCCCACCAAGTTAGTAATAAATGTAAAGTCTAACAGTACCAAGCGCTGGTAAGAATAAGGACCAGTAAATTTTCAAAACTGCTGATAGAGTTATAAATTGGCACAATGTAGGAGCAAAATTGAGCAATACCTGACATAATTAAAGATAGGAATATTTTGTGTCTCAGCAGCTCAACTTATAAGCATATGGTCCAGAGAAACTACTATGAGGGTAACCAAAGAGTCTACACGAAGTATTCTTGCATGATAGAAATGTAATGAAAATAATCCTATTTATATCAATCGAAGAATGAATTAAAATTTTATATCATTAAATGATGGGATTTAATTTTGTTATATGATTCTTATACTTCTCTTTATATTTAAAGTAATGTTTAAAATAAGCAAGGAGGAGACAAACAGAGTTAAGTATACTTGAAAATACAATACTTCAGAGTATTTCAAATTTATGAGCTATGCTGGAGAATGATCAAAGAAATCATTGCACAATAAATTCACAAACACCTCAAAGACATCAGAATGAATAATCCTCACAGAACAGGTCCCATCAGACTAACCTAATTTTGTAACATGACAGAATAATTGGCCTAGAAGAACAAAGGGAAGAGATAAATGTGATGTCCCAACTTCGGCAAGAATTCTTATCCAGTGCCATATGATATTGCCATTAAAAAATAAATAAAAGAAAAGGCAAAGAAAGGTGAAAAGGAAAACAGGGATAGCATAGTCCAGACCTAGCCTGCAGCTGATAGGATAGAATGACTAGCACACTAGAAGATGGATAACCCTTCTTTCTCCCGGCCCTTTATCAACAAAACTAGTGTCAATATTAGGTTACACATCTCTAGGCTCAGGGGCAAAGACCTTAAATGTGATGCTGGCATCTCTCTGAGGAAATGAGAAGAGCTCTATAATATGGACATGTTATTTATTAAATTGAGGATGTGGTCAAAACCAACCTGACATTGTAAGAGGAGATAATGAAAGAGCAGTTCACCTATGAAAGGGAATATAGTATCTTAAAAACAAAAGAAACATAACTGCAGCTCTAACTACAAAGTTCTCCACATGAAAAATGTAAAGAAAAGTAATAATTTTCACCAAGCAATCAGTTTGACAGAAGACACATTGGACAGCAAGAGAGGGAACTGTCTTCTCTACAGATGCATCTCCGTGGACTCAGGTAAAGAAACTCACACCAGCAAGCAGCCAAATGATCTCACACAGAGACGGATTGGTTCAGAGTGTAAATCAAAGCAGAGGTCTGAAGGGGCAGCCAATTGACTTTCAACATTACATGTCACTGTGATCTGAAAACTCATTACAATAATAGAACACAGAGACAGTAATACTGGCCTGTTCGTGAGACCAGTTATCCTCCATATTGGTTCCATTAGGTGTCCACTGAGTCTCCACCACTTAAAAGAAATACAGACATATAATCTTGGTGAGGAGGTAAAAATCAACAAGTCATTTATAAGATTGTACCCTTAGGGGAAAAATGATTTTAAGATCCAGTTGACAAGAGAATTTTACTAACCTATATGAAATATACAAAAGGCCTCACCTAGAATTTTTGGCTGGCTTGTTTTCATTACAAAAAAGAAAATAAGAGTTTGCATATGTGACTTGAAATTCTTGGTTTAAATTATCTATATTATATTATATTTTATACCTGACAGCAGGTATAAACCTTAGAAAGGATTTATGTGAGAAACTGTAGGGTCTCCTTTTAAAGGGGTAATTTTTAATAAAATACATTGTATTATGTTCTGGATAATCCTCTCAAAATTTCTGTCAGTCTTCAGATAATCTTCCCATAAAAAGTTATTGAAATTATTTTTTTAAAATCTTATACAAAAAAGTCACTATAAGTATTCAGTGAAGTAAACTTTGCAATGTGCAGTGAGAGTGTTTTACCTTAAATTATACACCCACACTCTAAAAGAAAGATCAGCATTAATGCTTTCAAAACAGCTAATGCTTCACAGAAAAATATATAATTTCAGAAGCCATCTGCCCACTAGTCATATTTTCTTTGTTACTTCCTTGTTTTCTTAACTGCTTTGTTAATGTTTGTATAAAAACAAGACCTTGCTTTCATGAAAGCACAGATACTCCACCAATGTTTATGATATTACACTGTTGTTGAAATTACACAGAACAAAATCACACATGTAGTTCTGAAGAGCTTGCATGCCAAACGCATGAGCATTCTCAAAATAAGCTGTATGTGTGTGCTCGGCGTAGCAAGGCTGATACCTTCCTGTTCTCCAGTGTGTCTTTCATCTGAGGAAGGGGCTTAACTCTTCCATTTCTCAGGTAGAATCGCAGAAGGGGTGGGAGGGAGACAAGTGCATAGGGTGGGACAATATCTTCCTTTGTGTGGCTTCCATCCTTGCTTTCTTAAAGGATCGAGGTCAGGCTGGGGAGGCCTTGCACAATTGAATTGTTCAGGAAGGGCATTTTCCCCCTCCTGGTGTGAGATTCAACAACAGCTGTCTTTAGCCAGCAAGGACCACTTAGAAGTTTGGGTCTTTAACATCTCTGCCCTTCAGGCATAATAACTCTGGTAACTGAATAAGCTCTTGATGCAAATATGCACACAAAACTTTTTCAAGACTCCTTTGAAGTTCAACACAGCCACGAGAAACATATTACACTGGGAAGAATTTCATCATCTCCAGACCCAATTAAGCAACACGTTAAAAGTTAAGAGGCCTATAAGCCATCCAAATAGAACACTCAGAATGTTTTAAAACAGTGAAGCTATTGATTAATATATGTTTATGATACATTAAAATGTACCCAAAATTAAATATCTGTGTAAAAGGCATATTATTACACCACCGTTTATGTGTAAATATCAATGTCAGCACCATCGTGCACCCCTTGGTGTCAAGTGGCACCCACCTCAAACAGACCACCCTGCTTTTTATTTTTTCTGGCTTTCATTTATTTCATAGGAAGTTCACAGTGCTGCATGTCTATGCACACATCTCCAAGTACCTGCATACTCCTCTAAGTCACATCCAGAGAGTTCTTACACCTTAGGTGGATACTCAATACATCTAGCACATTTATAAATGATTTACTAAGTAATAAAATCCTTTTACCTTTTCTGGGTAAGAACATGAAGCAAAGAAAAAACATTTACAGCAACCTGGGTTTAGCAAAAAAAATGCAAAAAATGTTAAGATAAAATTATGAAAGTAGGACTCAAGGAAACAAAACGTCCCAACACCACGGGAAAATCACATTTTTTTTTTTTGCTGAGATCCCAAAGCTTCAGTAAGTTGTTAAACATGAAGAACTGTACCACAGCTCATAGCTTTATGAATGCAGATAAACCAACATATGTGGACTACCAGCTATTGAGTAAAATTTGGAATAGAAAAAGAGTTCTTAATGAATTGTAATGTTTTCAAATATCTATAAAAATCCAAGGAAGGCAACAAATAGTTACTATAGAAAACTAAGATTTCATGAATAGATAAGCAGAATATCTTATCTAGCCTTCAATAGTCTTACAGACCACAAGTGCATACCAAGTTCAAATTAGATGTTTAAAAACAGTTAAAGGACACTGCATGACCAAGATGGCAGAGTGGTAAGCAGCAGAGAAAACAGCCTCTCTGAGAGTGAAGTACTCCAAGTTCTAAAGGAAAATAATTTTCAACTCAGATTGATGTACTCTGCAAAATTATCTTTCAAAATTGATGGAGAAATAAGATACTTCCCCAGTATGGGGAATGGCGATAGACTTAGCAAGAAGATGAACCACACCTTCTGAGCCAGAGTCTGCCATGGGGATTGGGAAGAGACCAGCAATAAGACAAACTACACCTTCCTGTGAGCCAGCTGGTGTATAAGTTGGGAAACAAGAAGAGCATTCCCCCCAACTCCCCAGAAAGCAGCTGGATGATTCAGAGGATTCAGATGATAGCAACTGAGAGGAAAGGAGTAGCTTGATGCTTGTATTGTTTGACATACTTTACAGCCTGGGGCTGGTGGTCTGGACATCTATTTGGAGGAAATGGTAGTGTTGTATGTATTGTAGCAACTGTGGAGGATTTCCTTCTGTCTTGTTTTTGAAATACATTTGTTTGCTCCATTTTACTATTTTATTCCTGTGTGTCATAACCTGAGAAGCTATTTTGACAATTACAATATGCAATATTACAATATAACAACCATTGTTAAATTTCTATACTCTTGGTTTGAAAACTTATATGTCTACTGTTTTTGTTGTCATTTTGGTTTTGTTATTGCTGTTTTTTAGATATGTTTGTTTCTTGATTTTTCTGTTTTTTCTTTCTTTTTTCTCTTTAAAATAAAAAAGAAACAAGATATTTCATGACAGAGAACATCTGAGGAAATTTATGACCACCAAATCAGCAAGCCAAAGTGTTTTGAACGACCTTCAAGAAAGAGATAATAAGGAGTATAGCTCCATTAACCCCAACAGAAGGAATCCACCAGGGAAAGCAAACAATTAGAGTGAGAGGAAGAAAAGGGAATCCAACAACAGGAAAATAACATGAAAAGGATGTCAATACATATAATTTATAACTATCAATGTTAATGGTTTCAATTCACCAATCAAAAGACACAGACTGACAGAATAGATCAAGAAGCAAGATCCAGCAAAATGCTGCGTACACAAAACACATTTTATTCAAAAAGAAATTAATAGACTGAAAGTCAAAGGATAGAAAATAATACTCCATGTGACAGGAACTCAGAAAAAAGCAGGAGTAAACTAAGCTATTTGCAGACAAACAGTGAATTTCAAGCCAAGACTGATTAAGAGAGAAAAAAAGGTTATATTCTCATAAAAGGAACAATGCAAGAGGAAGAGATATCATAAGTATATATACAACAATATCAGAGCACCCAACTATATAAAACAATTATTAGGAAATCAAGCAACCAGCCGGCCTCCCTGGTAAGCAGCCGTAAGCCCACTGGCATGCGGGTTGAGAATCAAACATCCCATCCCACCCCCTCTTCCCTGTTAGCAAATGGGAGTCAAAGGTCTGAGCATCTCTTGGGAGGTTGACCGTATGCAATGTAGCAAATAGGGGGGATTTCCTTCTACCATCTCTTTGAAGGCAAATATCGTTATCATTGTTTTTGCTTTGTCCCGATTAACTGTATTTCTCTATTCAATATTCTGTTTGGATAAGTTCTATAATGTTCTGTATTACATTGATTTTGCTATACCTGATTGAAAGGAACAACTATAGCGAAGATAATGAGATATATATGGTACCTATTACTATTATTCCAGTAATTTGCTGTGAAGTCCTGTACCAATTTCACTGCACCGTCTCAATTGGCTTTGTTCTGTCTTATTCTGTTGTATTTTACTACCTTCGAAATAATAAAAAAATTTAAAATAAATAAAACAATTATTAACAGACATGAAAAATCAAATAATCCCTAATACAATTGTATTGGGATATCTCAATATCGCACTGCCACAAAAAGACAGATCAACTAGACAAAAAATAAATAGTGAAATATTAGAACTAAATAAACTGTTGAACAAATGGCCTTAGTAGATGTCTACAGAGTGTTTCACCTCACAACATCAGAATACACATTGTTCTTAGGTACACAGGGGACAGTCTCCAAAATAGACCATATACTGGCTCATAAAACATGCTTAAGTATATGCAAAGGAACTGAAATTATCACATGCATACTATCAGACCACAGTGCAATGAAACTGGAAATCCATGCCAAAGGAAACCACAAGAACTTCATAAACACATGGAAACTAAGTATCACCCTGCTGAGCAGCAGATGAAATTAAAGAAGAAACTAGGCAGTTTTTACAGTTGAATGATAGTGACAATACAACATGCCAGAACTTATGATACATGATGAAAGCAGCCTTAAGAGAAACATTTATGGCAATAAATATCCATATCAGGAAAACAGAGCAAGCACAATAAACAACTTAATGGTGAACTTCAAACTTAAAAAAAAAAAGAACAGGCTAAGCCAAAAGCTTGTATGAGAGAGGAAATTATAAAGATCAGAGAAAAAAATAATACATTGGAGACTAAAAGAAATAAAGAATCAATTAATCAAAGAGTTGGCTCTTTGAAAGATTAGATAAAATTGACAAACTTACCAAAAAAAAGGAAAGAAATAACTCAAATCCACACCATTAGGAATAAAAATGGTGAAATCACAATGAACCCTGCAGAAATCCGGATCATCTATACCTATTTTGAAAAGTATTATTATAATAAAATGGAAAATACAGAAGAATTAGACAGGTTCCTATATACATATGAATATTAAAGTTGAATTAAGAAGATACAAAAATCCTAAATAAACCAATATCAACCAATGAAATCAAAGATGTAATTAAAAACCTATCAACAAAGACAAGCCCAGGCCCTGATGAATTCACTGCTGAATTCTACAAGAAATTTAGAGAAGACCTAACACCCATACTCCTCAAACTCTTGGATGAACCTGAAAAGGAAGCAATACTCTCAAATTCATTCATGGAATCAAGCTTTACCCTAATACCAAAACCAGAGAAAGACCCAGCTAAAAAAGAGAATTGAAGGCCAATTTCCCTAATGAACACAGATGCAAAAACCTTTAATAAAATACTGGCATACAGGATATAGCAAATCATCAAGAAGATTATACACCATGATCAAGTGGGATTCATCCCAGAGATGCAGAGATGGTTAAACATATATAAATCCATAAATGTAATACACAATATTAACAGAGTCAAGGACAAAAATCATATGAACATCTCATAGATGCAGAAATGCTTTTGATAAAGTACAGCACTCTTTCATAAAAAAACCATGCAGAAAACTGGAGTAGATGATTGTTATCTCAATATGACAAAAGTCAACAATGGCAAATCAACAGCCAACATCATACTAAGTAGAAAAAAACTGAAACTATCTCTCTAAAATCAGGAGCAAGACAAGGATGTCCACTGTCTCCACATTTTTTGTTGTTGTACCAGAGATCAACTTTTTTTGTTTGATCTCTGGTACAAAAAAAAAAAAAAAAAAAAAAAAAAAACTCACACTTACCAGGAAAGCACTTAAACTGCTGAGCTAAATCCCCAGCCCCTCCACTCTTATTCAACATAGTCCTGGAAACTTCAGCTAGAACAATTGGACAAGAGAAAGAAATAAAAGGAATAAATATAGGAAAAGAAGTTAAACTATCATTATTTAAAAATGGCACAATACTCATAGAAGACCCCAAAGCTCCACCTAAAGACTATTAGATTTAATAAGCAAATTCAGTAATGTAGCTGGATACAAAATCAACATTCAAAAATCAGTAACCTTTCTGTACATAAATAACAAGCTCACTGAGAGAAAAAATTTGGGAATTTCTTTCATAATAGCATCCAAAGAAATGAAATACCTAGGAATCAATTTAACAAAGGACATAAAAGATCTCTATGTTGAAAACTACAGTACTCTGAAAAAGGAGGTTGAAGAGGATATTAGAAAATGGAGAGCTATTTCATGCTCTTGGGTAGGAAAAATCAATATAGTGATACTTCCAAAACTGCTATTCAGATTCCAATCAAAACTCCCACCAGCATATCTCACAGAATTAGAGAAAAGAATACTAAAATTCATCTGTAACCAGAAAAGACTTAGAATAGCAAAGGCAATCCTAGGCTACAAAGACAAGACAGGAGGCATCACAATCCCTGACTTGAAAATATACTATAAAGCTACTGTGAAAAAAACAGCATAGTGTGAGTTGAAAAAAAAAAAAAGACTTGAAGATCAATGGAACAGATTAGAAGATGCAGAAACAACTCCAGACCTTCTAAATCACCTTATCTTTGACAAAGATGTCAAACACATTCACTGGAGACAGACAGCCTCTTAAATACAATGGAACAGATTAGAAGATGCAGAAACAACTCCAGACCTTCTAAATCACCTTATCTTTGACAAAGATGTCAAACACATTCACTGGAGACAGACAGCCTCTTAAATAAATTGTGCAGGAGAAACTGGCTCTACACATGTTGAAGATTAAAATTGCACACTTATCTTTCACCATGTACTAAACTAAAATTGGAATAGATCAAAGTTCTTTTTTTTTAATTTTTTTTATCGGTACCAGGGATCAAAGTCACAACTGTGCGCTTGCAACCAGGTGATTATGCCGCTGAGCTAAATCCCCAGCCCCTAGATCAAAGTTCTTAATATTAAAACAGAAATATTAAATCTTCTGGAAGACAGCAGAGATAAAACTCTTGAAGACATAATTGTAGGCAAAAACTTTAAGAATAAAATCATAATTGCACAGGAAGTATCACAAAGAATCAATAACTGGGACCTCATCCTATTAAAAAGCTTTTGCATAGCAAGATCACCAAAAAAGTGAAGAGACAACTTACAGTGTGGGAGAATATGTTGTCAGCTGTACCCCAGACAAATAATTACTATCAAAAACTAATAAAGAACTCAAAAAAATCAGTCCTCCCAGATTTAATGACCCAATCCAAAAATAGGCACCTGGGATGAATACATACTTCTCAAATGAAAAAATGCAAATGGCAAATAAATGTGTGAAAAATGTTCACTATCACTGGTCATTTGAGAGGTGCAAATTAAAACAACACTGAGATTTCATCTAACATAAGACAGAATGGCTATTATCAAGAAATAAACCATTAACAAATGTGAGTGGGGCCATGGGGAAAAAGGAACCCTTCCCCATTGTTGTTGGGAGTGTAGACAGGTGCAGCCCATTGTGTAAATCAGTATGCAGATTCCTTAAAAAGCTAAGCCTAGAGTTTTCATTCCACCCCTTCTGGGTATCTTCCCAAAAGAATTAAAAACATGATACCAAAGTGATATGCACCTATGTTTATAGCAGAATAATTTGTAATACAGCTTGAAAACAACATAAATGCCCATAAACTGAGGAATGGATAAAAACAATGTGGTATTTTTATATATTGCAGTACTATTCGGCCATAAAAAAGGATAAACCAGAGAATTTTATAGGTAAAAAGATGCAACCTGAGACCATACTTACAGGTGAAATAAATCAGGTATACATGTAAACATCATATTGTCTCACTAGTCTGAGAATCTGAAAGAAATAGCATATGAATGTGTATACATATATATGCATATTATATAAGTACACACATATACATATATGTATACACAGATACTATACACATGTATACACATATATAAAGGTAGTTAAATAGTTATAGTAATGCTCTTTCTGAGTTCACTGAAGAGAAAGATTTGTGCTGGTATTGTTCAGAGGATTGAATAAAGATGTGCTCTAGGTGAATGATTTGGGGATGACAATGCACAATGTATGTATAATTGTTGGCCCTAATTGATGTGTTTTGAATTTTTTTCTCTTTGAAATAAAATGGATTTTTTAAAAATTAAAAATATGGCATCAAGGATGTAAAAAAGCACATATAATTTTTTTAAAAAGTTACAACCTACCACATTAAAATTTTTAAGCTTAGTCACAGAAAAATCTATAGCATAAATGTTTTAAATTCCACTTTTAGAGTCACAATATGTCAAAAGTATTCAAAAGAGATATCAACTATTTTTTTTAATTTGGAAGAACTATTGATCACATTTTCCCCTCCCTGGGCACTCAGCTGCTATCACCATGTAAAAGCACTGCCAGGAGTGGGGTTAATTCAGTGCTAAACTCACACTAAGCATGTGCATTTCTGAGTTCAATCCCTACCCCACATACTCAAAAAGAAAAACAAAACAAAATTGCCAAGAAACATGAGAGCAGCCTCTCCTACAAAATGATATAAACTAGCTTCAGGCAGGAGGAAAGAGTCTGTAGTTGCTATAATCAGGGCATAATTTAGGTTTAGTCAAGGAGAGACTATTGTAAAACCAGAATGCTCGATGCATGTTCTTCAATTCATGTTAAATACCTCCTTAATGGATCAAACAATGTTTTAAGTCTCTGGAACCTCTTTGACCAAATCTTCTAGGAGCAGGTTGGGCTCCTGCTGTCTAATACTGGGTTTCTTTGGTCAAAATCAATTAAAAATATGTCTCCAAATATAAGACTTGGCTTTAATGGAATACTATGCAAAGAGCATTATATTTATATTTCACACCTACTCATACTGTTCTAAGTTTTTTTAAGTACATTTTACTGTGTTTTTGTGATAATATATATAACAAAAATTTCAATTTTAGATCCTTTCTAGGTATATCACACATATAATGTCCTACAACTATTACCATATCTACCTCTAAACCTTTTCATCACTCTAACTAGAAACTCTGTAGCAAGTAAACAATTTTCACTCCCTGGTGACTTCTGTCTACTTCTGTCTCTGACTGCCTACTCTTAAGTATTTGATGAAAGTGGAATCATACAATATTTCTTCTTTTGTGTCTGGCTTCTTTCATTTAACATAGCATGCTTTCAGAGTTAATCATCTATGTTGCACTATGCATTAAAATTTCATTCTTTTTATGACTGAACAATAATCCACTGATGTATATTTCACATTTTGTTCATTCATCTACCAATAGACACTTGGGTTGTTTCCACTTTGGGTTACTGTGAATAATACTGCAATAAACAAGTCTTTGTTTTCAGTTCCTTTGGGTTATACCTTAGCAAGAATTACTTGGATATATAGTAATTCTAGGGTTAACTTCTAGAGAAACCTACACACTGTTTTCCACAGAGGCTAACACACTGTTTTCCACAGAGGCTATAACATTTCACATTCTCAGTAGTGTGTTTTTCCCATTTTTAAGCATTTTTAAGTTTAAGCCTCAGAATAGCCAAAAAAGGAAGGAAGAAATAAAGAATTGACCTACAGCTTAAGGCACTAGCTTAGGTGATCTTTAATCTTGTCACTCTGTCCCCCTGACTTGGATAAATAACCTGTAAAAGTCCCCTCATTTTAATACTTGGCTTCATTTTTATTTTTTCTGTAACACAATTATGTGTAATTAAGTACACATTTCTCCATTTAGTTCACCAGCCCACATATTTCCATTTTCCATGACAGGACTGTGGGAAAGTATTATTTTGGTTGAATGGAAGGAAACATGTCTAAAGCCTATTATTACTTACCCTCCATGTATGCTGGGAATTATTTTCTGATCCCTAAATACCCTGATCCTTCCACCTCACCAGATTGTGGTTATACTTTCCAGCCTCTTTCCTCCATTAACGAGTTTTCCCATGTCATTTCCCAGAGCAATTGCAGGCTTCTCTTCCTGCTTCTGGCAGATTGATTGTCTCATTTAGTGGTGTGGTTTTGCTTTGCCTATAGGAAGAATTTCTGCTGCATTAATCTTTTGTCTTAAAATTTTAGGAATAACTCTACTACAAATACAATTTAAGGATTCCTGAGAATGTGAATTGGGTGTAATTGCAAAAAAAGAGAGAGTCTCTCTCTCTTTGTTTCTGAAATCTTCACTCAATAATATATCTTTTGTACCATCGATTAATTAGTGGTCTGATTGCAGTCAGACCACTAAGTCCTTAGAGAACAAGAACCCCACTAGAGGGCGCATATACCCAATGTGCAGCTAGAAATAGGCCCTTTCCTCTCTATGAATGTACTTAAGAGGATGGCAGTAAATACAAAGTGTTATTATCAGATGGCTAGCAGCAACGACTGAGGCAAACGAGGTACTCTGCTTGATTTCAAAGGCAGCCAAAAATTTCAGTGATCAAAACAATACAACATTTTTAAAAATAAAAATGAATACAAAAATAATCCATGACAAACAACTTATCAAAATTTTAAATGAAGATAGGATTCATATTCATGATTGTCCCCTCTGCCTCTGGCTCCAGTGTGTCTCAGCACAGCACTGGTGGCAGGAAAAGTGCTCATTGTGACTAAATAAAAGCAAAATTACTGCAACATTTGTACGGTTACATTGTCTATTTCCTCAAATTTATCTCCCATGGACCTCATGAAACCCTGGGCAAAACTGTGAAAAAAAAAGTTTACCTCACTTGCTTCCATCTCTTTTTTTTTAACCTAGGGATCCTAAGCCTCCTCGACTTTGAGGACCTCCCGCTTGGCCACCTTAGCTGGACCTGTTGTCTCCAAACACAGACTAAACTTTATGTGAATCCCTAGCTATTTTGGGGTTGATATCAAAAAGGCTGAAAGAGAGAGTAGTATTATAGTAATGTAAGTTCAAAATAAGGTTACAGAGACTAACCAGTTATTTTAGAGTCACTTCCATCCCAATATACACAGCTGGCAGACCTTAATATTTACTTTAGTTTTGGCTTTTGTAGATGGCTGTCTAAAAATTCAGGACACCACGAAAATATAATCTATTCAGTTTCTTGGGTTACCACACAATAATCATCATTAATGACTTGAAATAGTTACCCAGGAATTATATAAGAGTATGAAATATCGTGCTAAAAATGTTGAAATCTTAGTGTAAGAAGTGAAATTTCAAATAGTAACTAACAAATAGGTCCACAGAGAAAAGAAACTGAGCAAACACATATGAGGAAATTTTTTAAAAATAGGCAGTAAACTCAATGCAATTTTTTAAAACTAGTGTTGAGGTTACAAAATTTGATGTGAGGAAATCTGAGATATTTAAGAGATCAGAAAATCAACATTGCAGTAAAATTTTTTTTAAAAGTCAAGTAAAATCCTGGATTTAGGGTGCTTATTTTCCAAATAGAACCTGAGAAAAATAAGAATCATTAATCCACCCACAAATCTGGCTAAAAGGAAAAATAGTCTAAAACCAAGTCACACTTTTGGTAACTTTAAAAAAAGTACCTCATTATTAAAATCATTATTTTGATTTGCATAAATCAAAATTTAAAAATACAAATCACTTAGAAAGCTAAGTCATTGCAATTCAGCACAACTATTTTGGGGGCATGGAAAAAATCTGAGTAGGTCAGTCTCATATGTTGAAAATGTATCAATTTACAGATTTGTGGTAAAAGTAAACATGATTCATATTTTTCTCTCTCAGATTTGTGCAGTTTTCCTACTGTAGTAGGTTTTTTGTCTTCATATAAGTAGTCGTTTATTTTCTATAAATTGCCCTTTTTTGAAAATCAAATTCTAACTCATTTTTAAAATACCTTTAAAACATTTAAAGTAAATAAAACTTTTTAATATCATCTCAAATTATACTTCTAAGTTTAACATAATGATCATGTGAGAGTTGTCCCAAGTGACAGATAATTATCTAATGTAATCACGAGGTCCATGGAGAAATCTAAACAAATATGTGATGCATACATTGAAATCTACCACCCACACTCTGCAAATTGCCAAGATAAAGTTCCCATTTGTTGCTTTGCCATCTTTTCAATTTTCCCAGAAATTCTGCATTTCTGATCGGCATTCAGCCAGTGAATTACAAAGTGACTCACTTGTCACTGGATATTCTTTCACAAGTTTTCCTAACTGTGGCCCTCACAGTCCCCTTGGCAATAATTATACCTGTGCTTCCTCAAGTACAAGCCTAACATTATTAAAATTAATATTGATCTATCTCTGGTTTCCACATCATTACTAGAAAAATGACACCACCACACGCATGATGCCACATATATGGATTGGGTTGGGGGGCTTTTGTTGTTATTATTGTTTTGTTTTGTTTTGTTTTGTTTTGGCATTTTAGGAAACAAAGAATGTTTCAAACCAGCTTCAAAATATCACATTAAGCTCAGAGATGTAACTTATCATTTTGCTTTATTTTCAGATACTTGATTTTACACTTGGTGAGCAGGCATCCCTAATTGATAAACACTAGGCAAGTAGTGAGGTGGAACTAAACGTACCATAACTACATGCAGAGTTGCACTGCAAAACTGAAGAGCCTGAGCTACGAAGACACAGTGCTGCACACTGCAATGTTCACTTAAAGCACGAATGGTAGAAGGCGGCTCGGCAATTGTTCCTGCACAATTCATGTATTCTAAACTACACTCTAATAAATTGCGAGATCGGGTCAAGCATACTTTAAGTGGACTAAGGCATTGGATAAAACTAAAATGAATATAAAATTTCATACTGTGCCTGACATTTCAATTTTTACTGAAATAAAGTATTCCTGAAAATTTATTTCCAAGTACTTAGTTCAGAGTTTAAATACTGGCAGACCTAAGTGACCTGTTCTAATAACATTTTTAATGCTTATACAAAATGAAGATAAGTGCATCAATAAAACATGAAAATGCTTGGATGTGAAGTATTTTCATTTTTCTACCTTAGAATGAAGTACAGCCAGTCTCTGTATCCACGGATTTCATATCCATGGATTCAACCAATCTCAAATTGAAAATATTTGGGAGAAAATTTGCACCTGCATTAAACATATACAAGTAAGTAATACAGGATAACAACTAGTTACACAGCCTTTACATTGTGTATTTTATGTATTTCTAAAGGTGATTTTCAGTAGAGGCTTTGGAGAACAGGCTTTGGAGCCTGGCTTTGGAGAACAGATCTGTCAGGAAAAGTCAGGTTTAAAAAAAAAAACAAAAACAAAAAAACTGGACTACACAGCAGGAAGGGAGGTTAGCTAGGGAAGGTTCATCTATATGTACATCTGAAATTATTGCCTGAGTTTTGCCTCCTGTCAGATCTTTGATTGCATTAGATTCTCATAAGAGTGTGAGTACTACTGTGAACCATGCCTGTGAGAGGGATCTAGCATACGTGCTCTTTTTGAGAATCTAATGCTCCACCTGTGGTGGAGCTGAGGCAGTGATGAAAGCACTGGAGAGTGGCTGAAAGTTCAGGTTAACATTAGCAGAGAAGTTTGACTGTACCACTAGACCATAATAAACCATAATAAATTTGAACTTGTGGTTCAAATCAGAACCTGTGAGTGACAAGTGACAATTAAGCTGTACTGTGTAGCAGATTTATAGTGGCAAGTGAATTATGCTTCAATTGTTCTGCTGCATCTGGTATGCTCCTCCCCATTATTTTCTTTACCATTTCCACCATGCCTCTTTCCCACACTACACACTTCTCTGAATCACAATTTTGGTAAACCCACAAGCCAACCCTAGCCAAAATGATAAAAGGCAAACATCACTGGATCACTTCTTTGAAAATGGGTGAAGTGCAGAAAACCCCAATCATAAGAGAGCAGAAGATACCAAGACTGCCAACAAAAAGAAGGTTGCACTGAAAAGAGAATACTGAGAGTCTTACTTAAATTATGAGTTCATTGTACAGGTGATTCACAGTCTCCAAGCCCAATTTGTATAATAGGTGACAATCAACTACCAAAGCAATGAAGACTTCAAAACTCCTTTGTCACATGAAGACCAAGCACTCTTCATTAAAAGACAAGGAGTTTCAAAAGAAAAAACATGAACATGAAGAAAAAAATCAATTACCATCAAATGTGTATGCACAGTGGGCCTCATTCCTTGTGGTTAACCACTGTGTTAAAGCAC
The DNA here is from genome assembly GCF_034190915.1 of Cavia porcellus. NCBI lineage: Eukaryota > Metazoa > Chordata > Mammalia > Rodentia > Caviidae > Cavia > Cavia porcellus. The sequence goes on from NW_026947497.1 coordinate 43,397,739, forward strand.
AGCTCTTTACTATTAGTGAAGAGCAGATCTTCACTGCTATTAAGGATGTTTCTCTCAAACTCTGAAGAAATACTGCAGTTCAAAAGGTGACACATGCTCCTCTTTTAACTAGTGCCAAAACGAGACAAATTGATTAAATAGCGGGGTATTTAATCAATGAGGATCAATGAGTCACCATTCCAGGTTGACAAATCTACCAATGTTAACAAGGCAAAAAGGCTTGTATTTGTACAATCTATGTTTCTGGAAAGTGTCCAGGAGGATATGTTAGGTGTGCTTTTGTTGTCAACCAACACTACAGCTGCAGAACTATTCAGGCCTTTGGATTACATATCAGCAAAGCCATATTGATCACTTTGTGTTAGTGTATGACAGACAGCAGCTGCCATGACTGAACAGCAGTCTGGTTTCACTACTCAGGTCAAAGGGGTTGTTTCTGAATGTGAGTCCACACACTGTGTCGTCCATAGAGACATGTTCACTAGCCAAAAGATGTCATCTGAACTTAACATTTTGTAGTGTGATTAAAATCATGAACATTAAAGTGGACATCCTTAAGTCATGCCCGTGTATGTAGCTGTGTGAGGAGAAGGATATATTTTAGGCATATCTTCCCTCATATACAGAAGCGAGATGACTTTCCTAAAGGTAGGTCACTGGCTGAAGTTTCTGAGTTATGAGAGTTATTCTAGTGCTTTATATTTTTAGAAAAACAGTCACCACTAGCAGCATAATTTACAGACACAGAATGAGTTGCAAAATTTGCTTATTGATGTGACGACATATTCCACTGGCTCCATAAACTCAAGTGGTCACTTTAGAGACGAATGACACCACCTGTATTCAGGACACCAGATAAAATAGGTTCATTCAAAGCCAAAGCAGAATGATGTGGGCATCAAGGGAACATTAGTATTTTGACATGTTACAAATATTAGCAGAAATATTGAAAGGGACAGAACTAGGGCCTTCTCTCTCCCAGCTGGTACATAATCCTCTTCTCAGTCTTCAAAACTGTTGAGCATTACTTCCCAATGACAAAAAAAAAACCCTGAACTGGCAAGGTCCATTGACCCTCAACCCATTTGTGAATAAGGCAGATGAACTGGCTTTGTCCATGCTAGAAGATCAGCTGCTTGAGACGCAAACAACAGTGTCATTAAAAGTATGTTTGAGACAGTTTTAAACCTCCATAGACTCTGAATTAAAATCAACATAGAATATCCTGATATTGCCACAAAAGCACTGAAAAGTCTGCTTTCATTTCCCACATCCTATCTTTGTAAAGCAAACTTTTCTGCTGTGACAGCAACCAAAATGAAATTGTGAAGTAGACTGGACACAATCAACACACTTTGAGTGTCACCGTCTCCATCATCCCCAGATGGGACCACCAAGTAGCAGTAAAACAAGCTCAAGGCTCTTGTGGACTCTGCATTATGGTGGGTTATATAACTGTTTCATCATATATTACAATGCAATAATATTTTAAAATGCACAATAACTATAATGTGTTTGAATCATTCAAAAACTATCTCTATCACCTCCTGTCCATGAAAAAATTGTCTCCCATGAAAATAGTCCCTGGTACCAAAAGGATTGAGAACTGATTTAAAGTATAGTTATGTACCTTACAATAACATTTTGGTAAACAGCAGATGTCATATATAAGGATAGTCCTATACAATAGAGCTGAAAACTCTGCCACCTAACAACATCACACCATTAAAATATCATAGCACCATACATTAGTCATGCATTTAGTGATGCTGACATAACTACCTACCATGCAATCAATTATGTACAACTGTATACAATACATAATACTTGATAACAAAATAGTGGCTAAGATAGTTACTGTACTATATTTTTTTCATTATTTTACAGTGTGATCCTGCTTGTTTAAAGAAGTTGGTTGCACAGCTGTATGCTACACTCTACCTGCAGCAGCTTGACATGTGCTGTATTTACTTTATCTCTTGACTACTATTTTATCTTCAATTTAATCTTCTGTTGTTTTGCTCTGTGTGGCCTCTAAGCATATCAAATCCATTGCTGATGTTCCCATCAAGAGGCCATATGAAGTGATTGACCTGGAAATGACACTAAAATGATCAAGGACTATTGAGGCAAACAATAAGTCACAGTAATCATTCGCCAGTTGGAGATGCCTCATTGCATCTTCAAGACTGTGACTGTGACCCTCAAGAACAAGATCAAAGCAACTCTTGAAGGATCTTCATTTTTTTTTATTTTTTAGAGAATAAAACCAAACAAAATAAAACAGAATAAAGTCAATCAAATCAAAATAGTGAGAGTGAGACAGGACCTCAAAACAAGATCATAGGAAATCAGCAATAGCTGCCATAATATATCTTGTTATTTTCAAAGCCATCAGATATAATAAAATCAAAGGCAATGAGACAAAAATTCAAGAAGGGCTCTTACAAGATTTAAGGAAACTCCTAGTGACCTGGATTGCAGACCAGACACAGAAGTATATCTCCCCCAACACCATAATGATCACAGGCAGAAGATCAAGCTTGTTGCAGTGTTGAAAGAAAAGCCCAGACCCAACTACAGGCCAGCCCTGTACAATTTAAACCACCCACGAGTCATTACTCATTACATAATGTGAAAATAAGTGGGGAATCGACAAGTGCTGACTGAAATCAGCTGAGGAATTTTTGGGAACTCTAGAGAAGCTGAATGTAGAGGAAACTGCTTGTCAAGATCAAACCTTCAATATGAATAAAAGCTCCCTGTTTTGGAAATGAATGCTTGAAAGGACTTTCACTCACTAGAGGGCCAGTTAGGTGCCAGATTTCAAGACTTTTAAGGAGTGGATAGCAGTCCTGTTTAGCAGCAGTGTTAGAGACTACCAATGGAGACCCTTTGTGAGCTGGCCCAGTGAGAAGCCCAGAGCTTTCAAGCACGTCAGTGAGCACACACTGCCAGATCCCACAGAAGCACTGAGAACTCACACATGACCCAGCTTCTCCTCCTGTATTTCTACACCCTACAGATGTACTGTTTGGAGAATAACATCATTTTTGAGATTTTGTTTATTATCCATAATACTCCATAATAATAATTCTCTTTTCACTGTCGATCTCCATTTCAATACTTAAGTGGTATTTCTTCCTCCATATACCTCCTCTCAAGAATCTTGTAAAGCCTGCTACCCAAGGATGACTTTTGCTCAGTGATTTCTCCAACTAAAGGAAACACTGAGAAGTTACTGGTGCAATTCTGGAAGGATTTTAATGTCTACAACTGCATCAGAAATATTAGAGGAGCCGTAAGAACGGCAGAGGTTTGGATTTACTAAGGAAAGATGAGAAGATTTCAAAACCCAAGAAGGCTTTTGTTGAGATGCCAAACAATTTTAACCTGTGTGCAGATAGATGAGACTGTGGAATTCTTGGGGAGTTTCCTGAGGAATTACAAGAAGGGTTGTTAAAACTACAGTAAGAATGCAAAGATGAAAAAGAAAAAAAGCAAAAAACTTCAGGAGAAAGAAAAGAGTAACCTTCAGTAAAATACACCTTGAAGAGTTTGCTAGAACCTTTCATAGCCTCAACAAGCACCTCAACAAGCACCTTCACAAGGTTTAAAAACATGGTCTCCAACACCAAAAGGTTTTCAACAATGCTATGGGCATAATACACAACAGATAGAATATTTATGTCTTCCCCAAGTTCATATGCTAAAACCCTAATCTTCAATGTGATAATACTTGAAAGTGGGGCTTGTGGGAAGTACTTAGTTTATGAGGGTGAGGCACTAGGCAGGAGTGCTTATAGTGAGTATCCTTATAAAAAGCGGCCACAGAACAATGTACCATAACTCATTGTGCCATATGAAAATACAAGGAGAAATCAGCCACTTGCAATAGAGGGTCTATACCAGAACCCATCCACACTGGCACTCTAATCTCAGCATTCCAGCCTCTAGAACTGTAAAATGAATTTGTTGCTCATAAGCTACTCAGTCAATGGTACTCTGTTGTAGCAGTCCAGACCGAGCTATCACAACAGCCTTGAATTGAATGATTATCATCATTGAGTTTATGGAAGCCAAGAATAAGCTTTAGAGTGTTTATCCTAGAATTTTAAAATTGATTAATTATACTTTCTCATGCATTTCCAAAAAAATAATTTATGGTGAGTTGGATAAGACCTAGCAAACCAAATTTCACACCATTAAGTAAAATCATAGGAAACACAAGATGTGATTACGTACAGTTTGGGTTTACTCCACTGCCCATCAGAACCCCTACCACAATGGCCACATCTGACCCAACAGCCACTGCCTGGCGCCAGCCTACAACTTAATGAAGATCTGAGAACAGACTTCTAACCAGCAGAGAGATTTTATCCTGCATAGGTACAGAGCCAGTTACCCAGAATGATCTCTTTCAGGATTCTGAACACAAAACACTTACAAAGTGTCAGCAATAGTTGATAACAAAGGCAAATCTCAAGAAACACAATATTAAATCAAAACTATGAGGCAGTGGGAAAGTCCTAAGGTAACAATTCAAGTAATTGTATTTATTATCAAATAAAATTATTCTCCTCAGTGGTATCATTCATTCCATATAAGAGATTAATCTTACCACTTTTTCCTAGAATACTTTGACAAATAGATGTTTTTCTCATGCCTGCATCTGATTCAGCCTTTCTCACTGTCATCTGTCTTTTAATCATTGTTCTGAGCTCACTGGAGATTTGCTGCTCTCTTAGGCCATTTCTAGTTGCTGAGACAAAATATCCTACACCTTCAACTCAAAGAAAAGGTTCACTTTGTCTCGCAGATTCAGAGGTCGTCGGTCCCACGCATAGTCAGCCAGCTCCGAATAAGAAATGGCCTGGTGGAAGAGCCTGGCAGCATAAAGCTGTTCACACCATGGCATCCAGGAAGCGGAGAGAGAATAGAGGAGGCTGGGAGGGAGATCTGCCCTTCAGATCACTCCCACTAACTGCCTGCAGCCAGATTCCCCTCTGAACAGCACCTCAGCTGCTGAATCCTTCCGTGGATGAACCCAATTACCAGTACAGCACGCCCAGGATCCATTCACCTCTGCACAAACCTCACCTCTGAACGTATGCACCTCCTGGGGCACGTTCTAGATCTAAACCCTAACAGTCCCAATCCTAGAATGAAACTCTCTTTGCCTTTATCACACCAAAAACCTTTACCCTAACACTATTACCTATAACACAGGTTACTCAAAAGCAAAGATAATGGAGGATAATTAAAGTTAGAAACAAGGTTAAACTTGTTCCTAAACACCTATTTCCATAAGGAACTCCTTGGCCATTCCCTGCAACAGGTGATGTCCATGGCTACTTCTCTAGGTAATCCCTGTCTTTTGTCCATTCTACCAGGACTCACTTGCATGTAGACACATAGTAGATAAAACAAGTGAGAGAAGTCAGGTGAATACAGGAACAGTTTTACTCCCAGTAGATGTGGCAAAATAGTAATCATTTGGGGAGAGGACTTGTGATATTTTCCTACTGTGATGTTATAAGCCAAGCTTCTAACAAGGTTAGTACTAACATATCAGAGGCAATTTTTCAAAAAACTAATAAAACTACTGTAAACTTTGTAGGACACTTAAATCCCATCAGAATTTTGAGGGTCTCTCTCTATGTCTCTGTGTCTGTGTCTGTCTCTGTCTGTCTCTGTCTGTCTGTCTCTGTCTGTCTGTGTGTGTCTGTCTCTCTCTCTCTCTCTCTCTCTCTCTCTCTCTCTCTCTCTCTCTCATTTTATTCATGTTTTCCTACTGCTTAGCTGCAGCATGGACAACTCCCAAGCAGTCACACCATCTTTGGATATGATTATATCTATATTATTCTATTCAATTCCAAATTTTACATTTAAAGGGCACATTGAAACATGTAAGGAAGAATAGCGAGAAATAGAAAGGCTCTGAAAGCCCACGTCACAAACAATAACTGAAGGATCCACAGAGGGGAAAAAAGATCATGGAAACAACTTACCTGAGGGCAAGAATTTTAACTCTGGAATCACAGGCAGGTGAAACTAGCACCAATGGAAGCAAATTAAAAGATGTAGTCTTGGCTTCACATTGAGAAACTTCAAGTACAGCTGTTCCACCAAAGATATATTGCCTTTAAAACAGTGACCTATACAAATATTTTCCAGGGATGGCATCATATTTCTGCAGTGGGAAGGTCAGGCTTGATGACAACATTAACTTCATCCAATATTCTATATTCCATTAGTTTACATTTCCTTACAAATTTACATGTTTATATATAAAACGATGATCAGGCTGAAAAACAAGCCAATGCATGTTGTCTTCCACACATTTAAATTTTTAAACTAATAACTTATTTGCATAATATATGGGCAAATTTATTTTTATCTAAAAACCCTAAAGTAAATGTCTTCTAAAAATAAATGTAATAGTATTGATTCTAAGACTACTTACTTAGGTCACAGTAAATTTGAGGCAGTCAAACATAAACAATTTTTGCCTGAAAATCAATACTCAAACCATAAGAATGTCTCCAACTCAAAATGAGTACTACTATGTGCTCTTCAGGAAGCCACTATCCAAGTAAGATCCTCCCAACAGAAATTGGATTAAGCACTAACTTTATGGCTTACTTGCACAAGTCACTGGTCTGTGGAACAATTTTTCTTCTTTAAAGTGAAGCCATTCACATCAAAGCTATTCATCTAGATATCCATATTAATGGCACTATCCATAATACCTAAATAGGGAAGCATCTAAGATGTCCATCAACAGACAAAGAAATAAAGACAATGTGATGTTTATATACACTGGAGTGATATTCAGCCATAAAAAATAAATTCCTTCCATATGTAGCAAAGTGAATGGAACTGGAGGATATTGTGTTACATGAAATAAGTCAGACACAAAAAGACAAACACTGAGATTTTCTTTTTGATTTTGTTTGTTTTGTTTTTTTGGGTTTTTTGTTTATTTGTTTTTAAGACAAGGTCTTGCTATGCAGTACAGGCTAAGCTTGAACTCACTTATGTAACCCAGGCTGGCCTCAAACTCAGTGATCTTGCATCAGCCTCCAGAGTATTGGGATTATAGCATGTGCCACCATGTCAAGCTGCAGTTTCTCTCTTACATGTGGATGTTCCAAGAAGATCTGAATGTAAATAGTAATGACCAAAGGTTGGGAGGGCGTACGGAAAACAGAATGCAAGGAGGTGAATAATGACTATGAAAATACTTAGTAGTAATGAGGTGTAGTTCACAATTACCTATCATACATTTTATGAAGACAAGCATTCAAGAGCTCCAAACACAAAGCAAAGATTAAGATGAAAATATGAATTACTTTAATTTGATCATTGCACATTGCATATATATTGATATATCACACTGCAATGTGTACCGTATAATTACTATGTGTCACTCAAAACTTTTTTTAAATTTTAGAAAGTAGAAATCCTAGCTACCTTGATTTGATCATTATATACTATATACATGTATTTAATTATCACAGTGTACCTAATAAATAGGTACAATTAAAATAAAAATTTTTAAATAATAGTGAAGCTACTAATTCAGCGATACCTCCCACATACCTGATGGGTTTCAAGGTCAAATTGAATGACATATGTGAACATATTTGTAACTTTTACATTTTTACTATTAAATGCAGAGGAAAATAGCCTATACAAAATTCTATAGCTGGGATTTCTTGCACTGAAATGTTTTTAATGTTCCATAAAATCTTTGCTTCCATTTGCAAAGTTGCCTGGTTTTACTATACTGAGCTACAGTTTAAGATATAGCCATTTCCTAATTATGGTTGTTTCCTACATTATAAAATTAATTGTTATGTTTTAGCACTGGCTAAACTTAAATAGTTTTTACTCAGATCACATGCTGTGGCATAATATCCTTTTATTTTATTCCAGCATTTCACATTAATTTTATACCTGTCTTTTGCAATATTTCTACCTTTAAAACATTTTTGGAAGTTAAATAACATACCGTAGATCAAGGAGCTGCCAAACAATCAGAACCCTTGCTCTTAATGAGTCATCCAACAATTATTGTAAAAGAAAACTCATTCAACACCAAAGCTGAGCTTTTAGTTTAAGTTATTTATAAAGCAGAAGGGAAGGATTAGGTATTTCTGAAACAAAAAATTTTGTACTTGTAGTATCTTGAACAATTTTACATGCACAGTATGTTTTTAAAAGTTTACTGATCCACATTTAGTAATAAACTCCATGGGATGTCTGGCAGAAATCCCCTTCCACAACAGTTTACATCTACCATCTGTGTCTGCAAGAAGCTTCCAGATACTCTGCCACCTGATTCACTGTCCCAAATCTCACTTCTATTCACAGGCTTCTTTTAATTTTTATCATCTACTATATCTACTCTGAGATGAAGAAAATATTACCAAAACAATACAGTATTACATTTTTCTGCAATCAAAATAAGACTGAGGAATTTCTACCAGGCAATTCAATGTGTCATGGATTGATGGATGTCCTCTTTGGGATAAGAGTGTATCAGCAACAAAAGATGCTCACAAAACAAGGGACTCTAGTTTGCTGCCTTTATTTGACAGATAATGAAGCAGGGGCCAAGGGTTCAGAAACTAGATTGAGGAGAGTCTCATGTCAGTGAGTGGGAAGAAATTCACTGTAGCTGACTGCAGCACTGGTGCTTTCTCAATGCACCATTCAAATTCATTCATCCTATGCAACCTGGGGACTGCCCATTCTGGGGTCCAAAGGGCAGCCTGACAACCATCAATTTGGCGTTGGATCAGAAACACACTAATAAGAAGGAGATGATTTCCAAGGAGGTAAAGATTGGCTGCCTTCCCAGGCCTCTTTTAGTTGCCCTCCCCTTTATTAATCGTTTTTCAATCTCTATAACAAAGCACTAGAGATAATCAACTTATAAGGCAAAAGAGTTATTTTGGCTCAGAGTTTCAGAGGCTCCACTTCAGGATCTATTGGTCCCCTTGTTGTGGGCCTATGATGAGCAAGGCCGTCATGACAGGTGCACATGGCAGAACAAACCCACAACCTCATGTCCAGGAGCAAAACAGAGAGAGGAAGGGATTGGGCCCTACAACCCCCTTGGAGGGCAGGCCTGCCTTGACCACTTAGACCCCACCTATTAAAAGTGTCACCACCTCCCAGTGATGCCAGTCCAAGGATCTAGACTTTTCAGGGCATGCAAGATTCCAAACCATAACCCACACCCACAACTCCCAAAGTTAACAGTGCAGGTGAATGTGGCCTTTTCAGTCAGAACATCAGAGGCTTGAGTTTTGCCTCTCCTATTCAACTTAATGCTCTTGGGCATGTTACTAACCCCTCTATGCCTCCATTTTCTTTTGCCTAAAATGGGCTTAAGATGCAACCACTCTTAATTCTGTGACATTTTAATGAGACATACTTTGTGATGTCTTTCATGTAAGTCATCAGTTTTCTAACAGCTGTTTTATTAGAACCACAGATCTGACATGAATACTGAGAAAGCACCTGGTTAAACTCTAAAAGAGACTCCTAGAAACCCAAGGTTCTCCTGCACCCAGAGACAATTTTACAATTGTGCATTATCCTCTCACTATTTACTACTCTCTACTGAAACATCCATTTCTCTAAACAAATTAGTGTCCAGCTAATTTGGAACGATATCACCCCATTTCAATACTGCCTTCCCAGAGTATGATCTGCATGTCAGAGTAGAATAAATGAATAAATCTGTTACCATATCATCTATTTGCTACCTCAATATTGGCCAGGCTATTCTTGGGCATCCTCAATTATGGACAGTGCATATGTCCATAATTACTAGGACAGTGCATATGAAAGTATGAATCTATTGTTTCTTTACCTAATTCAAATTAAAATCTTTCCGTCTCCAATACTGGAAAAAATAATCTTAAAAATTATTCACTATAAACAGATAAGTGTTCTAGAAGGGAAAATGGTAATTGATAAAGTAAGGCCTGTACTTAAAATATATCACATGCAGTCACTACCCTCTTTTTTTTTTTTTTTTTTTTTTTTTTTTTGTACCAGGGATTGAACTCACAATCTTGTGCTTGCCAGACAGGCACTTACACCACTGAGCTAAATCCCCAGCCCTACTACCCATTTTAAAACTCTAATATTTCATCTTGAGGTAGAAGAGTAGTTCCAGGCTTAAGGGGAGAAGAGTGGAAAGATAAAGCCAGGTTTAAAAATTATTAGTTAACAACTGCTGCACATAGAACCCATGTTGAACAGTCAAATGGCTTCTCAAAAAATATTTAGCAGCCCCTCTTGGAATTCATGTGGCTTTTAGAGTGAGTGCTGCATCTTTCAGTTTCTAGATTGTGAAGAGCCCTCAGATGGGCAAGTTGATGATCTATTTTTTCATAATAACCTCTTTAACTGGAAAAGTAATATGTATTTCTCATGTAAAACTTGGAGATGCTATAAAATTTTTTAAAAAGTAAGTTAAATCCATCAATAATCCCCTTCATCTTGAATTGGGAACTGTAATTATTGTAAACTTTGCCATACAGAAATTAAACAGACAAGGACAGTGCAAAGGGGAAACTTTGGCTGAGCCAGATCTATATGATACCCAGGGCAGGAAGAAGGGGGTGAAAGGGTGAGGCTGTGGGCATTGGGAGGCAGTGCCCAGAGCCCTGAAGCCATCAAGGATTCTCAGTGAGGTCTGCTTGCCTAGAGACTTGCCCACACCCAGGAACTCTCATGGCATGAGGACTAGGAAGCCACACCCAGAGATTCACCACCATCTGAAATTCTCAGTGAAGCCCACTGTGGGAGAGACTACCAGCATGGAAAGTAACTAGGACTTGACCTCTGGCTGAATTAGAGAAACACAGGAAAATGCCAAAACCAAGAAACAAAATGCAATCTCAAACTTCCAGCCCATCCAAAAGAACTAGACATGGAAGAAATGAGAAACCACACACCTGATAATTTCTCAAATGACAGCAACAGAAGCAAAGAAGCAACTCTATGAGGCTGTCAATCAGAAATCAAATCAGAAATAATACCTTTGATTTAAAAATGATAATCATAATGAAAGAAGTGGTGAGCATATGCAACAAAGACATAGATTTTAAAAATAGAGGCACATAGGAAAATGAAAAAAAACCTTAAATGAGCAATATAGGAAAGAATTAGTATGAAACATTTGAAGAGATATCCAGGAAATCAAAAATTTCATCAAAAGCTGGTAAAACTACACAAGTGAAAAAGAAGATAGACTCTCAGACCTTGAAGACAGGTTTGTAGCTAGTGATCACAAAAGGAACAATCCTTTAAAATAACATGAAATCAAGAAACAATTCAACAGCTGCAAAATGATGCAAAGAAAAACAATGTAAGTATGTTAGGCGTCAACAAAAAAAGGAATCAACACAAATGCCATAAAAAGATTATTTGCAGAAGTAAAAGAAATTTCCCAAATATGGGACAAGAACTCAACATCCAGATAAGTGAAGAATATAGTATTTCAATTAGCCATAACCAAAATAAATCTACACAGAGACATATAATAATCAAGATCCCAGAAATTCAGCATAAGAACAGAATATTAAAAGCCATTAAAAAGAGAAACAGATCATCAATAAAGGTAAGCCTATCAGAATCACAGCAGACTTCCCAACACAAACTAGAAACCATACTCATAAAGTGAAATAAATCAGACTCGTATGTGTAAACATTGTATTGTCTCCCTCACGTAAGAAATTGAAAGAGTAAATAAGATCCAAAAGTTGCAAAGATAGTGTGAAAGTGAAAGAAGCTTCTCAAAAGGAAAGAACAACTGAGAGCAAGAAAAACAGAAAACAAGAAAAGGGAAATATATATATATTTATATATATATATATTTAATATTATATATAATATAATATTATAATTATATATATTATATCACATATATGATAGGTAAGATAATTGTACAACTACTTCTGTTAGTTCATGGAAAGAAATAGAGTGTTTATTATACTTTGTTCTGTTTTGCATGCCTATATCTTGTAATCTGAGCAACTATTTAGAAAATAACAATATACAAGTAACATTACTATTGTTAATTTCCTATCTTGTTTTGAAATTCTATGTTGTTTTTATTGTTTTGTTTTCTTTTTATCTCTTTAAAATAAAAAAGAAGTAGGTAAAAATAAACACCTTTTAAAGGAAGCATTAAAACTAAGGATTATTTTGGTAAAATCTAAGTAGCACATTGCATAAGATTCAACTCTCACACAAAACCAACTCAAAGGGACGACACTGAAATGGTCACCTTTGTAAACCTTAGACGTAACACACCTGGAAGAAGGAAGGAAGGAAAAAAGTAGGAAGACAGGAAGGGAAGAAGGGAGGCAGGGAGGAAGGGAAAGAAACTCTTGCTATCATTTAGGCTGAGCATGGTTCACACCCAGAGCTAACTTGTAGGAGAAACACCTTGGATGCAAATCAGTGTAGCAAATAGCATGTCCTTGGGGTTTGCTTTTCAAGACTGAGGTTAGTCTATGTTTTTGCTTCCTTGATCCAGAAACTCTGCTACAGTTTGGATCTGAAATGTCCCCCAAAGGCACATGTGTTAAGATTTGCTCCCCAACATATTACACTGAGGGACAGTGGAATCTTTAAAAGAACAAGGGATATATTTCCATTTTCTGTTATCTTCTTTGATCTCCTTTTTCAGAGTACTGTTTTCAATGTAAAAGTCTTTTACGTCCTTCATCACATTGATTCCTAAGTATTTCATGGTTTTTTGGGGGAGTACGTTTCTCTAATTTATCTGTGGATTTGTTATTTATGTACTGTTTTTTGTACAGGGGATCAAATTCATGACCTCACACTTGCCAGGCAGGTACTGTGACACTGAGCTATATTCCTGGCCCACTATTGATTTTTGAGTGTTGACTTTGATTCCAGTTACACAACTGAATTTGGTCATTAAGTATCGAGGTCTTTTGGTGGAGTTTTTGAGGTCTTTCATGTAGAGTAATATGTCATCCTCAAATAATGATAATCTAACTTCCTCCTTTCATTTTCTTATTCCTTTTATTTCTTTCTCTTGTCTAGTTGCTCTGGCTCATGTTTCCAGGACTATATGACATAAAAATGCTGATAGTGAACATCCTTGTTTTTTTCCTGAGTTTAGAAAATTTTTAGTTTTTGACCCTTTAGTATGAAAATTATTTTGGTTTGTCATAGATGGCTTTTATCAGGTTGAGATAAAGACTGTCTGTTCCAATTTTCTGCAGGGTTTTTATCATGAATGGGTGTTAAACTTTGTCAAATGATTTTTTCTGAATCTATTAAGATGATCATGTGATATTTGTCCTTAATTCTGTTAATATTGTGATCACATTATTGAATTATATATATCAAATCACCCTTTCATCCCAAGGATGAAACTTACTTGGTCATGGCATATAATCTTCTTAATGATTTCCTGCATTGTTTGTCCATATTTATTGAGGATTTTTTAAAAGAGAAAAATTAACAAAAAAAACCAAAGATATAGAATTTCAAAAACAAGATAATAAGTTGGCAGTGGTTAATGCATTGTGCAATATTATCTTCAAAACAGTTGCTCAGATTAGAAGATATAGGCATGCATAATTGATCAAACAATATAAGCACAAAGCACTCTTTTCAATAAACTAAAAGAAATGAGTAGTATCAGCTACCTTTTGTATATATATTTTTTCCTTTTCCCTTCCTTCTCTTATTCTTTCACCAATCCCAGTTGTTCTTTAATTTTAAGCTGCTTCTTTCCCTTTCACAATATCTATTGTAGATTTTGAGTCTTCTTTACTTTTTCAGTTTCTTACATGAGGAAAACAATATGTTTACATATGTGGGTTTGGTTTATTTCACTTATGAGTAAGGCTTTTAGTTGCATCCCCTTACCTATAAAAGCCTCAAGTTTATCTTACTTTATTGCTTGGTAGTACTCCATTATATAAAAATACATCTTTTTAATCCATTCCTCAGTTGATGGACATTTGGGTTGTTTTCAAGATTTATCTGCTAGAAATGATACTTTTATAAATACATGTATTGCTGTGGTACGATGTGGGTGCACATACATTGCTGTGGTATGATGTTTTTAATTCTTTTAGGAAAATATTCAGATGGGGAATATCTGAGTCAAATCAGACCTCCAATCCTGGTTTTCTGAGGAATCTCCACACTGATTTCCATAATGGTTGTATCATTCAATATTCCCACCAACAATGGAGAAGTGTTCCTTTTTCCCCACATCCCCACCAGTGTTTGTTATTGGTTGATTTCTTGATGTTAGCCATTCTTTCTGGGATGAGATGGAATCTCAGTGTTATTTTAATTTGAATTTCTTGAATGACCAATGATGTTGAACATTTTTTCATATTTTTATTGTTTTTTAACTTTATTTAAAGAGAAAAAAGCAAAACAGAAAAAAAGGTAGAATAATACAGAATTTCAAAAAAACAGTAAAAAATCACTAGTTGATAGATTACATATTGTCATCTTAGAAATAGTTGTTCAAGTTATGAAATTAAAGCATACAAAGTGGACATTTAAACTGTGAGACTGCAAACAGTTGTGTTCAATGATCCAACAAAAACTTAGTAATGTGGTCCTCTATCTTACACACTTAAATATACATGCAGTTATATCCTTTAGAGCACTTCTCTTTTTACAATAACAATTACACATTTTGGGTTTTATTACTCCTACAGTTCTTATTACTTTTTTTGAAGAGTATAAAACCTAATGTGACAAAACAAAATAGAGTCAGTCAAAACAAAAGGATAGACATAGTACATGATGTAAAAACAGAATACAAGATGATCAACAATGGTTACCATAATGCCTCTTGCTATATTCAAAAGAATTTCCCATATCATCAGGTATAATAAAATTGAACAAAACAGTACAGAACAAAGCCAATAAAAATGAAATATTGGAGATATTACAGGACTTCAAAAGAAGATGAGTCAAACCAGAATGGGTATCATAGTAAACCTTATTGTCTTCAAAGTAGTTGCCTATACCCTCAGACTTGATACTATCAAACAAAACAGAATAGAGTAAAACAAGACAGTGAAAGCAATACAGGGCTTCAAATCAAGCTAATAGGAAAACAAAAATGGTTACTATAACATATCCTGCTATCTTTGGAATAGCTGTCCATGCCATCAAATCTAATACAAGAAGACAAACTGGAACAGAATAAAACCAAACTAAACAGGACAATGAAAACAATATGGGTTTCAAATCATGATAATAGTTTAACAATGGCCACTGCTTTCCCTTTTTAGACAATTCCTCCCCTTTCACTTTCACAGGGTGCATTGTACATTTTGCATCCCCCTAACTCCTTTAGTTTTTAGATTAGGTAGGCAGCCCGCTACTCACCTAATTGATTCTGAACATTTTTACCCCTGAGCATGATCTCAAGTTGTATCCATTTACCTACAAGAGCCTGAAGGGTTTTTTTTCTTTATAGCTGAGTAGTTTTCCACTGTATAAAAATGTTATGGCTTTCTAGCCAATCTGCAGCTGATAAGCAAGCTACACCCACTTTTATCCAGTTGCCTCTCACACAGAGCATTGTTTTCTCATCTTTGACTTTCAGTCTATAAATCCTTCTTTGGGTTCATTGTATTTCTTATGTAGAACATCTTGATAGATCCTAACTCTTGATCCACTTTGCCTGTTCATTTTCATTGGGGAATCAAGGCCATCCATATTAGTGGTTATGGCCAACCTTCTCTGCCTCATCTCTGCCATGTTATTTTTCTACCATTGGTTGTTTACTTTTCTTCTTCATTCCACTGTCTGCCCCATTCAGTGAGTCCCCTCTGCTACTGTTCCTGGAACAATGGTTTTTCTTCTCTCTCCAGAATGTCCTTCATTATTTTTTGTAAGGTTGGTTTGGTGATCATGAATTCTCCCAGTTTCTCTTTGTCATGGAAGCATCTTCTTTCTGCATTAATTTTGAGAGATAGTTTTTCAGGATACATAAATCTGGGTTGAAGGTTATTTTCTTTCAGGACTTGTAATAATTCACTCCAAGCTCTTCTTGATTTGATGGTTTGTGTCAAGAAGTCTGCAGTGATTCTGATGGGTTTTCCTTTATAAGTGATCTCTCTCTTTTTCTCTGACAGCTTTTAATATTCTGTTCTTGTGTTGAATTTCTGGAATCTTGATTATTATATGTCTAGGTGTAGATCTATTTTGGTTATAGCTGGCTGGAGTTCTGTATGCCTCATATATCTGAATATCATTTCCTTTTCCTATGCTTGGAAAGTTCTTTTTAATTATTTCTGTAAATAGCATTTGTATTTCATTTGTGTTTATCCCTGATTCTTCACTCAGATTTTTTATTCTTAAGTTATAGATCCTCTTCTCATCTTCTAGCCTTTGTATTGTTATTTTCTGGTTCCTTGTTATTTTTATGAGATCTTTCCTTTCTCAATTGCAAGCTGCAAACCTGTCTTCAAGGTTTGATACTCTATCGATAGTTTCTTTCAAGCAGTTTTGCAACTTTCATTGGAGTTTTTAATTTCCTGGTAATCTCTTTGCATCTGTTTCATGTGTTCTAAATTTTTTTATATTCTTCATTGAAGGTTTCCCTCCTTTTTCTATGCTCCTCTGTTCTTCCATCTGTGTCTTCTTTAGAGGTGCTTAGCAATTCTTTTACTATGTTTCTCATATCTTCTTTTACCTGTAATAGTATTTCTGTTCTAAATTCTTCTATAGCTTCATGGAGATGCTTCTTTATTTCAGCTGCTGTTGCTTCAAAAACTGCAGGTGTGTAATTCCTGATCTCTTCTGTGTTTATACTTCCTGGACCAGTACTGCTTGGGTTGGAGGCCAGAGACTGCCTTTTGCTTCTTCCTCTTGTCATGTTCCTGGTTTCTTCTGGACAAGTGGTTATTGGGGTCCCAGGCACTTCCTGTATTGGTTATAATTACTCTGAAGTGTGTTGGCTAGGTATTTCTGCTATTTGCTGCTTTCCCAGTCTGCTGGTGGCTACTGGAGTGTAAGCAGGGGCAGGGCAGGCTGGCCCACCCCTTCTGAGCTGGTTAACCAACCGCAGGGAGTCTTCACCACATTAGTGTGCACTGGGCGGGTGGGATTGATTAGGGATAGCTTTAGGGAAACCTCAGCAGTGGCTATTAGACCATGCAGAGAGGCGGCACACAGTCTAAGCAATTTCCACCAGTCTGCTCTGAGCTAGGAGCAGCTGAATGAAGCTAACTGCAGTTCTGTCTCCAGGCTTATCCTGCCCAGCTCCAAAATGGCACCTGGCCAATTGCTCACTCCTGTGGGAGGACTGAGTCCCCCACACTCACCACCAGCCAGTGCAGTTCTCTGGTCTGCTGCTCCCCTCCACCACCATGCCTCCCTGTCAAGGCCTTTGGACTTGGCTAGCCATTAGCTTCACCATGCCCATGCATCTCTGGGTTCCAACAACACTTCTGGCATAGTGGTTCCAGCTCCAATGAAAGTGATGCCAGCTACTGCCTTCTTCTGTTTAAGTTTTTCCTTCTTTATTTTTCTTATTGTCTCAGGGGGCTTCAGTTCTCACTTTAGTTTCTTCCTGGGTTGAGGAGACCCACTTCTTTCCTTCTTGTCTTCTCCAGAATGCTATATTCCAGCATCTGGACTGTTTCTCTCAGAGAGGCTGTTTACTCTGCTGCTTACTGTTCCACCATCTTCCCAGGCCCTTCCCCCATTTTTTCATATATTTATGTGCCATTTGTATTTCTTCAACTGAGAAATGTGTATTCATCTCTGATGCCCATTTTTGGATTGGGTTTTGAATTTGGGGGACCTTATCCAATGAAGTATTGTTTTCTATCCTTTGACTTTCAGTATATGAATTTTTTGCATTAAATGTGTTTCTCATATGCAACATATTGTTGGATCTTACTTCCTAACCCATTCTCCCAGTCCATATCTTTTGCCTGGTGAATTGAGACCATTTCCATTGATGATTATAACTGATAGGCACTGACTTATCCCTGTTATGTTATTTTCCTATTGTTGGTTTCCATTTTTCCCCTTCTGTTTAATTACTTGCCTTACCTGGTGGAATCATTCTGTTGCAGTTCATGGAATTTTAGTCTTCATTAGGTCTTTCTAGAATGCCCTTTAGAACATTTTGGAGTGCTGGTTGGGGGAAATGAATTTCTTCAGCTGTTCTTTGTGAAGGAAGTATCTTATTTCTCCATCAATTTTGAAGGATAATTTTGAAGGTACATAAGTCTGAGCTATATATTGCATTCTTTTAGGGCTTGAAATACTTCACTCCAATCTCTCCTTGACTCAAGGGATTTTGTTGAGAAGTCTGCTGTGATTCTGATGAATTTTCCTTTATAGCTAATTTGTTTCTTTTCTCTAACACCTTTTAACATTCACCTCTACAACACTCCAGGTGCCTCCTGCTGGCTTGAACTCTGTTCCTTGACTTTGGGTGTCTCCCACAGCTGCATCTCGCCCAGATACTGGGACAGACTAAATGGAGCCAACATGCAGCTGCTCTGAGCTCTGAATTTAGTTGGCCTCTTTCCAAAATACTGACCACCCAATCACTCTCTCTTGGAGATGCCTGAACTGCACTGTAATTACTATTGCAGTCTTCAGCATCCACTGCTATGTTCTACTCATATGTTTCTCCATGGAAGTCACTGGGTTCACCAGTAGTCACTGTGCCTCTGCAGGTTGTGCCACCCCACCTATGCTGAGAGCCAGGGATCAGTGGAAAAGTGCCACTTGCCACCTCCCTCTTCTGGGTTAAGTTCCCTCTCTTTTTTCTCCCTGTGGACTTCAATTCTTGCTTCAGATCCTTACTGAGTGTCAGGAACCTACTTCTCTCCTCCTCCCTTTCCTCATGTTGCTATATTCCAGCATCTGGACTCTAAATGTCAGGGAGGTTGTTTCTCTGCTGATCACTACTCCACCATCTTCCTGGAAGTCCAATGACAGCTATTTGTACTTAACTTATTTTAAGGGGAAAAAAAGGGTACAGAAGCCATATTGCACTACTCAGTAGTACGGAGCAGCCACCACTAGGCACCTCCTCAGCATCAATTCTGTGCACTGACCATATCAAACTTCCAATTCTTAGCTAGCTCTGAATTTTCATTCCTCTCAGCATAGGGCAACAGAGGCATTGACTAACTGATTGACCTAATCTTCCCTCTCAGGCAGTTGGTTGTCAGAAAAATATTTCTTAACAGTGGGTGCAAACACTTCATTCAGCCATTACTTGAGCAACTGCCTCATGATCCAAGATTTCATATTGGCCCTCCACATGACAGACAGTATGGCTTTGTTCACATTTGGCTCCTTAAATGCATGAGAGGATGTACACCAGTGATGGCTTGGTTTTCAGATGAGCACTTGAATTTGCACACAGCAAAAATGGTCAGTCTATCTTTTAGGGTCTTGGGCTCTGACACTGCCTTTTCCTCCTGCATGATATACATTCTGTTCATCATCTTCTCCCAGAAGAGCCCTGTTTCTCGGTGGAACATTTGTTGAGCAAAGTACCTTCTGCCTTCATGAATTCTTTCTTACAGGCCCCTGCAGCAGCCTTGTCAGAACTGGAAACCTTGCCCTGTCTTATCACACAGTGTATGACACTTCTCTTGTGAAATTTATCAAGCCAGCCTCTACTGGATTTAAATTCATCATGTGTAGTACTTATAGAGGTGTTTCCTTGCAGTAAATCGCTGTGCAGTTTCCTGGATTTTTCATAGATCATAGATTCACTAATGTTATCACCTGTCAGCTGTCTCTCATTCAACTACATGAGCAAAAGTTTTCCACCTTTTCTAGCATGGTTAATATTATTACTCCTTTTGCCACATCAGCTCCTTTGTTGGCATCTTTATTCTTCTAAATAATCAAGATAGTTGGTTTCACCAATTTATACTTTAAAGTCAAATCAGTAATGTGAATACCATGCTCATGCTTTTCTACAATTTCCTTCTTTGAGTCAATGGTTATTTTCTTCTCATTCTTGCTCTGCCCTTATTTGCCAACTTCATTATTTCTCTACACATTCTTCTCACTCTTATCACACTCTGCACATTCTGGTTACCTTCATTGCTGTTGTGCACATTCTTGTCACCTTCATTACTCTGCACTCTCTTTGTACCACCATGCTTGCTCTGCACTTTCTTTGGAACAATGCTGGACTTAATAGTATTGTACCACAATTCATGTGCTAATAAGAATATCAAAAATGTCACAGAATGTGTGCATAGGTCTGCCTGTGTCCATGATCTCAATTAGAGGAAGACGTGACCATATGTCAGACCTAGGAAGATGGCCGTGTATATGCTCATGTAGAGAAGGTGGCCACAGCCATGTTCATCACCCAATGCAGAGTTTGAAAATGGAAGCAAAATTTGTTGGACACTTCTGCTCATGAACCAAGTTACTCATGAGCAGAAGTATTTGTTAATCAAGGTATTACTATAAACTAGCAGATCTTAGGATAAAGAAGAAAATAAGCTAGGTGTGGGGATGTATATATAACACTAGCACTCTAGAAGCCTGAGGCAGGAGGATCACAGGGTCAAAGTCAGCCTGGGCAGCTTAGCGGCTTAGTGAGACCCCATCTCAAAATAAAAAAGAGGTCAGCGATAGAACCTGGAGTGAAGACCCAGTACCACCAAATAACAATAATTATTATTATAATGATGATAGAGGGGATGATGGAAATAAAACACTACAGAAATTAAGACTCATCTGAAATACTAAGACACTGAAACATGGCAAGAGACACAGAAGACAAGAATAACAAAATTTTTAAAATTATCAAAGGAGACTTACCGTCAGTTTTGGTTTCTCTAAAAGAAAGGCATTTCTAAAAAGTTTTAAGTAAAAGAACAAAAAGCAAATGAGAGCTTCAAGGTTTTGAAAACTGAAAAAGAACACTATCTCAGCAAAAAGCAAACATAAGTGTTAACATTTAGACATATTCAAGAAAATGAAAAGACTTCAGATAAAGAATCCCTGAGCAGGAAAAAACAAGCTATCTAAAAAGGGAAAACTGAGGCTTATTTATACTTCTTAGCAGCACTAAATATAAATATATAATTGGCCTATACCTGAAAAGTCTTCAAGATTTCTTACCTTGAAAAAGAAAATGTAATAGTAAAAGATTTTTAAGTGTTTTTTTCCATTCTCATTCATCACTCAGCATGATCCCTCTGACACAGATGTATGCAATTCTGCCTTGAACATCAGCTGGATTGTCTTCTCATTCAATTCAATATCGACACTGTCTACGAAGAGCCTCACAAGACTGTCCCCATTTCTGACACTAATTGCCAAATTCCAGGTTGTGATCTATCGTTCAACCTATTAGCTCTAAACTAAAATTCTAATGATTTTCCCAACTCAGTTTAATTAATTTAAAGAAATACTTATGTTTACCAGGTTATAAATAAAGGATACAATGTATTCTTGCTATAAATTCAAATTTTATAAAAGTATTAATTGCTTTCTTAAGATTCTAATGATATCATGGAAAGTTTTGGTTACAATTTTCATTGGCTCTGTGCTTAGGGATAAACCAAATGAAGAGGTAGAAAAGGCAAGGTCTGGGAGGGCGAGCCCAGCATCTTCTGTCTCCAACCCTCCTAGCATGTGATGTATTTACTAACCCAAAAGCTCTGCAGATCCTATAGTTCAAGGATTTTCCTGAAGGATTCATCATTAGACATGATCAGTCATTACCACCTCCAGTTCAGACTTGTCTCCAGTAATGGAGGATAAAACTAAGAGTTCCAAGCTAATAACCATAGGTTGGTCTTTCTGAATGGGCCCCTATCCAGCAGCCCACAAGTTCTTTCATTAGAACAAAACACATTTGTATCTCCCAGGGAATTTCAATGGACAAGGAACTTTGACTCAGGAATATTAGCACAAAAGATTCTGTTGATATTCTTGTCACTCCAGAAATTTTAAGATTTTTTAGGCACTCTGTCCCAGAGATTGGAAGCAAAGTCCAATATATTCATTCCTCATTTCTTCATAACCCAAGGATTAAATCCCCAACTGAACATGCATCAGTAAAAATGATCAAGATATAATATATACATGTATCAGTTTCCCAGGATGAATGTAATTATCATGTATCACAAGCATATAGTACAAAACTGAAAAACCAATCCTAAAGTTTAAAGAAATATAGAAAATTCCTGTATTTTCAAAAATGTAGGGGGATGTATCTCCCCCAGAACCTTTCTGGAAGATAATACTAGAGAAGAAGCTACAACCAACGAAAGTGGGATGGAATATTTCCCATAAAGAAAACTGACCATGAGCCTTTAGTTCCAGCCATGAGACTAAAATTAACCTAGGATGAGGGATTTCAAAGTGGTCAAATATGATTACCTTACCACCTTTTGTCAAAAATTATAATTTAAAGTGAGTTACTCAAATATAGCAGTTCCTCTTATCTGAGGAGATGGTCTGTGACTTTCAGTAGATGGCTGAAACTGTGACTAGTACTGAATTCTGTTCATAGAACATTACAAGTGTGTCCATATGTTGTCAATAAAAATGTATTTTCTGTTCATGTCTTCCACCTGATAATTTAATGCTTTTTCCACCTTCAATAAGAGCTAATCATCCATTATGGTGGGAAGTGTGACAGCAAAACTTGTGCAATTTTTTCCCACAAAGGGAAAAAAGAAGGTAAGTTAAACCTAGAAGTTAGGGATAAATTTTCTCTTTCCATATAAAGTAGAGGACATTTATCTTTTTGCTTATAAGTAGCATTTAATGGTTTCTTTTCAGCACATCTAAATTTTCAGTGTTGCTAAGCTTTTACTTTGTGGCCATTAATTAGCAAAAGGAGCGTTTTCTTGAACACAAGCATTATGACCAGGTTACAGTACATTGGGCATCTGACATAGCCATTCTATGACTAAAGGGCAGGTGGTGTGGCTAGGTTAGATATGCTGGATAAAGGGGACAGCTGACATCCTGGGTGGAACACAGAGGGACATGGTATGATTTCATTGCATTACTCAGAAACACACAATTAAAACTTCAGAACCATCTACCTCTGGAATCTTCCATTTAATAATTTGAACTACAGTTGATTGCAAGTGACAAATTAAAAAACTGAGACCACAGATAATGAAACACAGTGAAATTATGGGTGAAAGGGGGCTACTAAAATAGATACATAATGTACCAAAAGGTAAGCACTTGGAAAAGAATATGAATGGGCTGGGGATCTAGCTCAGTGGCATAAGCATCTGCCTGGCAAGCATGAGGTCTTGGCAAAGCCTGACTTATCTTTCTTTTTTCTATTTTCCCTGTCATCCCATTGCCACTACTCTCCTGTTCATGCCATCTTTTTCTTTCTGGCAAGCATGAGAAGAAGAAGAAGAAGAAGAAGAAGAAGAAGAAGAAGAAGAAGAAGAAGAAGAAGAAGAAGAAGAAGAAGAAGAAGAAGAAGAAGAAGAAGAAGAAGAAAAAGAAGAAGGAGGAGGAGGAGGAGGAGAAGGAGAAGAAGAAGGAGAAGGAGAAGAAGGAGGAGAAAGAAAGAAAGAAAGAAAGAAAGAAAGAAAGAAAGAAAGAAAAAGAAAGAAAGAAAGAAAGAAAGAAAGAAAGAAAGAAAGAAAGAGAGAGAGAAAAGAATATGACTATAAATAACAAAAACCAAATGGTTGGGCAAAGATAGTCAAAGGAAGTAGAAATACTGTCACTGGTTATACTATGAACTTAAAAGATATCACCTAAAGAAATTGATAACTAAGTATATTTAGTAAAAATAATTAGTCAGTTGAATAAAATGCAAACCTTCCAAATTATTGAAAGAAATAGCCCAAAACAAAGGAAAATCAGGTTATTTGTGAGATTTTAAGGCTATCAAAACAGAGTAAAATCTAAAATAAGGAAAAGAGCAAACAAATATATCAAATACAGAAAATAGCATTCAAAAAAAAAAAAAAAAAGAGAAAACCAAAGATCTGATTGGGCTCCCATTGGGCTCAATAATATAAGACCAATGACTTTAAAAATGATTCATAGCAGTTTAAAATGAAACCACGGTGGTAGGTATGCCAGCCATATGCAAACATAAGCAAGAAGCCATCATTTTCTTAATGGCCAGACTCAGGTTCAAGGCTAAACATATTTTATCAGAATAAAACATATTGCAGGTACCACCTGAACTTGCATAATAATGCAGAGTCAATCTTTTTTCCACTGTCCTAGGAGCAGGAGAAATAAGAATAACCACCAGGAAATTTGTAAAGCTCTAGGCCTGAGAACATGCATGTTAGATACAATAAATTTTTCCCAGTTGAAAGTGATTAAAGTTTCATACCAGGGCTGCTTGTCATGCATGCAATTATAACTGTGAATGATGAGAAAGTCATGTCCACTGGATACCCTTGAGATGGTTCAGAATTTGGTCCATCATTTCCATCAATCTTATTCAGAAAAATCTGATGGAGGACACTCAAGGCAGAGCACACATCTTTTAAATCTAAAAGCCTGACTTATCTTTCTTTTTTCTATTTTCCCTGTCATCCCATTGCCACTACTCTCCTGTTCATGCCATCTTTTTCTTTCTGTTCACACAAACTCACTTGCTCTGAGCATACCTTCACACATTAGCTTCAATAAATGCAGCTGCTTTCTATTCTTTGGGTAAATACTTGCAATTCTTTGCTGATGAGACGTAAGAATCTTGGATCTATTTCTCAGGAACTCTCATGCATTTGACCAAAAGAACATTTACATAATAAAGGTATATTACCCTCTATGTATCTAAAAGTAAAGGATGTGTACCTAGTAACCATTTAACATTTATTAAACAAAAATAAAAAGCACTACATGAATAAATCTGTAGAACTATGTTAATAATAATAGTTTTTAGCCAGGTGTGGTGGTGCATGCCTGTAATCCCAGCACTTGGGAGGCTGAGGCAGGAGAATTGCTGCAAGTTCAAGCCACTAGTTCAAGGCCAGGCTGAACTACATAGTGAGACCCTGTCTCAAAAAGACAAAATAATAATAATAATAATATTTTTGATAGGTTTGCTCCCTGTTTGTCCTCAGTTGTTGGCATTTCTAGAGCAACTGCCTGAGCTCCAAAACAACCACAGTCCACTTCCATATCCTGTTGTCACCCTGCCTGCACGGCTGGATCGGGCACACCTGGCACAGCAAGGCATCGCCCACTGCTATGACAGCCAATTCCCGTGCAACGTTGCCGCTCAGCTAGGCTCACTTCACTGACCCATTGCTCTCGGCTTGTCACTGATACCCCACTCAGTAAACTTGACTCGGACTCTGCTTTGGAGTTTGGTTCCTTCTTGCTCTTCTTGCTCTCACCCCTCTTTCCCTTCTGCCCCAGGATAACACAGCAGGAAAGCCCTCATGAGACGTTCTTTTTTTTCCTAGCCTCCAGAATAATGAGCAACAAACGTCTGCTTGTTATATAAGTTACTGCTCCTCAGGTGTTCTGTTATACCAACAGAAGCCAGACTAAGACAGGGGATTTAGAATTTAATTCCAGTTATAAATTTTACAGCTGTTTTCTCTACTTCTATGAGTCTTAGACTTTAATTTTATCAACTTACAAATGAACATGTTCCTATAATACCTGTTCAAATTAATTATCTAGTTATGTTGAAGTAGAACAAAAAGTAAAAGCTCATAAAATGCAAAAAGACAAAAATTATAGTTTTATAATCTCCAGTGGATTGTTTCATCTGGGATGACATAAATGTTTGAAAACGATATGGCTTTCAGACTTGTGTGACATTCAAGATAAAAAGTTGAAATATTTAAATTTGATAGGTCTATAAAACTTGTTGATACAACAGATCAAACGGTACAATAAAGTATTAATCATTGAAATGAAACAAAGGTACCATGTTTTATTTCATAATAAAAGCAATGGTTTTAGCAATTCCAAAAGAGTACCAGTGCTATCACTTAAAGACAATTGGTAAATTCCATGAGAACAGATTCTATGCTTTACTGCTCGTTATTTCCAGAGCTTGTGACAGGACCTGATGGAGAATAGGGACACAAAAGTATTCTTGCAATAAATTAAAGCTTTAAATGGAAGTATAACCCAAAGAAACAACTAAAAATGTAATGATACAATGTGTCTTTGAAATTCATTGTGAACCATTTGCATAGTCATTCAAAATTCTGCTATTCATATTTTCATGATGTCTAGGGTCCCACTGACTTTTTACCTGGCATATTTACTGTACTGTTTGGGCTGGAGATCATACAACAAGATTTGTAATTTCTTGAGCAATTTTCTATGTTGTGGCACTTGCTTTTTTCACACACATTCACACACGCAGAAACTCACACTCTTCTCAATTACACTGTTGTCAGGCCGCTCACTTCTCATGCCAGCTGCTCCTCCCACCTGCTCCCCTAAAACATAATGCAAACCCAGCATCTGATGCACAGAAGGACCACCCACCAAGATAAGGGGGGGGGGTTTCTGAGGACGGTTCTATTCTAAAGTCAGGGGAAGCAGAAAGAATTCAAAACGTAGGTAGCAATCAGATAACAGGATCTCACTTCAGACAAAAATACAAATACTTTGGCATCAATCAGAAAGTAGGCAAAATGTCGCCCGAGAGAAGGATTTGTGTCCTTTTGGTTGAAGTTCAAAAGTCCCAAGTTTATTGCTGAGGATGAAGGTCATTTAGTGATGAAGATTTTAAATTTTTCTTTTATTTTTATTAGGATGTTTGGACTACACAATGATTATATTTATCATAAGGTGTTGGTACATGTACATAACACATCTTATTCTTTGTACACGCCCTTAACCTCTTCTGCTTCCAAGTCTTGGTTCTCTTTCCATTTGCAAAAGATGTATCTACTTGTTTCCAAATACGTATCTTTTATTTTGCTTTTTAATTTATTTATACTTTGGGTTTCTCTATTTTATTTCAGAGAAGATGAAACAGAATAAAACCAATCAAAACAAACCAATGTAAGAAATACAAGACTTCAAAACATTACAAAATCAACAGCAGTTATCATAATGATGTCTTCAAAATAGCTGCAGATAATCTCAGACATAGTCAAAATCAAACAGAACATAATAGAATAAAAACAATAAAAACAAAACAATGAATGCAGCAAAGAATTTCAAAACAAGCTAATAGGCTGGAGCAAAGATGGCAGATAGATAAAAACTGGCTACAGAGGCTCCCTGAGATAGTCAACTTCGAATTCAACATACTATAGAGTGGGGAGCCCCTAACAGAGGGAGATGAATTCTCTCATCCCAAGAAGAAATTAAGGTGACTTGCCAACCATCTGAGGTCCTGCTGCAGCTTGCCGAGGTCTCACTGCAACTTGTCAAGCCATCTGAGGTCCCGCCGCTTCAACATTGAGTTCAAGGGTCGGCAAGCCAAAAGGAGAACTGAGCTGGCAGGATGCCTACATCGACCTGTGGTGAGTGACAGGAGTGGAGCCATTCCTAAAACGGGGGGCTCCAGCGGATGACGTTCTGGAACCGGGCAGGACTGGCAAGTACAAGGGGCAGCAGTGACTTCAGTCAATTGTTCCCTTCCCAAATGGGATTGGTGGAGTGAGCTAGGCCTGGGTCACATGAGCTGGCTGAGACCCAATAGGTTATCCAAAATGAAGTCCCTACAGCAGTGGCACACACTAACCACACTAATCCAGTGAAACCTCAGAAGTTTGACTGACAGGGCAGACTACAGCAGCTTGACTGACCCAGAAGGGAGGCGGTGCTAAGCAATACAATGCATGGCACATCAGCTTGACTGATCCCTGCACCTGCACCGCTGTGCTCCAGCCAATGCCTCAACCACCGCTGCTGTGCTCTAGCCACCACCACCAGGAGGGGAGGTGGCACAAAGTACTACAGTGTAGGTCACAGGGCTTAACTGATCTGGAGGGGAGGCAGCACAAAGTAATACAGTGCAGGTCACAGAAGTGTGACTGACCGAGAGGGGAGGCGGCACAAAGTAATACAGTGCAGGCCACAGCAGCTTGACTGATCCAGAGGGGAGGGGAGTATATGCTGTCCCTGTCTACAACTCACTAGCACACAGCAGTGGGAAGGGTCATCTATCCAGAGTGCTTCAGAAGAATTGTAACCAATGAAGAAGGAAACTGGAGCCTCCTAGAAGAAGCAAAAAATATGGGAAGAGGAAGCAAAAACAAAAAGTCCCCAGGTCCCAACCCTAAGAACATTGACCCAGAACAGGTAAATACAAAGGAGAATGAGAACAGCAAACATGCAATATCAGACACAGTGCCAGTGGACATAAAGAGATATATTCGAGACCTCATAGACAAGTTCAAAAGTGAAATATTTAGCTAAATAAAGCAAGATATAAGAAAATTAATGAAAGAGATACTAAGCACTCCTCAAGCAGACACAGATGGAAGAAGAGAGGAACTCAAACAGAGGAGAGAACCATTTGATGAAGAATATTTAAAAAAAATATAGAATACATGAAGCAGATTCAAAGAGATCATCAAGAAATTAAAAACTCTATGGAAAGATGGCAAATCAACTTGAAAGAAACTAAGGATAAATTATCCAAACTGGAGGACAATTTTGCAATGTGGGAGTATGAAAGAGAAAACTTTTTAAAAATAATAAGGAAACAAACAGTAACAATACAAAGGCTAGAAGATGACAAAAGGATGTATAACTTGAGAATAAAGAATGTGAATGAAGAAGCTACAAACAAAGGAACTACAAAGGTTATTCACAAAAATAATGAAGGAAAACTTCCCAAACATAGAAAAAGGAAATGATGTTCTGATATATGAGGCATACAGAACTCCAGCCACCTACAACCAAAACAGAGCTACACCCAGGCATGTAATAATCAAGATCTCAGAAATTCAATATAAGAACAGAATATTAAAAGCTGTTAGAGACAAGAAACAAATAACCTATAGAGGAAGGCCAATCAGAATAATGGTAGACTTCTCGACACAAATCATCAAGTCAAGAAGAGCCTGGAGTGAAATATTCAAAGCCCTGAAAGAAAATAACCTCCATCTCAGATTGATAACCCTGCTAAACTGTCTCTAGAAATTAATAGAGAAACAAGATGCTTCCAAGACAAAGAGGAACTTGGGAAATTCACAACCACCAATCCAACTCTACAGAGAATACTGCAGGGCATTCTAGAGAGAGAGAAAAGTACTAGAATTCCAGGAACAGTGGCAGAGAGGCCTCAATGAATGGAGCAGAAAACAGAATAAAGAAGATAAGCAGACAATTGATGGCAAAAAAGAGCGTAACAGAAATGAAGCAGAAAACATTTTATTCAAAACTGATATGATCGATAGTATCAAGTCTGAGAATATAGGCAACTACACTGAAGATGACAAGACTCTACAATACACATTCTGGTTTGATAACTGCTCATTTTTGAAGTTCTATACTATATACAAAGTTGAGTTTTTATTAATACTGTTATGTACTGATATATTCAATTATACTATGTCTGATGACATAGCCAGTTCTATTGGAGATAACAACACAGGAACCATGGTAGAACTCTTTGCACAATGGTCTTATATGTTTATTTCATTTCATGTGTTTATAGGAATACGTTTTGTTTTGCCATGCTTTGTTTTATTTCTCACTCTAATATAGAAAGAATAGAAATACATGTTAAGACTCATGCATGTGTAGAATCTATAAACAGTTTATGAGAACTGATCTTATGATACATGATAAAATGAATAGATACTTTAAAGAAAAAGAGACACTAAAATACCCAGTGCTGATCCTGGAGTGTCATAATATGAAACCCAGCAATAGTATTATTCTTTGTTCAGAGTGATATTAGCCTGCTTGGATTTATTCAATCTCAACATAATTGAAGAGATGGATAACTGCATGTACGTTTAAATGTATAGGATTGATAATCATATTTCTAAGTTTTTGTTGGATAGTTGAACAGAACTGATTGCAATCTCACTGTTTGAATTTCCACTTTATATGCTCCACTTTAGTATCTCAAATAACTATTTGTAAGAACACAATATGTAATCATCAACTAGTGATTTCTTACTGTTTATTTTTTTGTTTGAAATTATGTATTATTTCTACCCATTTTTTGTTTTGTTTAGTCTTTCTTTAAATTAAAATTTTAAAAAAAAGACCCTACAGTACCCAGTGTTGATCACAGAGTGTCATGATGTGAAATCCAGCAATACTATTATTCTTTGTTCAGAATGATTTTAACCTGCTTTAGCTTCTTTAATATAAACATAAACGAAGATATGGATAACTGCACATATGTTTAAGTGTATAGGATTGACAACCATGTTACTAGGTTTTTGTTGGACAGTTGAACAGAATGGTTTGCAGTCTCGCTGTTTGAATTCCCACTTTACATATTCCATTCTTGTACATTGAACAACTATTTGTAAAATAACAATATGTAAACATCAGCTAGTGATTTCTTACTGTTTATTTTTTCTCTGAACGTATATATTACTTCTACCTATTTTCTGTTTTGTTTAGTCTTTCTTTAAGTAAAATTTTTAAAAAACAAGCTAATCAAAATTGCTATCATAATATATATCTTGCCATTCCTTGAAATAGCTTCTCCTGCCATCAGATTTAACATAATCAAACAAAAAAAGAGAATAAAACCCAACCCAACAAAACAATGGAAATGATATAGGACCTCAAAACAAGACCACAGGGAATCAACAATGGCTGCAACCCTCAGAGGCAGATCCCTGGCTAGATGTCACACTGCGTACCACTATCCTTGAAACACTTCACTCCAATGTCTCTTGGCCTTTAAGCCTTGTATTCATAAGTTTGTTGTAATTCTAAATGATTCATTGTCTCTAGCAACAGCCTTTAAGATTCTGACCTTCTGATAGACTTCTGGGATTTTGATTATGATCTATAATGGAAAAGTTCTTTTCTGTTCATGGCTGTTTGAGGTTCTAATGTATCATTTGTCTATGTTTAATTCTTACTCGATACTTAGAAAGTTTTCTGCTATTATCTCTCTAAGCAGATTTTTATACCATTTGTGCCATCTTGATTTTTCACTAATTCCAATCAATTTTAGATAATTTTTTTATAACACCTAGCAGGTGTTGTATCCATTTTTCATGTTCTCTTGTTTTTAGGCTATCTTTGAGTATATAATTACCTGCATCAACCTTAGCTTTTAGTTTTGACACTGTTCTCACATTGGACATTTCCGCTTTCAATAGAAATATTAATTACCTGGATTTCTGTTTCTGTGGAATCTAATTTTTTGCTAAACTAGTTGTTCATATTATGTATTATTTTGTTTATATCCATCTTTTATTAGTGTGTTCTATAAGTTCACTGATTATTTTGTTTAGTAAGTCCATAATTTGTTCAGTTGTATCATATTTGAACTCACTATGCATCTTATCTTTTGTTTTATTCTTTATCATTTCATAAAATTCAGCTGTTTGGCTTTTGATTTTTTCTGCATCAATTCACCATGGGTGAACTTAGAGGGAGTGGGAGTCTTGGGAGATCATGCTACTGTTGTTGTTGTTGTCTCTCTTCTCATGTCTGTAGTGGTCCTTTTTTCCTTTGTTTCTTTCTTTTTGTGTCCTGAAGGTTATGGGTCAATTATAGTAGAAAGACCTTGTTGTTTGTAAGGACAACTCTTTCGTTAGTATCTGCATTCCAGTGACTCTGGGAATATCATATGTCGACATTCCTTTGCCTCATCCTAACTTCTGATCACCTCAGCTAATTCTGGAGGAACAGGGTGCAGTGTAACTAACTCAACTTGGTTTTTTGGAAATGATCCACAGTATTATTGTGACATAAGGGCAAATCAAATGTTGGCGTATAGTAAAAATCAATGAATAGCAATAACTATGCTACTCTGGCAATAACAACCACAATAGAGTCAAAGGAAAATGAACATTGATGTATGAGTCAATAAAGGCTACCTATGTTAAATAGAGTTTTTGTGAATGGGGAGAGGAAGAAGCAGAGAGGAAGGCAACAAGGAAAGGAATTAAAATGTGTGAGGTACATGGACAAATGCTCCATCATGAATAGGATCATTATGTACTAGAAACATATACCAATAAAAATAATTAAGTCCTTTTAGAGCTATCAGTTTACTATCCTTAACAATGAAAAAGAGATCTGTGCCCCAGAAGGCACACACAAAAGAACTGTCTTACAGTAAATATCTACTGAATTCAATGGCTATAGTATGATAGCATAGAGTCAACTAATTATGTAAATATTAGTAAAGTTTAGTAGTAATACCAATAAAGATGGAGAGGGGAAAGGAAAATTAAAGAAAATATCTTGAAAAATAAAAAAATAAAAATATCTTCCTAAGGTGAGGAAGAGATAAATGATCCTATTAACAAGTACATAAAATTAGTAGAGTCAAATAAAAGTAACTAAAAAAACAAACAGGGATCATGGTTTCCTATTATATTGCTTTGAAGTCTTATAAAGCTTTCATTCATTTGTTGGATTGGTTTTATTCTGTTTTCTTTGATTTTATTATGTATGATTGTATGAACAGCTGTTTTTAAGAAAACAAGACATTATGGTAGCCATTACTGATTTACTATCATCTTAGGTTGAAGTCCTACCATGCTTTTGTTATTCTATTTTGATTGGTTCTATGCTGTTGTGTTTTATTCGATTTTATTATGTGTGTTAGTATAGACAACGTTTTTGAGGAAAATGAGATACTATAATAGCTATTGTTCATTTCCTGTTACCTGATTTTGAAGCCTTATAATGCTTTCATTCTTTTGAATGGTTTTGTTATGTTTGATATTATTGTGTATGAAGGTATGCTGAACTATTTTGAAGAAAAGAGACATTGTGGAAAACAAACAAGGAAAAAATGCTGAAAGTATAATAAAGAAGAAATCAATTAATTAATTAATTAAACTCAAAAACCCCTAAAAACCAATGAAGAAGAAGAGAAATGATTTTAAAATTTCCTGCACTTTGAAATAACTGGTTCCCTTCCAGGAGCTGCAGTATTAAAAGTCACCAAAAATATGAGTGAATGAATGAATGAATGAATGAAAATAAAAGCCACCAGACATGCGGGAAGATTTATGCGTCCCTACTAAGGTCTATTTTCTTTCCATCCTCACTTTCTGGTGTGTGAATGCTGAATCCTGCCCCATCTTTCCTCCTGGGTGCTTTTAGTCAATGGTGGCTGTCTTAGAGTTATATTCACTTCAGCACTTCCAAGTCTCCATGTACCGCATGTCATGGCTTTCTCCATCAAACTTTATGGCCCATGGGTTTGTGAGGTATCCCCACCACTCCAGAGGCCATTCTGTCCATACACCATACGTTGTGACAATAAACCAAACCAAAGCACATCCTTGATCATGTTAGCTATACAGAAAGTCATCAGATCACTCAGCTCTGTGTTACATGTTAGCAATAATGAGGGCCGTGGGTTCAAGGAGTCTGCTGGACTTAATGTCAGACTTTCAGACCCAGTTCCTTCTGAAAACCACATGTGACCAACCTTGCTTCTTTACTTGGAGGGTGGGATGACCATGTCCTTCCCAGTCCATGTCTGGTCCACGTCCTCTCTGTGACTGTCTCTTGTAGCTATCTCCTACCCTGTCATTGTGGTAGGTTGACCACAAAAACCTAAAAATGTAGTTGCTCTATTGCTCAGTCTTAAACATTCAGCCCCTTCCCAAAATGACTTCTGATCAAACACTCTCAAATACAGCAGGCACTTCAGTGGATTTCTTCTCCAATGCTAACATGCCATGAGGAAAGAATCATTTTGCAGCAAAATCCTGGGCTATTTTTTCAGTTAACAATAAACATGGGAGATTTGCACTTTGAGCCCAGTCCACTGTTTCTTCCTGACTCTTTCCAGGATTAGCTTATGTTAGTGAAGACAGGTTCTACCTTCCCAGGAAGACAAAATTAGCTTCTGCTTTATTTTTGTGCCTACATTGTACTCTGTCTCTCCAGCTTCTCTATAATTTCTAGTTTTCTTCTCAGATCCTTGTCAATTCTCCAAGATCTAGTTTTCTTCACCAAGTTGTTTTCCACGTGTCTCATTTTCAAATCCCAGAGAGGCTGAAGTTTGCTGCTGGTCTTTACTCTGCTATTTTTAATGGCAGGATCTAGTGGTAAACATTTTAGTGTCTTCTGAGAGAATTATAGAATTTCTAATAAAAATTCTTTGCCTAATTTTAGTGTCTTCATCTCCAGCTAGTGGCATGGTAATTTGGTATATTTCTCATACACAGCTTGATTCAAAGGATTTGGGTGCTCTGATTTCCTTGGAGAATATGATGTGAATATAGATGTTTTTTCCACAAAAACTTCCAAAAATTGCTCATTATAGATTGGTGAAGACTTACAATTGAAGGTGAAGTTGACGAATTAATCCATGTATTTTTTTAGATGTATTTAAGATGAGCTGTTACAAAATTATGCTGAATTCTATTTTTGGTTTTCTTTTATGGATACATAACTTATTTTTGTTAAATTGCATTATTATATTTCCTTTAATTGGAACTCATCTGCTCTGGAAAGTTAAACTAGTCACATCAGTGTTAATGACAGGAGCCATTCTTAAGAAGGAAAATCACAGAAGTTGGGAGAGATCAGAGTGAATAGCAAAAACCATGGGCAAAAGTTGTGGTGAACTGAGCTGACATGGAGCAAACAGAATATTTCACAGCATAGGAGCCTAGAACCTGGCCAAATCAAGATATTAATGTGAAAAGAATTCTAATAAGGAAAGAATAAATATTACTCTAGAGGGACAGTTTCAAGGGCAGTACTGCCAAATGGAGGAAAAGAGAGCTATTATTGTACATCCAAGTTTGACTCTTGAGAGTCCAAGTTTTATATTATCCAACAAATACTAATTGATGACAGTTTTGTACGAATTACTCTAAGAGTCCTGGGGTGAACAAAATAAGTACCTCTTTTATACCATGGTGTTTATGTTATGGCAGAGTGGGTGGCAGGGGCAGATCAAGCATTACCAAATAAGTAATGTGATAAAGAAGCACATAAAACATTAAGGATTATGATAGTGCTATTAAAGAAACAGAGTTATAAAGCATGCTAAGAAGTAAAACAGGGAAAAGAGACCTGTTTTTATAAAGAAGAATAGTCAGGGAAGACTGCCTAGAGCATGAAGGATGAGGGAGTGACAGGCATGAGAAAAGCAGGGCAAGTGCTTTCTGGACAAAGGACATGACATAGCATATGCAAAAATCCAGAGGTAAGAAAAAGCCAACTTATTCAGAGAACTACCAAAAAAAAAAAAAAAAAATCCCATGTGACTGCAAACTGTGCAGCCCCTGGAGCTGCCAGCTCTTCGTAGCAGTTTATCCCACAGCGAACTACAGGCTTGAAATCACAGCTTCCTGGAGTGTCTAGCTTATTCCTCCACTTTCACTTTGTTTTGTGATCTATTGGTCTCAGCTGGTGATAAATAGGAAGAAATTTTTCTTCAAAAGTTATTTTTGCTTGGTTTTGTTTTAGTGTAATGATAGAGTTCAAATATAATAAACACCAGGAAGTTGTTTAATCACTGAATACGCATTTGTATGTGTGTCCACAAAAGCCCACCCACCTAAGAAATGCTGCCCTTGTTCATGAGGTTACCATGGCAGCCATCGTTTAAGGAGCAGCTCATTTACCCTGCAGCTGTGTATGCCCTGCTGGGTCTCAGTGGAGCAAAGCCTCCATAGAGAGCCACAGCTAGAGGGAGTCAGGTAGGCACTCAGACCTGCTGAGCGAACAAAATATACAAGATGCCATTAATTGTGTGGTCTGAAGTCAATTTCCCCCTTGCATTTGTTGGTGGTAAGGCTAATATTTAGAAAATCAGCTATTTCAGATGTGAAAAAGATTTGAAGCTTGGCCCACAAACAAGCAATACAAAAAGAAATCACATTTCTTTATTTCCCTTTTAAGGGAGTAAATGAAACTCAATCTCCATCCTTCCAGGTGGTGGGAAATGCATTGTCCGTCGTGACAGGGTTGGTTCTTCCTACTCACTGCCACCTCCAGCTCAAGATCACTCAAGGGTCTCCTGGTGTCATTTAGAAAGGGCTCCAACAGCATTCTCCGCTAAATTCCCTTAGCAAATGAGTCCCAGTTTGAGGCCACCAGGTTTTGTTTCCTTGTTTCTTCCACTTGCTAGTACGTGACATTGGGTAACTTAACCTTTCTGATGAAAACACAGAGATAATGAGAGTTAATGACCTCACAAGGGTTTTATGTGCTAAAATTATGAATATATGCAAGTCTCAGAATAAATTCTGGCACTTAACTGTGAAATATTTATCACTATCATCATGAGCATTTTCACATGGTGAAAATACTTACCTGGGTGCTTCCTTCAGGAGCTGGTCCACTTGGGTTATCAGAGATGCCCAATCTCCCACTCAAAGGATTTCCCCATATTCTAAGACCCTGTTGCTTCCAAACAGAAGCTCTTAAGCTTCTGCATTACATCCCCATTCTAGGACACCACCCCAGAATGAAGTACAGCCCTATGTAACAGTTTTAGCCATTCCCAGGAATCTCTTGGCAAGCATGTGAGGATCCCTGAAGTCTTCTCCCTGTCAGAACACTCAGAAGAAGCCTTCAATAAGTTTAATCTTAAGAACAAAACTGAGCTTCAGAAGTTAGTAAAACCTTCTAGCAATGCTTGCAGAAAGGTTGGTTATCTTCTTGTGGAGAAGAACAGGCCATGATATAGATAGATAATAAGCACATACCTTTATTTTCCTGGTACACTGATTCTGTCCCACTTGCTCAGACTAACACATCCCCTCAAACACATTTAATTTAATTACAGTTTCACAGGTGAAAACCATTGGTGCTCAGCAGTAGTAACTGATTAAGCACCACCAGTATTTGAAGATTCACTCCCTTCCAAAACAAATACTGAAACAAGTGCATTGTAGACAAGAATGAACCAAGAAAACTAGGAGACAGGACACACAAGGAACGGGTGTACCTGTCAGATTCAGAACATGTGTGATAAGCAGAACTTATGAGATCAGTTAAGGGAGGAGAATCCAGGCAGGAGGCCAGAAGGGACAGTCACCCATGGAGCATTTGGAAAGGAGAAATGTGGCCACTCCAGGTGGAGTGAAGAAAAAATCACGGCACTAAAGAGGTGACATGGAGACACCCATCACAAACAATGCCTCGAAACTACATCAACCCACCTCAGCACCCTAACTCTGACAGTGTCACATTACCTTCAATTGACATCCAGTGATAAAAATATGCTTGGATTTTTTCCAGGTGATTGTCTCTATCTTTATGTATAATAATGCTGTTAAGTTTGCTTCCCAGACCTATGCCTTGTCCACCTGTTGGAGAAAATGAAGCAGGGGGAACAAGAAGACCAAAAACATAGTTATGCAGTAATGGCATCACTGCCTTATTCTATGGCTTTTTGTCACTTGGTACTACTGTCCTCAGTACTTCACAATCAAGCAGATGGAGAGTGACCTGGGCTAAGAAGGTGGACTCACCTGTTCTCTCTCTTCTTTGTTCCCTCCTCCCTATCCCAGGTACCCCCACTACTGATGACTCGGTGAAGGCATGAGGGGTGGGTGGTAGCGTGAGGAGAAATCCACTTCCCTGAGGTCCTATTAGCCAGGACAGAAAGGACCAGGTGTCATTCCAAAATGGAGACTGTGGGGGGAGACTGTGTGTCCCAGCTGTCCTTGGCGAAGTTCTCACGGTGCCTTTGTTCAAGCATCCATGAATCCTGTCCTGTACCCTACTGGGCACTGCATCACCTTCTGGATGAAAAGCAAGCTTTTGCTCAACAACGGTGGATTGCTAATAAAATCAGGCAATGCTTTCTTTTAACTGATCTTAAATGTCTCCATAACAATACACACACATGTTTCATGTCCCTTCGATGCCCATAGAGAGAAGGGGCTCAATGGGATCTGCCCCCTCCCCCCTTCCACACACAGGTGCATTTCAGCATAACACACAGCTATGTATCCACAAAAGGCTCAAGGAGGGGAGTGCCACATGTGCTAAGAAATGCTAATTGCTGGGTAAAGAAGGACCCTTGTCTGCATTTATTACTGTGACAGATGTCACTCTGAAACCTGGAAAGCTGTTCAGCTTTAGGGTACAGAAGGGAAGGGGGTCCCAGTTTTACCACTTGCTCTCTCTTACCTTGAAGAAGTTGTTTAACCTTTTTTGAGTCTCAGTCTCCTCATATATAAAATCAGGATAATAGCAAGACCTATTTCACAAGGTCAGTGTGAGAATTTAATAAAATCATTTATGCAAAGCTTGCAGCAAGATGTTTGGCCTTGAACAGGCACTCAAATACTGGTTCTCTCTCTTTGCATTTCCTTTTCTTTAAAAAGACCACCACCTTCCCTTAGTTCTAACTTGAAAATCTCATTATAAAAATCACTTCCTTGAGTTTAGGCAAAAGTGTCGCCTGGAGGAGATAATAATTGAATGTTCCTGAATTACTAGGAAGAGAAAAAGGACTGAGGTTTTAACCTTTTCTTAAGAACACATTAGCCTGGATTTGGTTTTAGTAAACAAATGGTGTGTCTACTACTTATTTTATTAGCCAGTTTTGAGCAAGTATTAACTATGGCCTCTGGAGAATGGGGTTTCAGATCTGTACGTGTACAAATTTTGATGAAGGAAAAGTCGAGAAATGCCTATAGCTTAGCAAATGCGCGGGTAGAACAGGCCCAGAATAGAAATGAGGGCAGGAGAAAAGTCTACTGGCCCCCAACCAGGAGGTAAACATCAGGTCACAGGGAGGAAGAAATAAAGACATGGCTTTCTGAGCATAGATTCTGCCTAGAATCAGCCCTCATAGCCTGCATAAGAAGATGAAATAAAATAAGACAAATCATTAAATGTGTCAGCAAGTGGGTATTTTAAACCACTCTACTCAAATATGTCAATAAGAACTTACAAGCAGTACTTCTTGTTGCCTAAGAATTAACTATACTCTATTTAAGTGATAGGATTTATCTAAGACCAGATAATTGAATTCAATTCAGCCAGCATCTATCATTCCCCTATTATGGGTCTTTGCCCTACCAGTCTCTGCAGTGACAGGAATTCAATCTTGTCTCCACTAAAAGCCAACTCTGAAAGGCTGCATGCAACTAAGGAGTAACGTGCTGTTTACATCTTTGATGATGTTTACGAAGAATTTATGGCTCTTCTGGTTGACACCGTCCCATAGATGAAAGAGGAAACCAGCTCCCATGATTAACACAGAGCTTTTCATGCATTCTCTATTGTCTTACTATTGTTAAGGTCGAGGGTTCTCCAGACATCTTATCTGGAACAGAGGAAGTCTGGTGAGCTTATGGTACTCTAAATCCTGTGGCAATCTTTAAAAGCATAGTCAGTGCTATGCTAATTGGAGCCCAGCAGACTGAAGGGTCATGGAAGATATAGAAGTTCAGGTTGCATAGAAAACTGCAGAAAAATGTGAGCTACATGAAAGACTTCAACAATGAGTAACCAGGGGTCTGTGTGATCACAAATGCAGAGGGAAATCAAAGATCTTATTGACTAGGGGTCTTGGTAGAGGAGCTGAGAAAAAGGCATATTCTTGATGTGGCAAGAAAATACCCTGAGGTAGGAAGTAGCAGAGATTTTTAGATGCACATATACAAGATAGAGATATCTAAAAAGTAATTTACAATTCTAGCTCATCTATAAACCTTGATATTTTGATTTCTGGTATTTTGCTGCCATTTCTCTCTAGATTGTTCATGTTGTTGTATATAAATATA
This sequence comes from Cavia porcellus, assembly GCF_034190915.1. Classification (NCBI taxonomy): domain Eukaryota; kingdom Metazoa; phylum Chordata; class Mammalia; order Rodentia; family Caviidae; genus Cavia; species Cavia porcellus. Next base: position 43,437,590 of record NW_026947497.1, read on the forward strand.
AATATATATTGTTGAGCCTAGCCTATATTAATTCTATGATGTATAAATGTTCCTCTTATATTTCTTATCACAATTCTTCTAGTATAGTGGCTTACAGATTATAGGAACTGGTTTAATACGGTCAGATGAATAACTGAAGACACCCAATCCCTGAAAGATGGATAACCAATGGCCCAGCCTTACTTAGCCACTTTCTAGTGTCACATTGTTTCTGTGTTCTCTTCTGACCATTCAAAGTCATTCTACTAAACTTTAAAAATAAGTTTGGTTGCCCTGGAACCAAGCCTTAGTTATACTGGAACTCTCTATGTATATTTTAACTGTTTTAGAAAATATGGAGATGTTCATTACCATACCAACTAAGGCAAAATAACTGCACTTTATTCTTCAGGCTGAATAACTATGTTAGATTCTTAATGACCATAATAATAACAGCTACCATTTATGAAGGTACAGAAACAAGCACTTTACCATCATCTTTTGTAAAGCTAAAGATAACTATTAATGTAACATTATTTCTCCCACTATGAGGGATTGAATATGAAGACGCTAATGAGGTCAAGGAGGTAAAGGGGTGCACAGTTCCACAACTACTAGGTGGTAAATGAGAACCAATGCTTATGGGTTCTTGTTCCCCACACTATACGCAAACCTGAACATACTAAGCAAGATTCACAGTTTGGTGTTTTTAGTGTCTATTAATAAACAATGTCAAGTATTATAGCATAATTCCAAGTATATTTTTAAGAAGCTTCAACTGGTCTTTATTACTTTTAACACTGGGTACAAAGTTCTCAGCTTGGTATTCATGACCCTGTCTAATATGGATTATAAGCTTTTATGAATGATTCTCATTAGTGATTACCTTTTACATTTTTCCTATACTTCATTATTTGTTCTCAGTTTGTTCTCTGAAGAGTCTAATGATATTTTTTTCTCCCTCTTGCCTTTGTCCATGCAGTGTCTGCCTGAAATGCCCTTTCTGACCTTGTACACATTATACCTCACTTCCTCCTTTTATCTATCTCAAATGGCCAAAGATCTACTTGATCCCTTCAATCTATGCCACATTGAAACTTTACTAGAACTTATCTTGTCTTCAGCATCTGTACTTACCTACTGGCCATATCATCAGCTCCTCACTCATTCTCACTGGATTATGGACACGCTGGCCATAGAAACTCTTACTTTAGTAATCACAATTCCCACAGTGCCAAAATCAGGGGTTCTTAATATAAGAAGCATCACCAAAGAACTTAACAGAAACGCAAGTGTTCAGACCTCAATCCAGATCTGCTGAATCAAACACTGTAGGCAAGGAATTCAGCAAACATTTTATTGTTTTAGTTTTCAATACTTGTGGATTAAAGGAAAAGTACAAAGCAATGTAGAGAGGTTCCTGAACCCTATATCTAGCCTCCCTAGAGTTCTAAATATCTATCAAAGGTCTGGGTACTAAAGGCTTGATCCTCATCTTGACTTCATTGGAAGGTGGTGAAAACCTTTACAAGAGCATTCTAGAGGGAGATTTTAGGTCAACAAAATATACCTTCTAAAGGATACGGTGGGATACGGGTCTTTTCCTCTCTTTCTTTCCCTTCCAGTCATAAGATGAGGATGTCCTCTCCCACATACTCGCACCATGATGTACTGCCTCACCACTAAGCCAGAAAACAATGAATCCAACCAACCATTGACTGAAACCTCCAAAATTGTAATCCAAAATAAACCTCTTTTAAGTCAATTATCTCAGGTACTGTACTACAGTAATGGAAAGCTAATATACTTCCCTATCTTAACATTATGCATAACTATAAAACCACTTCACAACCAGGAAGTTAACGTTAATATAATCCCTAGAGCTTTAGATTTCACCATGGGTGTGCATAGTATATTTTACCATATACGTCCCTTCAAAACACTGCCATCTCTCAAGATGCTGAACTGTGCCATCACCACAAGAGCTCCTCGTGATGCCCTTGTGTGGTCACATCTACCCCTCTTCTCATCCTGAACCCCTGCCAACTACTAAACTGCTCTCTATGACTGTGTTATTTCATAGATGTTGCATAAATGGGATCATGAGATAGATACGTATCTTTTTTGATATTGACTTTTTCTCACCATGTCCTTGGAATTTACCGTGTACTGTGTGTATCTATGGTGCTGTGGTCTAAGTACTATGTTGTCCCAGTGCTTATGTACTGAAACCTAATTCCTTCTACAGGTATTGAAATAAAAACTTTGGAAATGACTAGATTATGAAGGCTCACACCCTCATAAATGCACTTTGTGCCCTTGAAAAGAAATCTGGAGGTACTTGTTTCTACCCTTCTTTCAGATGAGGATGCCACAGGAATTACAAAGCAGAGAGCAAACTTCAACAGATTCCAATTTCTATTGCTTTGATCTTGAATTTCCCAGCTTCCTAACATGTGAGCAATAAATGTACCTTCTCAATAAATTTCTCAGTAGATGGTATTTTGTTATAGTAGCCCAAATGACCTGAGACCCTGGTATAGATGTACAGCAGGTTGCCTTACCATCCATTGTCTAGAGGAAAATTTGAGAAGTTTCCTATTTGGTACTATTAAGAACAAAGTTTCTGTGAACATTCATGTAAATGTTTCTGTGTGAAACTAAGTTTTCAGTTTTATGAGTACATTCTCAATAGTGTAATTGCTGGATTGAATGTTATGTCCATTTTTAATAAACTTTTAAAAGAAACTATCAAACTATTTTCTGGAGTAGCTGCAACATTTTAAATTCCCATCAGCAGTGAGTGATCCAGTCTCTCTATGTACTCTCCAGGATTTGGTATCTATCTATCTACCCACCTATCAGATTTGTTATCCTGATAGGTGTGGAGGGATAGCTCTTTGTTGTTTTAATTAAAATTTATCTAATAGCTAATGATATTGAAGATCTGAAAGTCTGAGCCAGGAAGAGTCCAAGGCAAAGCTTTGTAGAGATTTTGAAAGGAATTTTGTTGAATCTAACAATCAACTTAGAACTGACATATTTTACTATGTTTAATCATCCCATCTATGAGCACAGGACGTTTCACCAAGTATTTTGTTTTCCTTCATTGCCTTTCAGCAGTATTTTATATTTGTTGTACAATCCTGTGACTGTTTTTTATAGTCATACATGAATATTTCATTTTTGGGAACAGTTACAAGTGGCACCACATTTTTTTGTTTTAGTTTTCACTTGTTCATTGGTAGAATACAGAAAAATAACTGCAACTTGGGTGCTAAACTTATATTCTGTGACTTTATCACACTCTGTCATTGTAGGAGTTGTTATATTTGTTTATTAGTTTATATAGGTTACTTGGGCTTTTCTATCAGGTATGCCCAACTGCAGCTCATGGACTGAACATGTACGACTTTCTCAGATAGAGTGAAAAGAAATTGTCTTGGGATAGCGGAAGAACATGACGGATAGATAGCAGCAGCCTCAGAGGCTCTCTAAGAAACCACACTTGAAATCCAGGAATGATGCCAGGCAGGAAGTCCTAGGCAAGGGGGGATATTCTTTGCTGACCCAGAAATGAACTAAATTAAGAGAAACCAACTAGAAATGCAATCCAGGTGACACAGCAAGAACAGATAAGGTCTCAGCACAGAAGCCGGACCTCGCGCCACTGTAAACTGCGATCTGAATCTCCTGCAGCTCTGTTGCGTCCCCGTCGGCACAGCGGGGAGAGAGGCATGAAAGCTCAGAGAGTGGGAAGTATTGAATGTAGTTGGGAATGGGGCTGGTTGGGTGTCCTGCATCGACCTGCAGTGAGTGAGCGGATCGGGACCCTTCCATAGAGAAGGAGGCTTCAGCAGAGGACATACTCAGACCAGGCAGACTTCCCGGAATGAGATGCTGCATTGACTTCAGTCACATATCCCCCTCTCAAGTGGGATTGGTGGGGAGTGCCTGACCTGTGAAATGCCACTGGCTGAGACCAAATGGGCTAGCCCAACTCAGGTCCCAGCGCCCAAAGGTGCACCCTAGTGGTGAGGCCTTTCAGTAGGTTGACCTGGAGGGGCAGGCCCCACATAGACTGCTTGGTCCGTAACTCCCTGGTGTGCTGCGGTGGGCGGGAACACCTAGCCAGCGCAATTCAAACAGACTGTGGCCAACAGGGAAAGAAGCTGGGCCTCCTATATATGCTCATAAGAACAAAGAATATGGGAAGAGGGAGCAGTAAGAAAGGGTCCTCGGCCCCCAATCCTAAGAAACATGCAATAGCAGACACTGCACCAATAGACATAAAGTGCTATCTCTAGAGCCTCATAGATGAGTTCAGGAATGAGTTATTAATGACCTGAAGCAAGATATAAGTAGAATAGTTAGAGAAATGCTAAGCACCACCCAAGAAAAAGCAGATGCTGGAATGGAAGAACAGAAAAAAAGGGGAGAATTGTTTGATGGAGAAAATAGAGAAAACATAGAATATGTGAAGCAGGTTCAAAGAGATTACCAGGAAACTAAAAGCTCTATCAAAAACTGGCATAACAGCTTGAAAGAAACTAAGGACAGATTATCTGAACTGGAAGGGAGATTTGTAATATGGGAACATGAAATGAAAAATTTCTTAAAAATAACAAAAAAAATAGCAACAATACAAAAACTAGAAGATGATAAGAGGATCTATAACTTAAGAATTAAGAACATAAGAGAAGAAGTGGGGACACAAACAAATGGACTACAAAAGCTATTCACAGAAATAATCCAAGAGAATTTCCCTAATTTAGCAAATGGTAAAGATACTCAGATGTATGAGGCATACAGGACTCCAGCCACCTACAACCCAAACAGAGCTACACCCAGGCATATAATAATCAAAATTCCAGAAATCCAGTATAAGAACAGAATATTAAAAGCCGTCAGAGACAAGAAACAGATCACTCACAAGGAAATGCCCATCAGAATTACAGCAGACTTCTCAGCACAAACCATCAAATCACGAAGAGCAGAGAGACTGAGAGAACATGGCGGACAGATAACAGCAGCTACACAGGCTCTCTCTGAGACCCAGCTGAGAATCCAGGAATGGTGCAGAGGGAGGAATCCTAACCAAGAGGAGATATACCTTGCTGACCCAAGAACGAACTGGACTGAAAGATACCAACTGGGAATGCAATCCTGGTGCTATAACAGGAATAGATAAAGCCTGAGCGTGGAAACTGGAGCCCACGCCATTGAAAACCGCAATTTGGGTTTCCTACCCCCGCTGCTGCATCTGAATCGGCTCGGCATGGAGAGAGATGTGCAAAAGCGCTGAGAACAGGAATCAGTGAACTGAGTTAAGAGCTGGGCAGGCAGGGAGCCGTGCATCGATCTCCGGTGAGTAAGGGAAACTGGGACTCTCCCATGGTCTAGGAGGCACCAAGAGAGGACATTCTGGGACCGGGCAGACTTGCTGGAACAGGGAGCTGTAGTGACTTCAGTCACATATCCCCCTCTCAAGCGGGATTGGTGAGCAGTGCCTAGCCTACGTGATGCTGCTGGCTGAGATCCAATAGGCTAGCACAACCCAGATCCCAGTGCCTGGAGGTGCACCCTAGCAGTGAGGCCTTTCAGTAGGTTGACCTGGAGGGGCAGGCCCCACATAGACTGCTGGTCTGTAACTCCCTGGTGTGCTGCAGTGGGCGGGAACACCTAGCTGGCACAATTCAGTCAGACTGTGGCCAACAGGGAAGGAAGCTGGGCCTCCTATATATGCTTGCATATACAAGGAACAAAGAATATGGGAAGAGGGAGCAACAAGAAAGGGTCCTCAGCCCCCAATCCTGAGAAACAGGCAATAGCAAACACGCCACAAATAAACATAAAAGGCTATCTCCAGAGCCTCATAGACAAGTTCAGGAATGAAGTTATTAATGACTTGAAGCAAGATACAAGCAGAATAGTTAGAGAAATGCTAAGCACCACCCAAGAAAAAGCAGATGCTGGAATGGAGAATTATTTGATGGAGAAAATAGAGAACATGTAGAATATGTGAAGTAGGTTCAAAGAGATTACAGGAAACTAAAAACTCTATCAAAAACTGGCATAACAGCTTGAAAGAAACTAAGGACAGATTATCTGAACTGGAAGGGAGATTTGTAATACGGGAGCATGAAATGAAAAATTTCTTAAAAATAACAAAAAAAACCCAGCAACAATACAAAAACTAGATGATAAGAGGATCTATAACTTAAGAATTAAGAACATAAGAGAAGAAGTGGGGACACAAACAAATAGACTACAAAAGCTATTCACAGAAATAATCCAAGAGAATTTCCCTAATTTAGCAAATGGTAAAGATACTCAGATGTATGAGGTATACAGGACTCCAGCTACCTACAACCCAAATAGAGCTACACCCAGGCATATAGTATCAAAATTCCAGAAATCTAATATAAGAATAGAATGTTAAAAGCTGTCAGAGACAAGAAACAGATCACTCACAAGGGAACACCCATCAGAATTACAGCAGACTTCTTGGCACAAACCATCAAATCACAAAGAGCGTGGGGCGAAATAATTCAAGCTTTGAAAGATAATAACCTCCAGCCAAGATTGAGATATCCTGCACAACTATCCCTGGAAATTGATGGAAAAACAAGGTGCTTTCAGGATAAAGAGGAACTAGGGGAATATGCAACCACCAATTCAACTCTACAGCGAATACTGCAGGATATTCTAAAAAAGTAAAATACGAAGAATCCAGAAATAGTGGCAGAGAGGCCACAATGAATAGAGCAGAAAACAAAATGAAGAAGACAAGCTGACAACTAATGACAGAAAAAGAGCTCAAGAGAAATGAGGCAGAAAAGCTATCTTGGAGAAAATGACATCATATTAGGTAGTGTTGATTTTGTATCATCTTATTTTGAAGTCCCATCAAGCTTTTGTTCTTCTGTCTCCATAGGTCTTAACATGTTGTATCTTATTGGATTTTATTATATGTGATAGTATAAACAAAAACTTTTATAGACAAGGAGATTATACAAAAACCATAGTTCATTATCTGTTAGTTGATTCTAAATGCCCTGTAATACTGTCATTCTCTTGAATGGTTATACATTGTGTTGATATATTTGATGCTATAGTATACGAAGTTATACTCAAAGATTTCAAGGAAACAGACAATATGGTAACTACTTTTATGTCAGGATTATCTTGTGTCGAAACACTAATTTGCTTAAATGGTTATGTATTGATCTGCACTGTTTAGTTGTTATGCCCTCTTTTATCTCAATCTCCATTTTAATATTTACTTTTTTATTTTTATCCTTTTAATTAAAGGAAAAAAAATTTTAAAAAAGCAGGATATATTATAGTAACCCACTTTGATATTCTATTAACTTGATTTGAAGCCCTGTATTGCTCTCACCATCTTGTTTTGCCTGATGTTCCTCTATTCTGTTTTGCTTGATAGTACCAGGTTCAAAAGTTTAGGCAACAGCTGTGAAGATAGTGGGATTCATTATGATGCCCATACTGGTTGACTATTATCTACTTTTGAAGATCTGTAATGTCTCCAATGTTTTGGTTTTGTTGGTTTCATTCTTTACTGTTTTGTTCAATTTTATTATAACTGATGATATAGGCAATTCTATTTGAGATAGCGGGAGGCATTATGGTAACCATTGTTGATCACCTTGTATTATATTTTTATATTATCTATTATGTCCACCCTTTTAATTTAACCAATTCTGTCCTGTTAAGTCACATTTGGTTTTACTCTCTTCCAAAAAAAGCAATAAGAACTGTGGGAGCAATAAGACCCAAAATGTGTAATAGTCATTGTACAAAAGAGAGGAAAAGAAAGTGCTCTAAATAGTATAACTGCATGTAAATTTAAGTGTATAAGATAGACAATGATATTACTGAGTTTTGTTGGATCATTGAACAGAACTGTTTGCAGTCTCGCTGTTTGAATGTCCACCGTATATGCTTTAATCTTGTAACTTGACAAATATTTCTAAGATGACAATATGTAATCCATTAACTAGTGATTTTCTACTGTTTTTTTTTTCTGAAATTCTGTATAACTTGTACCCTTTTTCTTGTAATAATGTCATTCTCTTGAATGGTTTTGTAGTGTCTTGATATGTTTGGTGCTACAGTATATGAAGTTATACTCAAAGATTTCAAGGAAAGAGACACTATGGTAACTATTTTAATGTCAGGATATCTGGTGGTGAAACACTATTTTGCTCAAATGGTTATGTTTTGACCTGCACTGTTCTGTTGTTATGCCCACTTTTATCTCAATCCCCTTTTTTTTAATTATTTACTTTTTTCTTTTTATTTTTTTAATTAAGGGAAAAATAAATTAAAAATAGCAGGATACATTATAGTAACCTACTTTGATTTCCTATTAACTTGATTTGAAATCCTGTATTGCCCTCACCATCTTGTTTTGACTGATTTTCCTCTATTCTGCTTTGCTTGATAGTACCAAGTTCAAAAGTATAGGCATAACTGTGAAGACAATAAGATTCAATATGACGCCCATTCTGGTTGACTATTTTTTTCTTTTAAAATTCTGTAATGTCTCTAATGCTTTGGTTTTATTCTTTACTGTTTAGTTCAATTTTATTATAACTGCCAATTCTTCTTAAAATACCAAGAGGCAGTATGGTAACCATTGTTGATCACCTCATATTTTGTTTTTACATTATCTATTATGTCCATCCTTTTGATTTGACTGACTCTGTTCTGATATGTCACATTTGGTTTTACTCTCTTCAAAAAAAGTAATAAGAACTGTGGAAGTAATAAAACCCAAAATGTATAATTGTCATTGTACAAAAGAAAAGAAAATGCTCTAAATGTTATAACTGCATATATGTTTAAGTGTGTAAGATAGATAACCATAATACTGAGTGTTTTTTGGATCATTGAACAAAACTGTTTGCACTCTCACTGTTTGAATGTCCACTTTATATGCTTCAATTTTGTGACTTGAACAACTATTTGTAAGATGAGAATATGTAATCTATTAACTAGTGATTTCTTACTGTTTTTAAATTTTGTATTACTTGTACCTTTTTCTGTTTTTTTCCTTTTTCTCCTTAAATAAAAAAAAAGAAATTGCCTTGACTGCATATAAAATATGTACTCTAGTTAATGTATATAAGAAGCAAAACTTTCTTTTTAAAATATTTCTTCCTATAACTCAGATATGTATGTGCAACTCTGGGGCCATACACCTGAGTGGCCAACCAACGCATCTAGGCTTTTATTTCTTCTTTTCTAATTTATAACCATTTTATTTTTCTTGCCTTATTGCATTAACCAGGACTCCAAACATGATGTTTAATAAAAGAAGTGAGGGCAGACCTCCTGAATAATGAAAGTGTAATAACGTTGGTTTCTGTTAATGCTCTTTATGAATTTGAAGAAGTTTCTCTTGCTTTCCTAGCTGACTAAGACTTATATCATCAATGTCTGTTGAATTCTGCCAAATGCTTTTTCTGATATGAACATGTAATTTTGACCTTAGTCTGTGGATCTGGTGTGTTGCCATAGTTGAGTTTTTTTTTATTTTATTTAAAAGGAAAAAGAGAAAAAACAAAATGAGACAGTGTAAGGGTACAAGTAATACAGAACTACAAAAAAAACAGTAAGAAATCACCAGTTAATAAGAGTCCACATTATCATCTTAGAGATAGTTTCTCAAGTCACAGGATCAAAGCATACAAAGTGGACATTCAAACAGTGAGACTGCAAACAGTTGTGTTCAATGATCCAACCAAAAACATTAATATTGTCATCTGTCTTAACACACCTAAACACACTTGCAGTTGTACCATTTAGAGCACTTTTTTTCCTCTCTTTTTTACAACAAAATTTACACATTTTGGGTTTTATTACTCTCATAGTTCTTAAAACTTTTTTTGGAAGAGAATAAAACCAAATATGACAAAACAAAGCTGTCAGTCAAAACCAAGGATAAACATAGCACATGATGTAAAAACAGAGTACAAGGTTATCAACAATGGTTACCATAATGCCTCTTGCTTCCTTAAAAAGAATTGCCTACATCATTATGTATTATAATGTTGAACAAAACAGTACTGAACAAGACCAATAAAACCTAAACATTGGGGACTGGGGATTTCCTCAGTGGCATAAGCGCCTGCCTTGCAAGCCTGTGGTCGTGAGTTTTATCCCTGGTACCAGTAAAAATACAAAATACAAAAAAAAAAATAGAGGCAACACCCTTCACATTAGCAACCAAAAAAATGAAAAATTTAGGAATTACTCTCACAAAAGAAGTAAAAGACCTATACAGGGAAAATTATAATACACTGAAAAATGAAATTGAAGATGATCTCAGAAAATGGAAAAACATCCCTTGCTCATGGATAGGAAGAATAAATATCATGAAAATGGCCATTCTCCCAAAACTTTTATACAGATTCAATGCAATCCTGATAAAAATACCATCAACATACCTCATAGAACTTGAGAAATCACTCCTAAAATTCATCTGGAGCGAGAAAAGACCTAGAATAGCAAGGACAGTTCTAAGCAGCAAAGGCAAGGCAAGAGGCATCACAATCCCTGACTCGAAGTTATACTACAAGGCAACTGTAGTAAAATCAACATGGTACTAGAATCAAAAAAGAGCCGAAGATCAGTGGAATAGATTAGAAGATACAACCACAACTACAAACACACTCAACCACCTTATCTTTGATAAAGGGGCCAAACATGTTCACTGGGAGAATGACAGTCTCTTTAATAAATGGTGTTGGAAAAACTGGCTCTTCATATGCCAAAAACTAAAACTATACCCATGCCTATCACCATGTACTAAAATAAAATCTAAATGGATCAAAGATCTTAATATTAAAACAGAAACACTAAATCTATTCGAAGACAAATTGGGTAAAACCCTTGAAGACATAGGAGTAGGTAAAGAATTCATAAACAGGACTCAAACCACATGGGAAATACTTCCCAGCGTCAATAACTGGGATCGCCTCTTATTAAAAAGTTTCTTCAAGTCAAAAGAAATCTCCAACATAGTGAAAAGAAAACCCACAAACTGGGAAAAAAATCTTAGTGAACTGCCCCTCAGACAAAGGACTTCTGTCTAAAACATATAAAGAATTTAAAAAAATCAGACCCCCAAAATTAAAAGGCCCAATCCAAAAATGGGCATCTGAGATGAATAAAAAATTTTCAGATGAAGAAATTCAAACGGCAAATAAATACATGAAAAAATGTTCACCATCACTGGTCATTAGAGAAATGCAAATTAAAACCACACTGAGATTTCGTCTCACTCCTGCAAGAATGGCCAAGATCAAGAAAACTACCAACAACAAATGCTGGAGAGGCTGTTGGGAAAAAGGAACTCTCCTACACTGTTGGTGGGAGTGTAGCATAGTACAATCATTGTGGAGGTCAGTCTGGAGATTTCTCAAAAAGCTGGGACTGGAAGCCCCATTTGACCCAGCTATTCCACTTCTAGGCATATTCCCAGAAGGACTGAAAGCATCATACCACAGTGATATATGTGCATCCATGTTTATAGCAGCACAGTTTGTAATAGCCAGATCTTGGAAACAACCTAAGTGTCCATCAACTGAGGAATGGATAAAAAAGTTGTGGTATTTTTATACAATGGAGTACTACTCAGCTATAAAGAATGATCACATTGAGATATTTATAAATAAATGGACGCAGCTTGAGACCATACTCATAAGTGAAATAAATCAAACTCACATGTATAAGTATTGAATAGTTTCCCTAGTGTAAGAAATGATAAGAATACATAAAATTTTATAGTAAACATGATTCCCAATCATATTGGTTTTAATCCATATAATGTTATCACTCATTAATTGCAATGGTTTTAACCTGGATTGTTCGATTTTAGTATCAGTAATAGTACGAATAGCTATTCTGAAGAAAACAACACATCATAAAAGCTAGTGCTGATTTAATATCATCTTGTTTTGAAATCCCATCAAGCTGTTGTACATCTGTTTCCACTGGTTTTAACATGTGGTATCTTACTATATTTTGCTATATGCGATAGTATAAACAAAATTTTTTATAGGCAGAGAAATAATATAGAAACCATTGCTCATTTTCTGTTAACTGGCTCTAAATACCCTGTAATTTCTTCATTCTCCTGAATAGCTTCAGACTGACTTGATATGCTTGATGCTATAGTATATGAAGTTATACTCCAATAATTCAAGGAAGGAGGCACTATGGGGACTACTATTATGTTAGATTATCTGGGGATGAAACACAATGATGCTTAAATAGTTCAGTTCTGACCTGTGTTGTTCTATTACAATGTCCTTTTTTACCTCAATCCCATCCTTTTTTTAAAGTTAATCTATTTTTTTCTTACATTTTGTTTTCAATTAAGGGAAGACTAAATTTAAAAATAGCAGGACATATTATAGTAACTTTTTTGTTTTCCTATTAACCTGATTTGAACCCCAGTATTGCTCTCCCCATCTTGTTCTGTCTGATTATTCTATATTCTGTTTTGTTTGATAGTATCAAGTTTGCGGGTATAGGCAACCACTTTGAAGGCAATAAGATATACTATGACGCCCATTATGGTTTGACTATTATCTTTTTTTGAAGTCCTGTAAGGTCTCCAGTGTAGGTTTTATTGGTCTTGTTATGTACTGTTTTGATCAATGTTATTATACCTGATGATATAGGCAACTTTTTTAAAAAAAATAGCAAGAGTCACAATGGTAAACATTTTAGATCACCTGATATCCTATTTTTGCATCATGTACTATGCCCATCCTTTTGTTCTAACGGACTCTGTTTTGTTTAGCCACATTAGGTTTTATTCTCTCCAAAAAATAGTAAGAATTGTGGGAGTAAAAAAACCCAAAAAGTGTAATTGTTATTAAAAAGAGAGGAAAGGAAGGTGGTCTAAGGGATATAGCTGCATGTATGTTTGAGTGTGTAGGATGGAAATCCATATTACTGAACTTTTGTTGGATCATTGATCGGCACTGTGTGCAATCTCATTGTATGAATGTTCACTTTACATGCTTTAATTTTATAATTTGGACAACTATCTCAAAGATGACAATATGTAACCTATTAACTGGTGATATCTTACTGTATTTTTTTCCTTGAAATTCTGTATTATTTGTACCCTTTTACTGCTTTGTTTTTTTTAATTTCCTTTCTTTTTTTCTCTTTAAATAATAAAAAATATTAAAAAATAAAATTAAAAAAAAAAACCTAAACATTGTAAACATTACAGGACTTCAAAAGAAGATGATAGTCAAACCAGAATGGGCATCATAGTGAATCTTATTGCCTCCAAGGTAGTTGCCTATACCCTCAAACTTGATACTATCAAACAGTATGGAACAGCGTCTAATCAGTCAAAACAAGATAGTCGGAGTATTACAGGACTTCAAAACAAGTTAATAGGAAATCAAAAAAGTTACTACAATATATCCTGCTAATTTGGTTGAGTTTCAGATGTCAAACCAACTTTGTATATCTGGATAAATTCCTCTGTGGTGTGGCATATTATTTTTCACACATTGTTGGACTTGTTTATGAAATTTTCTTAAGAATTTCTATACCACAGTTCATATTATATAATAATTTCTACTTTTCTTTGGAGTGCATCTGTCCAGTTTGGTATCAGGAAAATATTACCCTCAAAAAATGAGATGGAACATGTTCCTTCTTCTTATTTTTCTATAAGATATTATGCAAAATTTGTGTTGCTTCATTAAATAATTAGTAAAATTCTAACAGCCTTATTTTTGTTAAGAGTTTTCAAGTAACAAATTCAATTTCTTTAGCTATTAAAGTTAGTAATTATTAGTTACCTGATAACATTTGCTGAGTTTTGGTAGACTGTGGTTTTTGAGGAATTGTCAATTTCCTTTAAATTGTTGAATTTGAGGATAAAATAGGAGTTCAAGTACCTCCTACCTTTTAACGGCTTTAGCATTGCTAATGATGTCAATATAGATACTGGTAACTTTTTCTCTACTTTTAATCAGTCTTACTAGAAGTTTTCAATTTCATTTTTTTTAAGAATCAGCTTTTTGCTTCACTAACTTTCTCTAATACTTTCTTATTTTAAATTCCACTGATTTCTGCTATCTTGATATCTGCTATCCACCCTTCTGCTCGCTTGAAACTTATTTTTGTCTTACCTTTCAAATTTCATAAGGTAAAATTTTCAAAAGATTCAGTTAGCATGGACTAGTTTGGCAACTGGTGTGGGTCATGGAGTTTCCAGATACCCAGTCAAACCTTATTTGTTGTGTCTCTGAGTGACGTCTGAATCCAAATCAGTCAGCTGAGGAAAGAAGATTGCCCTCCTCAGGGTGCGTGAACATCACCTAAGCCAAGAGGACTAAATGGGACAAAAAGGCAGGAACACAGAGTCTCTCTCTCTCTCTCTCTCTCTCTCTCTCTCTCTCTCTCTCTCTCTTTTTCTCTGTCTCTGTCTTCTCTCTCTGTCTTCCTCTTTCCCTCTCTCTTTTTGTATTTCTCTCTTTTTCTGTTTCTCTGTTTCTGTTTCTCTGTGTGTGTGTGTTTCTCTGTCTCTTTCTCTGTGTGTATGTTTCTCTGTCTGTTTCTCTATTTCTCTGTTTCTCTTGCTCTCTTTGTGTTTCTCTGTCTCTGTTTCTCTCTCTGTCTCTCTCTCTCTCTAACTTTCTCCCTCTCCCTCTCCCTCCTTCCCTCCCTTACTATTTGAGCAGAAGTGCCCATCTCCTATCATTGTACCAGCACTCACATTGCTGGAAATCCAGTTTCTCAGCCTTTCATATGTGAATTTCAATTTGTGTTTAAGTCTTTGGACTCAGACTCAGACTGGAACTGGCTTCCCTAGGTCCTCAGATCGGAAGTAATAGATCATGAGATTTTCAACCTCCAGAATTGCATGAGAGGGGGTACTTACAATAAACCTTTTTTTAGACACACAGAGCTAGATGGAAAGGCAGGACAGATACCAATATGGATACCACATATTGGTTCTATTTCTAGAGAACTTTAATCCAGTTAGATCATTGATTTGTCATTTTCCCTCGTCTCTGACTCAAGCATTGGAGCCCCCATCACTTCCTTCACTGTGACCCACCAATTTGGTAGGTTGTGCTTTAATGTTTGTTTAATTTTTGTTTTAATATTATGTGTTTTTGAATTTCCTTTGAGATTTCCTGTTTGACTCATGGATTATTGAAAAGCAAGTTATTTAATTTCTAAATGTTCAGAGACTTTCCAGTTGTCTTTTGTCAGTGACTTTTAGTTTCATTCCATTAGAATACCTATTTTAACATGATTTTAATTCTTCAAATTATTGTTTGTGTTATGACCTGGGATATGGTTTATCTTGGGGCATGTTCCATTGTGCTTGAAAAGAATATGTATTATGTTTGTGTGGGATAGCATTTCTGTACAGACTAATTAGATGCATTGTTTGAGGGTGTTGTTCCTCCCTAGTAACCTTCCTAATATCCTGTGTAGCAGTTCTATTAGGGGTTGAGAATATGGTGTTGACATTGCCAATCAAGTGCAATCTGAGTTTTAATCCCCCTCAGGCAATGCTGATGGGCACTAGTGTTTGAGAATCACAGGCCTAGATCAGACTAAATTAAAGTTAATTGAGTTGGATAAAATTTCAACTTTCTATAGACTGTAAATTAGAGTTACTCTATTATAAACTTGATAATATGTTCAGTAACTACAGAAAATTATTCTAAATTAGGAAGGTAAGGCTATAATGGGAGCTGTCACTTCAACTGCTTTCCTGTATGTAACTAAAGTAAACAATCATTTGGTCTACAGCTACCTCTCGTGGAGACAGATTTATTCCAAGCAACATTATACATGGGGGAATGCCTGTAGAGCTTTGGAGTTTCAACAAAAGCCACGGTTTAAATGTAAAGCCCAATTTTAAACTTCAATGGACACCCACTTGATGCCCTACTCTATTGTTTCTGAAACTGGCCCGTGTATTTACATACCTATTCAGTCAATGAATACTGATCATATCCTATGATGGTCCAAGAATTATACCAAGTACTAGAAATAGAGCAGAGGGTAAGACATATAATTCACTACACAAATAATGATAAGCATAACTGTAATAAATATAAGCTTAAAATATGGTAGAGTGCTAATACAACATGTAACAGTAGGCTTAGCCTGATTCCAGGAGATCAGGAAGGGATTTTCTGATAAATTGACAAGGAATCTGAGCCAGACCTTGGCTCAATGATAAGTGTTTGTCTAACAGGAGCACTGGGTTCAATCAACAGCAATGCAAAAAAGAAACAGAAAGAAAGAGGGTGGTGAGGGAGAAGGAAAAGAAGAGGGAGAAGGATAGAGTGAGAGGGAAGAAAGGAGAAGTGAGAGGGAGAAAAAAGTGAGGTCAGATTTGGCCTGATGATTAAGAGTACTGTCATGGTTACTTTTCTCTCCTTGCTGAGACAAAATACCTGACACCCAAAATGAAGGAAGGAAAGGTTTATTTAGCTCACAGTTTTTGTAGGTACAAAAACTGCTGGCTCCAACGTAGGGTGGCACAGCTGAAGGGCAGCCGTTCATGGCAGCCGCAAGTGGCAAGAGTGAAAAGGGCGAAAAAGGAAAAGCGTGCCACCTTCTGTCCCTTATATCGCACGCCGATTACCCACCCCTGGGTGGCTACAACACTCATACCACTAATCCCAGCCTGAGACAACACACCAACCACAAACACTACACTCTGCCACCTTCATGAATGCATGAGGCTTTGGGGGGGATGCTCAAACAACACATGACAAATGCTACAGTTTGGATCTCAAATGTCTCCCCAAAAGCTATATATGCTGAGCCTTGTTCCCCAAGTGGCACTTCGGAGAAGTAGTGGAGCTTCCAAGAAGTGAGGCCTAGTGGGAGATTTCTAATCACTGAGAGAACATCTTTGAAGGGAATTGTGAAACACCGCCACTTCCTGCTCCTCTTTCTTCCACATCCAGCCCTGAGGTGATCGAGCAGTTTCCCCCTGCTATGATGCCCTGCCCCATCAGAGGTCCAAACCAAAGGGGCCAATGGAACATTGGAAGCCCCAAAATGCTGAGCCCAGATAAAAACTTTCCTCTTTCTCAGTTGATATTTCCAGGATTTGTGACAGTAACAGGAAGCTGACCAGTACAGTGAGGTTAAACATAAGGAAACTACATCTGCCAAAAGCTACAAGAAATAGTTACCTTGTAGTGGGAGTGGGAAAAGATGCACCAACAAACACAGCCAGGGAGACGGTGGGCCCAGAAGGAGGTACTTGTTTACCTGCAGCAGTCTCTGTGGAAATCATGGCTTCTGGCCCACTCAAGAGCATCTTGCCAAGTCAGTGAGCCTCAGTACCTGTAGAGTCACAATGAGCTCCATTTACCAGAGCCAGTTCTGTTCTGGGAACAGCACCAGGAACCTTCTGAACATTCACTTCTGTAGTTTCTTGGATCTGTATCAACACAGCTTGGTTTCTACTAGAATGAAGGTCATGAGAGGCAATATACAAAATATAAACCGTAAAATGCTCCATTTCTTATAACCCCTGGGCACTGGGAGAGGAGGAGAAAGTAATTCAGAGATAGGAAAGAAAATTAGCATTTATGGAGTGCTTATTACATGCCAGGCAGTACAGTGAGAGTTTGGCGTATGTTATCTGGGTTTTTACCCTTCTAATCTTCACAATACCCCAGGAAGAGAGCATTGTTTTTCACATTTTAAAACATGGAAAGCAAGATTTGAAAAAGGCAGAGATTTTCCTCAGGGCAAAAGAAAATAAACAATACAAGTCAAGAGCTGAACATGGAATCTTGTATGGATGGAGATCTACATGAAAACCAAGCCGGGCAGATTTATAACTTCCGCTGTTTCCCTGGGATCTGTGCTTCATCCCACAGATACTGGTCTGCTTTTTTCTCTCATTCCCATTGTTTTGTTTTGTTTTTTCTTTTTACTTTTCTCCTCCTGGTCCACTCTCAGGTTCATTCTCATGGTGTCTGTCTCTAAAACTGGTTCTCCTTTTTATATCCACCAAAACTTCTGGAATATTCAAAATCCAAAGCAGGATTTTCTCTGACAAAGCCCTGAAGTCTCTTAGATACGAGTAATGCTGAGAATCACAATGCCACCCACATCCCCCAAAGACAATTCAAAGCCATTACTTTGCCTACTTCCTTTATAACAATGATACAGACGGCATCTTAGACCTGGCAGTCTAAAAGAAACATGTGCAGCTCAGCTACTGACATATTATTCTGTTTCGACATCTTATTGCTGCTGCAGTGTTATGATTTTATCTGGATTCTAATAGGACTTTGGGGGAATGTGAGATCCATAAAAACATATTTATGAAGCTGAAATAAAAGAATTGGGATGGCTATGAAGGGAACAAGGAGGAACAAAACATCAAAGAATGCTGGGAGTTACTGTGGATATTCCACTTCTGGTATCTGGGATGGAATGCAGACAAGAACAATTTCTTTATAAAAATTGAAAAGTTAAAATATAATTTTAGCTAAGGACAAGATTGTATACAGTATTTTTCTTCTTTTTTCTAGTCTAGACAGAAGACATATAAGCTCCAGAAAAAGTGTTTCTAAATTTTAGCGTACACATTTATTTTGACTTTAGATTTTAATGAACTTTAAAAACACAATCCATTATCTTTTGAAGAACAAAGTCTTAAATTTGATCCAGTCAAATATACTAATATTTTAGTTGTTTTGTTTTGTCTTTTTGAGATAGGGTTTCACTATGTAGTGCAGGCTGGCCTTCAACTAACTTTGTAGCCCAAGCTGGCCTCAAACTCACAGAGCCACCTGCTGCAGAGTCCCAAGTGCAAGAATTACAAGCATGTGCCACCATGCCCAGTTACACTTTTTTTTATTCTATGAACTAAATATTTCTCTCCCAAATTTCTAAAAATGTTAAGAACTTTAACATTTGCTCTGTTTAAAATTAAGCTTACAATAAAATAATAATATAGAGAATATATATTTATTAGAGTAATACTTATCACAAGCCTAAAACCATCATTATACTTAAAAATGAAATGTAAGAAATAAATCATGAAAGCTAAAACAAGATGGGAATGTCACTGGGTATGGCAACACACTATTGTAAACCCAGCACTCAGGAGGCTGAGGTAGGAGGATCCTTGCAAGTTCAAGACCAGCCTGGGCTACAAAATGAGCTCAAAGCCAGCCTGAACCACATAGTGAGACCCTGTCTCTAAAAGACAGGGAAAAATAAAAGATGAGAATGTCCATTATCACCATCATTATTCAATGTTTTTCCTGTACATACTGAACCAGGCAACTAAAGAAAGGAAAGATTCATGAAGCACATAAATTATAAAAACACTACAGGGTCTGTACATGATGGTATTGTATGCCAGGAATACCAAGGACAATCAAGGAAAAGGACTTTTTAAAAGGAATAATAAAATTCAGTAAAGTGAATCAATGAAATTCAAATATCTAGAAAATAGCATCTTTTATTAATAAAAACAACAAGAAGTTAGGAAGCCCACAGATTTTCCTATAGAAATACATTTTCATATGCTCAAGATCTACATAGTTAAATATTTTAACTAACATAAGACTTAAAAAATTTGAATATCCCAAAAGCCATATCATGTTCTAGATCTATGACAGAAACACTCTATTTCATAAAGATGATACACCTGCAAGTTTAAAATATTTACAACTCAAGAATTAATCCACTACATTAAAATAATATTAAAAAATACTGTGACAATTTTTAACTAGACAGGCTAATTCTAAAATTTATATGGGAAAGTAATATAGAAAAATAACCAGAATGCCAATAAACTGGAAGATTTAGGAGAAATGGGTAGATTCCTACATATATATGAATTACTAAAATTGAACAAAGTTTTTAAAGTGCTGAATAATCCAATAACAAGCAATGAAATTGAAGCAGTAATAAAAAAAAATACAGCAACTAAGAAAAACCCAAGTCCAAATTGGTTCACTGCTGAATTCGACAAAAACTTCAGGGAAGTTCTAATACCAATACTCCTCAAACTCTTTAGTGAAATCAGAAGTGAAAGAGTGCTCTCAAACTCATTCCTGAAAGCTAGCAATACCCTGATTCCAAAACCAGACAAAGATACAAAGATTCAACCAAAAAAGAGAACTTTGGCAGGGTGTGGTGGGACATGCCTATGATCCCAGAGGCTGAAGAAAGAGGATCCCTACCAGTTGAGTTGAAGCCCAGCCCCTGAACTACATAGTGCAAACCTATTGAGAGACAGAGAGAGAGAGAGAACTTTGGAACCAACTCTTTTAATGAATATAGATGCAAAAATCCTCAAGAAGATAATACAAACAGAATGCAGTGAACATTGGTCACACATCATGACCAAGCAAGCTTCATTCCAAGCAGCCCAAGGATAGAACGATGGTTCAATGCAGGTGCATCAATAAATGTAACATATCACATAAATTGAAGCAAGGAGAAAAATCACATCATCATTATCATCTCGACAGATAAGAAAAGCTTTTGGCAAAATCCAATATCCTGTCATGATTTAAAAAAAAAAACACTCAAGAAAATATGTTATAGATGGATCTCAATCTGATGAAACCCTATGACAAGCCTACCACCAACATCATATTAAATGGGAAGGAAACTGACAGCTTTCCCTCTAAAATCAGGAACAAGACAAGGATATCACCTATCTCCTCTCTTGTTCAACACAGTACTCAAAATATCGGCAAGAGCAATTAGGCAGATGACATGATCCTCTATATAGATCTCAAAAACTTCCACCAAAAGACTGCTAGAATTAATAGCCAAAGTCAGAAATATAACAGGAGACAAAATTAACCCACAAAAATCTATAGTACACCAATAATGAACTCACTGAGAAAAAATTAGTTAAATTATACCATTTGCAATAGCATTAAGAAAAAATACTTAGCAATGAATCTGATCAAGAAATGAAACAACTGTACAGCATTTAAAAATCAAAACACTACCTCTTTCACCAAATTTTTTTGTAATGGGGATTTAAATGGCTCCATACAAGTCTCTGTGGCCGCCAGCACCCCTGTGACCAGACCACGCACCTACTCATCCAGGCCAAGGGATCCGCCACCATGGAAGATACAACCAAGTTTAGCAATACAGAGGAGTTGGCAGAGGGGTCTGAGATCAACGCGAGCAAAAATAACAATAAAATATTTATTGGAGGCTTGAGCTGGGATACAAGCAAGAAAGATCTGACTGCGTATTTGTCTCAATTTGGGAGAGTTGTAGACTGCACAATTAAAACAGATCCAGTCACTGAAAGAGCAAGAGGATTTGTGCTTTTCCAAGATGCTGCTAGAGTTGATAAGGTTTTGGAACTTAAAGAACACAAACTGGATGGCAAATTAATAAATCCCTAAAGGGTCAAAGCTTTAAAGAGGAAAGAACCCCTAAAAAGGTGTTTGTGGCTGAATTGAGCCCCGATACTTTTGAAGAACAAATTAAAGAATATTTTGGAGCCTTTGGAGATATTGAAAACACTGAACTTCCCATGGATACAAAAACAAATGAAAGGAGAGGAGGATTTTGTTTCATCACATACACAGATGAAGATCCAGTCAAGAAACTTGTTAGAAAGCAGATTCCACAAATTGGTTCTGGGAAGTGTGAAATCAAAGTTTCACAACCCAAAGAAGTAAATCAGCAGCAACAGCAACCACAGGAAGGAGAAGGGCGCTGCAGCTGGGGTTCGAGGTGGACCCAAGGATGTAACAACTATTACAATCAAGGATGTGGAAATTACCATAGTGCCTATGGTGGTGATCAGAATCCTAGTGGCTATGGCAGATATGCTTGTGCGGGGTACAAATGCAGGGACTATGGATACAGACAGAGATATGCAGACCACCTTGGTCAGCAGAGCACTCACAGCAAGCTGTCTCGAGGAGGTGGCAGTCACCAAAACAGTTACCAGCCACACTAAAGAGGAAGACATTGGAGAAAACAGGGGATGCTACAGAAATGTTTCAGGACGACACTGAAGATCGGTCTTCTTTTGCTCTAATGATTATTTTGTAAAAGACTTTCCAGTGTACAAGACACAACTGTGTTCAACTTTATATAGCTGCCAATTAGTTTTTGTTTTTACTCTGTCCTTTGCCATGTGTTATGACTCTGTGGATTTGTGTTTATACAATTTCATTTGTAGGATTCCTCATGTTAAACCCCAAATAAAAGCTGCCTTATATGAAAAAATAAATAATAAAAAGACTACCTGGCAAGCGTGAGGTCATGAATCTGATTCCTGGTATCAAAAAAAAAAAAAAAAAAAAGAAAGAAAGAAAGAAAGAAAGAAAATTTTAAAAGATATACCCTCTTCTTGCATAGGCAGAACCAGTATAGTCAAAATGGCCATATTTCTAAAACTGGTGCACAGATTTAATGCTACCTCAATCAAAATACCAACAGCATACCTTACAGATCTGACTAATCCACTGATGAATTCACATATAAGTGTATTATTGGGAGAGAAGACCTGGTTGGAATAAGTAGGTCAGTGGGGTGTGGCCTACAAGGGTATGTACTTATCCCCATCCCATTTCCATCTCCTCCCCATCAGGTTTTTCTGCTCTGTTTCCTACCTACCATGAGCTGAGCAGATTTTCTTTCATTGCCTTTCTGCCATGATGTCTCTGACGTCTGCTAGTTAGCCATGTACTGAAACCTCTGAAACCATGACCCAAAATAAACCTTTTCTCCTTTAAATTGTATACATCAGTTATTTTGTCCCAGTAATGGAGAAAATAGTTAATTCAACTGAGACTGCATTGAATCTATAAATCATGTTGGGCAGAAATGATACCATATCAAGATTAAGTCTTTCAATTCATGAACATAGAATAACTTTCCACATGCTCAGTTTTTCGTTGATTCCTTTTATCATCATTTTTCAGTTTTCCTCATGGGGAATAGATAGATACATAGATAGACAGACAGACAGTTACCTAAGTTGTTCATTTTGGTGCCAATGTAAATAGTACTGTAATGTAAATCTCAATCTACTTGTTGATTGCTGGGATGTAGAAAAGTCATTGGACTTGGCATATTAACTTTGTATTATTAATGCCTTCAATTCTTCTACAATCATGGCATCTGTAAACAATTTTTATTTCTTCCTAATAAAGATATTTTTTATTTTTTTGTCTTGCTGCCTTAGATAGGACTTCCAGGATGATGTAAAAAGTTTTAGGTTCCTATATCATTGAATTCTTCAGTCCTTTAAAAAATTATTTCATGCTATAGATCATACCTGAAACAGATTTTCTTGTGCTCTTTGAAAGGTAAATTTTATTTTGTTTTTTAATATTTATTATTTCAGTTTTTCTTGCACTGAAACTTTATGCATATAGTATGTATAGTATAACATATAGTTTCAAGCTTGTATTTTTTATATAATATCCAGTTTTTACAATGCCATTTTTCACTACCAATATGAAATAATGCCTTTATTAAATAACAAATCATTGAACCTATTTGTACTTCTCTGGCACTTATTTTTTGTGCATTTATGATACCTTTTTAATTGTTTTAATGCCTTACTTTTAATTACATTTTTCCTAGTAATTGCTAGAAAAGTAGACAGAAGATCGGTAAAGATATAGGCTTGAGCAACACTATCAGTCAACTTGACCTTATTAAGATTTATGGACCATATCTCCAAAGCCCTCAGAATAGACACTCTTTAATATACATAAGAATACTCACTGAACAGACTACATGTTGGGCCATAAAACAAAAGGTAATAAATTTCAAAGGAAATTACACTGAAAACATTCTCGGGCCACAACTATATTAAATTAGAAATCATAAACAAAAAGGCATATGGAAAAGTCCTCAAATATTTGGATATTAAACAACATGCTTATAAATCAATAATGGGCCAAAGAGGAAATTAGAAAATACTTTTAAGTGAATACAAATGAAAACACAACATATAAAAATTTGTGATATGTAACATAGAGGAAGAATTACAACCTTAGATGCTCACAGTTTAGAAATAAAGCAGAAAATCCTGAAATTTGATTCTGCCTTAAGAAAAAAAAAAGAGCAAATTAAGTCCAAAGTAAGTGAAAGGAAGGACTTAATATAGGCAAAATTAGAAATTATTCAAAAGAAAAAAATGAAACAATAGCATTTACCTGGAACAAATCAACAAACATCGATAAGCTTCTAGCTAAATTAGTCAAGAAAATGAGAAAATAAAAACAATATCATAAAGTAAATATTCTATAAACATTGAACATTGAACTACTGCAAGAAACGTATGTCAACAAATTCAACTCAGATGAGGTAGAACAAATTTCCTAAATGATGCAAAGTGTCAGTGCTAAAGTAATAAAAAGGGGGAATCCATACATCAAAATTTAGAAATTTTGCAAAGAAATTTTACAGGGATTATATTCATTAAAGTAATTCGTAATTTAAGATCTTCCCACAAGGAAATCTCTAGGCCTAGATTTCTTCAATGACTAATCTTACCAAATAGTTAAGGAAAAAATAATACCAATCTTATATAAACTTTCCAAGAAATAGAAGATGAGTAAGCACTTTCAAACATATTTTATAAGGACACCATGACTCTGATTCTAAAACTAGATATAGATTTTGTAAGTAAGAAATATGTGGACCAGTATCCTTCATGACCATAGATGCAATCCTTAGCAAAATATTAGCAAATCAAATCTAGTGATTTATAAGGATAGTATATCATAATCAAAGAGAGTTGTCCTTCTGCTAGCAGATAAATTTAGCCTTTAAGATTTTACCAACATAATTTTTAAAACTTTCCAAACTAGCAATAAGTGGGAAATTCTACAAGCTAATAAAGAAGACCTATGCAAACCCATTGCTAGCATCATACATAATGGTGAAAGACAGTAATTCCTCCCTAAGATCAGAGTTCAGGTACAGGCGTCACTCTCATGGTTGTATCTTTACAAGTCAAGAAAAACAGGGAAATAAAAGGCACACAGTTAGAAAGGAAGAAGTAAAATTGCCTATCTCTAGAAAACATTATATTCATATAAAATTCTAATATTGTATTTTTAAAGCTTATAAGTGATTCTAGCAATGTCACAGTTACAAGATAAATATACAAACATAAATTGTATTTGTACATACTAGGCAAAGGACAGTTACCAAAAACTACCATTTACAATGGCACCAAGACTACGACATACTTAGGGTTAAATCTCTCAGAACACTGCTGAGAGAATTTAAAGGGTAAACAAATGCAAAGACACCGTGGTCATGTTAGGGCCAACGCCGCAGGGAAAGAGACCCCAAGGACTCAGCTCTTGGTGAGGAAAAGAAAGTTTATTTCCATGCGCATGGGGTCCCTCAGGCAAACGTGTGCGGAGGGGCCCCGAGGGGAATTTGTGTAGGGTTTTTAAAGGTACACGCAGGAGGCAAGTAAGTTTACAGAAGCAAATCGCATTGGTTAATTTTGAGCGGCGCAGGACCTGGCTAATGCTGATTTGAGGGTCTGGGGCTGAGTAACCATGGAGACCGAGGGTCTTGGGTTGACCTTAGAGTGCCAGGTGTTCCCTGGTCCTGTTTATACAGTACATTCTTTTGCTTATCTCTATCTTTACAGAGAACAGAACATCTAGTGGTTAATGACTAGCAGAGACATTCCTTTTGGCCCTGCTCTGACTATCTCCTGGGAAAGGTTTAGGGAGTGAAGCATTCTTTACTGCTCTGTTCTGATAGCTCTGGGAAGTTAGGGAGTCAACCCTTTCATTCCCTGCTCTGGGGAGTTAGAGAGTTAACCCTTTTATTCCCCGCTCTGGGGAGTTAGAGAGTTAACCCTTTCATTCCCCGCTCTGGGGAGGGGGTTGTAGCAGGGGGGGTCGACTCTCACATTCCCCCCTTTTATTTCTCCAATGACTTTTAATCCTAAAGGTCCTGTATAGGTAAGGGGTCATATTGTTGACGTAGCACCATAACTTTTACCTGAGAGATCTGGGCCCTCACAAATTGGGTTACTCGGTTAATGAGGCAAGGGGCTATAGCCATGACTATAATGAATCCGGCCAGGGGTCCCAGTAAAGGGAGAACATAGGGCAGGATTGATTCCCAGAAGGAAAACATTTTGGCTTCATTTGAAGGGGGCTCTCGAGATTTGATTCTCTCTCTCAACTTTTCCATTGCGTCCTTTACAATCCCAGTATGATCGGTGTAGAAACAACATTCTTCTCTAAGTGCGGCGCAGAGACCGCCTTCTTTTAAAAATAGTAGATCTAAGCCTCTCCTGTTCTGTAACACTACTTCAGATAGAGACGAGAGAGATTGTTGTAACGCAGTTATAGAAGTTTCTAAGGCCTGTAAATCTTGGTTTACTACTGCAAGAAGTTGTTGGCGAGATTGATGCCCAGTAATGAGGGCTGCTGTGCCAGTTCCTATTCCCCCCGCCACACCTATCCCCAATAGGACTGCTAGGGTCAGGGAGACAGGTTCTCGTTTATATCGACCTCTCATGAGGGGGAGCATGTTAGGGGGGAGATATTTAATGCGTGGCATAAGGTCTATAAGGATGCAGGAGCTATCCCCTGCCAGGAGTACGTTTGTGGAGACACAAGGGGTGAGCCCTGTAGTACATAACCAGAATGTCCCAGTAGGAGGGATGAGGTATTGGTTCCTGGGGAAGGAGCGGGTATGTGTGAGGCAACGATGGCGTAGGTTTGTAGGCCAATTATCAAGTGTCCCTATACAGGTTCCTCGGCTAGCGAGGTCAGGTAAAGGTAGGGTGTGGAACACATGATCCCAGTCGCACTGATCGGGATTAGGAGTCAGCATATAGGAGTCATTTAGAGCAGTCCCCTCATAATATGGAGGGTTAGCATTTAGACATAACCAACAAGCTTGGGCTAGGTCTGGATGGGTAAGATTGAGGGCTTTATGAGCCCCAAGTATAAGACTGAGGAGGGAGTTCACGGTTGGGGGGACGAGTCCCGACTCAGGGGGATTAGTTAAATACCCGGAGGGGATGTGAGGTGAGACTATGGGCACTTGGCTTTGGGTAGTCACAGGCATGGGGGATGAGGGCCCCCTAGCTGTTGTTGGAGAAGGTGTGGACAGCAGTGGCTCTGTCTTTAGTTTCTTTTTAATTAAAATGAGCCCTCCTGTGTCTGGTCCACTCATATAGTATCTAAATCCCCAGATTCTTCCTGTCGTCCAAGATTGGTCCTCGGGGGTGAGGACCTCGAGTTGTAAATGTCGGCAATTACCTGGTCCTCCGTCATAGGAGTGGAGGCTCCTCTTTGACAGTGGCAAAGGGCCTTTATGTTGACCTCCCCCTGTTGCTGACAAGCTAAGGTGCCGGTCCTTTATTGAGGGGTCCATGCTGTGGCCATCGTTTCACATCCCCAGTAGGCACAATAGTATTCGCCTGGGGAATTGCAATAACTCCTTCCTTCCACAGACGCGGGACATAGATATATTTCCGGGGGGTGGTCAACGTTAGGGTTAAGTGGAACAATATCACAGGAATAGAAACTAAAGGTTGGATGGCCTGAACCTGTCCACTTATCAACCTCTTTTGGGCTGTCCCATCGGCTTAATGTCCAGACCCAAGGGCGGTGGGGGTTCGCTATTGTAGGGGTGACTAACACTAACATTAACATGAGCAATTTCATTATAGCCCAGGGGGTTACAACCTGGGGTTTTTGTCGGGTTATCTCATAGTAATACATAAGGGGGGGGTGTACAGAAACAGCATTAAAGAGTCTTTCGGCTCAGCTTAAGTTTTAAGGGGTTATCAGACCGCTTGAGTTCCCAGGAGCCGTCCTCTGGCGCTGAAGCAGGCTTTAGATGTGACGCGTGTACCCAAGAGGCGACTCCGTCAACCTTTACCGCTGTAGGAGTAGTCAATAGGACCTGGTATGGTCTTTTCCAGCGAGGCTGTAGAGTCTCTTGTTGGTGGCGCCGGACGAACACAAAGTCTCCCACCTGGTACGGATGTGGCGCGGGGAACTCACTGGGAGCATAGGCCGAGGCTAGCTGCGTCCACACGTCCCTCTGTAGATTGTCAAGGGCGATGAGCCTGTCAGACAGGGAGGTTGGCAACAAGGCAGCATGCTCAGTTAGGGGAGTGAGATCTCGAATGGGGGGTGGAGTGCCAAAAAGGATTTCGAAGGGAGTAAGGTTAGGGGGTTTGGTAGACGGGGTGTTTCGCGCGCGAAAAAGGGCATACGGCAGGAGCATCGTCCAATCTTTTAAGCCAGTCTCATGAGCCAATTTAGTGAGGGTCTCCTTAATAGTTCTATTCATTCTTTCTACCTGCCCTGAACTTTGGGGTCTATAAGCACAATGCAATTTCCAATCAATCCCCAATATGTTGGCCAGTCCCTGACTTACCTTAGCCACAAACGCCGGTCCATTATCAGACCCTATTACCTTTGGCAATCCGAACCGGGGAAATATTTCTTCCATCAATTTTTTAGTTACCACGGCAGCGGTTTCCTTTTTGGTAGGAAAAGCCTCAGTCCATCCAGAAAAGGTGTCTACAAAAACTAGCAGATATTTTAGTCCACATCGGGCAGGCTTAACTTCTGTAAAGTCCACTTCCCAGTATTGTCCAGGTCTGGTGCCGCGTAGCCTTTTGCCGGGGGCCAACTTGGCAGGGTAGGCATTGGTCAATTGACATGCCTCACAATTAGCCACCACCCGATTGGCGACCTGACGTATGGCAGTGGGGGATACCCCTGGGAAGTCTTGGCGTTGGGCCAGTAGGCTTAGCTTTTTAGCTCCCAAATGAGTGAGCCGGTGGGCCTGTTGTATGTAAGCAGTCAAATCAGGTGTTTCAGGGGTTTGGTTAATCTGAGCTTTCTCCTTTTGAGGAGAATCTTTGACATCAGTCACCAACATCTGTGAGTCTCCCATGGCTGCAGATTTTGCTGCCTGATCGGCCAGGTTGTTTCCCCTTGTGACGGGATCAGTCCCTTTCTGGTGACTGTTACAGTGTATTATCGCCACCTTCTGGGGCAACATAACTGCAGCGAGCAACTGGAGGATTTCCTGTTTGTGTTTTATTTCTTTTCCTGCGGAGGTCAGAAGCCCCCGCTGGCGGTATATGGCCCCGTGGATGTGGGCCGTTGCAAAAGCATATCGGCTATCCGTGTAAATGTTCGCTCGCTTTCCTTTAGCGAGCTCCAGAGCCTTAGTCAAAGCAATCAGTTCGGCCTTTTGGGCCGAGGACCCGTCCTCTAGTCTGGCTGTCCATATAATATTGGAATAATCAGTCACAGCCGCCCCCGCATACCGCTTACCTTGAATCAAAAAGCTACTCCCGTCAGTGAAGTAGGTCACCTCTGCATTGGGTAAGGGGCAATCCAATAAGTCCGGTCGTACTCCGGCCTCTTCTGCCAAGACGTCCTGGCAGGTATGGAGGACGGGTTCCGAAGCTTCTTCCGGCAGCAGAGTCGCTGGGTTGAGAGTCACCGGGGGTCCAAAAGTTATCTTGTCCTTGTTGAGCAAGAGGCTCTGATAATGAGTAACTCTGGCATTTGAGAGCCACCTGTCTGGAGGCTGGCGGATGATGCTTTCTAGCGTGTGCGGGGCAATGATTGTTATTTTCTGTCCCAAAGTCAATTTGTCAGCGTCTTTAATGAGCAAGGCAGCTGCTGCGATGGCCTTTAGGCAGGGTGGCCACCCGCTTGCCACAGTGTCCAATCTTTTTGAGAGGTAAGCCACCGGACGCCTCCATGGCCCAAAGGCCTGGGTCAGCACTCCTCTCGCTATTCCTTTTTTTTCTTCCATGAAGAGAGTAAAGGGCTTATCCACATTAGGAAGAGCCAGGGCCGGAGCGGACAGGAGAGCCCGCTTGATGGCATCAAAGGCCTGCTGGTGATCTTTTTTCCAGATAAAGGGAGATCCCCCCTTCAGTAACGGATATAGGGGAGCTGCCAAAGTGGCGAATCCGGGGATCCATAACCGGCAAAACCCCGCAGTGCCCAGGAACTCTCGTAATTGTTTTTGACTCTTTGGAGGGGGAATCTGGACCACAGTCTGTTTTCTGGCCTCAGTGAGCCACCTTTTTCCCCCTTTTAAGGAGTAGCCCAGAAAAATTACCTCTCGCTTACAAATTTGAGCCTTTTTTGCTGATGCCCTATACCCCAGGATAGCCAACTCACGTAAAAGGTCCTGAGTTCCGCTTGTGCAGTCACCCTCAGAGTCCGCAGCCAGCAGCAAGTCATCTACATATTGAAGAAGGGTGAGGCTTGGGTGTTGAGCCCGAAAGGGGGCTAAATCCTTATGTAGGGCTTCATCAAAGATGGTTGGGCTGTTTTTGAAGCCCTGTGGGAGGCACGTCCAGGTTAGTTGTCCGGCGGACCCAGTCTCAGGGTCCGTCCATTCAAATGCAAATAAGGGCTGGCTATCTTTGTGTAAAGGCAAACAGAAAAAGGCATCCTTTAAATCTAGAACAGTATACCAAGTTCTTGACGGATTTAACTCGCTGAGGAGATTATAGGGATTGGGTACGGTGGGGTGAATGTCTTCTACCCTGCTATTGACCTCCCTTAGGTCCTGTACCGGTCTGTAGTCATTCGTCCCGGGCTTTTTGACCGGGAGTAACGGAGTATTCCATGCAGACCGACAAGGAGTTAATACCCCTTGGTCTAAAAGTCTCTGTATGTGCACCTTAATCCCTAGGTGAGCTTCTCTATTAATGGGATATTGCTTGACCCGAATAGGGGAGGCAGTGGTTTTTAAAGTAACCACTACAGGCGGTTGCTGGCTTGCCGGCCCAAGTCCAGCCGTCTCGGCCCAGGATTCTTTAAAATCAGTTAGCCAGGCTGGGGCGATAGGCTGGGGATCCTGGTGGTCGTAGAGCCTATATTCATCTTCCAGTTTTAGAGATAACACCGTAACCATAGGTTGCCCAACCTTTGGGTTACGGAATGTTACTTGAGGTCCTTGGGGCTCAAAGGAAATCTTTGCCCCCAGTTTGGTTAATAAGTCCCGTCCCAGGAGGGGAGCAGGACATTCGGGAATAACCAGAAAGGAGTGTTTTACTTTTCCCTTGCCTAAGTCAACTGTGCGCTCAGTGGTCCACGAGCGATATTTGCTCCCGTTAGCCCCTTGAACTAATGATTTCTTAGTTGAAAGGGCCCCTAAGGGGGCTTGTAAGGCCGAATAAACAGCTCCCGTATCGACCTCGAATTCCACGGGAGTCCCCTCCACTTTAAATATTACCCTGAGCTCGGGGAGGGGATCCGAGCCCCGAAGTCCCTAGTCTTCTTCATCTAGGGCGAGCATGGGGGCTCGGGATCGCTGTGAGGACTGCCTTTCTCGTTCTTCTTTGGCCCGTTTCTTTTTTAACTTTTCACAGTCTTTGATCAGGTGTCCTTTTTCCTTACAATATGCACATTGGTCAGGGTCTAATGGAGGGCGAGTGGGCTTTCCCTTTCCTGGCTCAGGTTTTCCCTGAATAACTGTGGCCAACATCTTAGTTAATTCCTTGTTTCGTCTTTTGTCCCTAGCTAATTCTTTCTCTTCCTCTGTCTCCCGCTTATAGTAGACTTTTTCAGCTTCCTTAACAAGATCCCTCAGAGTCAGGTCTTGGAGACCATCTAGCCTTTGGAGCTTACGTCTTATATCAGGGGCCGATTGTCCTATAAAGGCCATAGCTATCGAGCCTTGTCGGCCTTCCTCCTCAGGGTTAAAAGGCGTATATCGCCGGTAAGCTTCCATCAGGCGTTCTAGAAAAACTGAGGGAGTCTCAGCAGGTCCTTGGGTAACTTCTCTTACCTTGGCCAGATTAGTGGGGCGCCTTGCGGCCGCCCGGAGACCTGCCATTAGAGTCTGGCGATAGATAGAAAGATGCTGCCTACCAGCAGGTGAGTTGGGGTCCCAGTTGGGGCGCTTTAAGGGGAAGAAGTCATCGATCCGGTCTGGTCTCTGGGTGGGTCTGCCATCCTCTCCGGGAACAGCTTTCCGGGCTTCCAGGAGGATGCGGTCTCTTTCCTCGGTGGTGAACAAGACCCCTAGGAGCTGTTGACAGTCGTCCCATGTGGGTTGGTGGGAGAACATAACAGAATCCATTAGACCTGTTAGCTTAGAAGGATCATCAGAAAAAGGAGGGTTATTGTTTTTCCAGTTATAGAGATCTGAGGTAGAAAAAGGCCAGTACTGTAAAGCGGGCATCTGCCCTCCATCTGTCCCATCGTCTATCATGGGCCCATAGGGACGGAGAGGGAGGGTAATGACTGGATCCTCAGGCCGTAGCTTGCTCCGAGTGTTCTGGGCTGGGCCCGTGGGCCCCGGAGGAGTGGGCTCGGGGCAAGCCATCGCAGGGAGTGGGGGATATAGAGGGGACGTGGGTATCGGAGGAGGAGAGGAATTTAGCTCAGGTGAAGAGGGGGCTGACGGAGAAGCAGCACTCGATTCGGACGAGGAGGCTGGAGGAGAGAGTGGGTACGGAGGAGGTTGAGTCAGCTGGGAAGGGGGAGGCTGGTCATAGTCGAGTAAGGGTAGATCAGGCTGAGACTCGGGCAGGACCGGAGCCGAAGTGGGAGGTCCTTTCAGAGCTAAAAGCTTTGGTACAGATGAGTCAGAAGGGGGAAGAAAGGATTTTACCCCTAATGGGGGTTCCTCCCTGAGGTCCTGCCATACCAGGATGTAAGCGACCTGATCAGGGTGCCCCCTTTGTCCGGGGCGGAAGATGACGTCCTTAACTGCTAGAATGAGGGGCAGATGAAAAGTCCCCTCTGGTGGCCATCCCACAGAGAAAGTAGGCCACTCAGTCGAGCAGAAATCCTGCCACTTACTCTTCTTGACCTGCAAGGAGAGATCGTGAGCCCTCTTCCGCACCTCCGACCAA
Source organism: Cavia porcellus (assembly GCF_034190915.1). Taxonomy (NCBI): domain Eukaryota; kingdom Metazoa; phylum Chordata; class Mammalia; order Rodentia; family Caviidae; genus Cavia; species Cavia porcellus. The sequence goes on from NW_026947497.1 coordinate 43,470,483, forward strand.
TGGTCGAGGGTGAGGGACAATGGGGATGAGGTCGACTGTCCCATGATGTTCTATTGTCACAGGGCGGTTAACGCAAGCGCGGTACAACAAATAACCAAGCACAGCACCCACGACACACAAAACAATCAGGCCGGCCACCTCATTCACATGCATACGCATCAGTTTCACTCCAAATGAGACACCTTACAGGGTGTCTCCAGATTGGCCCGGGCGGACCACAGACTGGGAATCGAAATCCCCCAGATGAGTCACCTCAAAGGGTGTCTCCAAATTGGCCCAGACGGACCACAGATTGGGAATCGAAATTCCCCAAATCGATAGGGAGGCCCTATCGCAGACGGTGAACCACGGAAACCGTGTGGGGCGTCCCCCAGTCACCAGGGAACAGAGTACGAAACAGATAACAAAAATTGCCCCTAGATCGGAGCCGTATGGCTCGGGGCGTAAACACCGGTGGTATGAAAAGCGACCAGTCGTACTCACCCGTAGAGCCGTTGGGGTCACCTCCCGTGAGACGTGCCAATCTCGCTGGGGCCTCCACGATGTTAGGGCCAACGCCGCAGGGAAAGAGACCCCAAGGACTCAGCTCTTGGTGAGGAAAAGAAAGTTTATTTCCATGCGCATGGGGTCCCTCAGGCAAACGTGTGCGGAGGGGCCCCGAGGGGAATTTGTGTAGGGTTTTTAAAGGTACACGCAGGAGGCAAGTAAGTTTACAGAAGCAAATCGCATTGGTTAATTTTGAGCGGCGCAGGACCTGGCTAATGCTGATTTGAGGGTCTGGGGCTGAGTAACCATGGAGACCGAGGGTCTTGGGTTGACCTTAGAGTGCCAGGTGTTCCCTGGTCCTGTTTATACAGTACATTCTTTTGCTTATCTCTATCTTTACAGAGAACAGAACATCTAGTGGTTAATGACTAGCAGAGACATTCCTTTTGGCCCTGCTCTGACTATCTCCTGGGAAAGGTTTAGGGAGTGAAGCATTCTTTACTGCTCTGTTCTGATAGCTCTGGGAAGTTAGGGAGTCAACCCTTTCATTCCCTGCTCTGGGGAGTTAGAGAGTTAACCCTTTTATTCCCCGCTCTGGGGAGTTAGAGAGTTAACCCTTTCATTCCCCGCTCTGGGGAGGGGGTTGTAGCAGGGGGGGTCGACTCTCACAGTCATAGGCTGGAGGACTCAGTATTTTCTGACAGCAATCAAGAAAAACGTTGTTAGTCAGGCTAGTGGCAGAGCTCAGTACTCGAGCACATGCCCAGCATGCATGAAGCCTAGGAAGGGACAGAGGGAAGGAGGGAAGGAGGAAAGGAGCGAGAGAGAAAGCAGGGAGAGAGGGAAGGAGGGAGGAGGAAGGAAGGGAAGGGAAGGGAAGGGAAGGGAAGGGAAGGGAAGGGAAGGGAAGGGAAGGGAAGGAAGGGAAGGGAAGGAGGAAAGACAAAGAAAGGAGTAAGCAAGCTAATAAACATGCAAGTCTATGTGGACACACATTTTCCCGTAATGCTGAGTCCTTTGCTCGTACATTTATCACAATCTGTGCTTTATCTTTCTATTTTTTTCTAAAATAACTCCTTAAAGGAGGAAATTTTGGCCAGGTGTGGGCCACTGGGGCATGATGGTACATGCCTGTAATCCCAACATTCAAGAGGCTGAGGCAGAAAGATCATGTGTTTAAAGCCAGCCTGGGCTACACAAACGAATTCAAGACCAGCGTGTACTACATGCGAGATCCTGTCTGAAAAAAAAAAAAATAGGAGGGGGGAATTTTGAAATTTCTATGACATAAAATAAATCTGATTTTTTAAAATTACACTAGAATACTATAGATATATTTTTTCAGTGCTGGGACTCAAACCCAATGCCTCATGCATCTATTCTAACTCTGAATTACATGCCCAAGCTTTAGAATACTATTTTCACCAATCAGACTTACAATGAAAAAAGTTTAATAAAGCTATGTAGTTGGAGGTGTAGGAAAACAATCCTTTACAGATATTGCTTGTGAAAGTATAGATTTATAGCAATCTCTGTGGAAAGTATTTGGCAAAAGCTATTGAATTTACAAACATATATGTTTTGACCTAGTGATTTCATTTCCAAGTATTTAACTCACAAATATTACTACACATATGTTATATGACCTATGTACAGTGCTATTCATTGTGGCTTCATTTGTAAGCATAAAATACTGGAAACAATCTTAAAGTCTGTCAGTAAGAGACTGAGAAAAAATTAAGAAATACATACTAGAGCACATTGCATCATTTAAAAATAATATATTTAGAAAGATGTTCAAGGTATACTGTTACAGCAAAAAAGAAAATAAGTTGTGTGACAGTTTGCATATTGTGTATGTGTGTGTGTTTTTAAAAAAGATCTGGTTTTTAAAATATACATCAAAATTTTGAGGTTATACAAGAAAATGCTACAGAGATTATAAATCAATTGAGGTAGACCAAGCACAAAGCAGGGTTTTACTTTTCATTTTGTATCTATTTGGGAGGAAAAACTGGTTCCATTAGTTGATGGGGCTAAAACCAAGAAGCAAAAACAGAAGAGTAACTGTAATTTCTGTTCTGCTTATTCAGGTGGGTTACGAGTTGGAGCAAAAAGCACCATGCAAGAAAGACATCAGTACAGAGATACCCGTAAACGCAGGGACTTGGTTTTTGCTCTAACTGAAGACACTAAACCTAAAAGCAGCAGCAAGGGTGGTTACTAAGAACAGGGCAGATGCGGCCCTGGCTCTCTGCAGGCCTGCCAAGGACCACAGACAGAGAACTCACTTCCCCGGCAGAGTTCTCTGAGACCTGTGACAGGGCTACATTCTCCCAAACCATCAACTGTTTTAGCCTCAATGATCGCCACAGTTTGGATATTGAACGACTTCCAAAGGTCCATGTAAGAGGGCCTGGTTCCATCTCCTAGAGTGATGCTATTGGGAGATGGCACCTAGTGGGAACTCCTTGAGTCTTTGGATGCAGTCTCAAAAGAAACTGAAGGATCCTGGCCTGTTTCTCTTGCACTCTTTTGCTTACTGGCCATGAGATGTGTCATTTGCCCTGGCCTGGGCTCCATGCCATTATCGACCACCTCCTTCACTCCAATTATGGACTAAAAAGGAACTCTAAAATCTACAAGTCCAAATTAACCCTTTCTCTTTATGAGTTAATGATCTCAGGTATTTTGTTATGGTGATGGGAAACTAACACACTCATCACGCTTAAGAATTCAAACTAACAATTGTGAATTTCCACTTAAGAAAGTTTAACAAGGGATCTACTAGTTTTTTTAACCAAATCCTACCAAGGTCCTACTGTCACCTAGCAGAAGACTAAGAAGTCATTGCCAAATGCCCTGAATAGTAAGGCAGTTTCCAGCTTCCCGGTGTTTCAGAAAGTGCTTCTCTCCCACTCTTAGAACAGAACAGATAGGCTAAGAGTGAAAAGAAACTGAAAATGAGAAGTATAAAATGTCTGCACACCTCTGCTCATTTTCCTTATCGGCTTGAAAACACCATTTCCAAATATGTAGCTTCTTTGGTTTATGTTTTAACTTTTAAGTATATCTTATTTGAGACTCTACCAATCATTCAGGTTTCCCCAGGATGTTCTCCATTTAGCACTGAAAATCCTGCATCCTGGGAAACCCAAGACTCCAGTCAGAACAGCGATCATCCCGTTTGCCCCTGAATTTCATTGCACTGTAAATTCAAATCCGACTCCAAGACACTTCTGCTCCTTTCATTTTGCTTTATTTCTTTTTTTACTTTTTTTTAAATTGATACCAGGGATTAAACTCATGACCGTCTGCTTGCTTTTCACAGGTTTAGTAACCAGTTCCTGGTTACTAAACACGCATTTTTTAAAAGTCAAACTGCAAAATCAAATATAAATGGGAAATTCATACATGATCACACATAGAATGCACATCATTGCTTTTCTGTGAGTTTAAGAATATCGACAGAAGACATCAAGAAGACAACAATTCGGAATTCTCTAAAAGGAAAAAGGAACTAGGAAGGAGGAAAAGGAAAGGAAAGAAGGAAAAGAGAGAAAACGCAAGGTAGCTATACTATTAGATGGAAAGGAGAGTTCACGCTAACATCGATTGGAAAATCTATGTCCATACCTTGTACTCTGAGTAATTATTTTGAAGATGACAACATACAATGTATTGACTACTGTTATTCTCCTATTATTTTGTTATGAAGTTCTGTTTTACTTTTTTTCAATAAATTTTTTAAAGAGACCACAATATTTACAAGGTCAAAAATGGTCAGTGAGTCCCCGACTTATGGACATTTGAGTTCTGAGCTTTCCCAGATGTGAACGGTTTACAAACGGTTTACAAACGTCACTAGTGGGGAACAAACCAACCATAGACCAGCTTCACCATAGCCGGCCGCAGGGAAGCGAGAGGACCGCCAGGAGCGCGGAGCACTGCGCGCTGTTCTTGTGTCCGGCCCGGTGAGATTCACTTTGTCAGATTTAGGAACTCAGAACAGATCTGCGTTGAGTCCTGAAAATATGCTTGTGTTTACCTCTCTGGCACACTAGATGGCAGACCTGAGCGCTACATCCTTCTCTCCTGCCTTCTCAAGATTCTGAATTGAGTTAGACTTTTCTCAGTTCAAAGTCATAAATCAGAAATGTCCTTAGAGTGACCTATGGATGTAAATTACCAGAATTTATCATCTGCTGTTACATATGTGGGATCTTTCCTGATGTCCTGCCTCAGAGAGTCATTTATTAAGTGTGTTCAAAAGAACTTTTTCCTTTGAGGCCCCACAATGTGGTCACTGCAGTGGAAAACCTGTTTCCCATGCTTCACGACACACCACTCTCTGGGCAAGGGATGAAGATAAAGAACACTTTGAGAAGCAAAAGGAAAGAGCTGGGTAATGCATTCCATGTCTTAACCTGTGTAACAGCCTCTCAAATGCATATGCAAATTTAGAGGTTAAAAAAAACACATTTCAGAAGTCCCTGCCTCTCTTGATCTTCTAAGTCATCAACCCTGAGTAATACCAGTCCAGACGTATCTGTCCTGGGAACAGAGGGTTATGTCTTTCCATCTGTCCTGTGGAATCCCAGTTCCCACACTTCAGTGATACCAGAGTGAGAAAGACAAAGCGCAGACAGCGTCTTCCTTTCTAGTCTCTAAGTGATCTTGCACAACATCAGACTGCTTGTAGGTAAAAAAGAACTTTAAGTTTGCTAAGAAATACCCGGTCACTAAGTGCCGTCTTTCAAATCTCTGCCCCTACTCCCTTCTGCGATCCATGGTGGCTTCTTGAAAGGGGGTTCTTCCAGGAGATCTTGGGGTGCTCCCCAGTTCTTGCTGGCCTCAGAGATAAGAGTGTATATTCTGCACCAGGTGGGGCTCGCCCCTGGAACATCCACAGCTGGCATCCATTCTCTCCCCATCCCTTCAGGCCCTGTAGGCCTCCCTGCTGGTTTAACAACACAGGCTTTGGCTTTTAGAGCAGCTGAACCCAGTCAAAGCTTTGATTGCTGTCCAAATGGTCCACCCGGAGCCTTTAGTTTCAGGGCTACCTTTCCCTCACTGCAGGCACCTGCAGCCTTCCTCACCCTTTGGAAGTCAGGGGGACAGGACCCCCACGGTGCCTTTTACCGCATATTGGAGATAGAGGAGTCTCCGGGAACTGAAACTCAGGTCTTCTTCTGCCCCACCAAGTCACACCCTAAATTTGACCAGCATGGGCTGCAGCTGTGCCTGGAAGGCCAAATAGGTAGAAGGCAAGAACTTCTCTACACTCGGCTTTAATACTTAGTACTAATAATTAGTACTCGCACACAGGAAGAAAAACTGGAATATATATTTCCATTTTTTAAATTTTATTTTGAAGGTAGTAAAAATACAACAAAACAACACAGAACAAAGCCAATGAAGACAATGCAGTGAGATTGGCAAAGAACTCCACAGCAGGATACCGGAATAACAGTAACAGGTACTATGGTATATCTCCTGATCTTCACAATAGTTGTCCAGTCACTTAGGTATAGTGAAATCAAACCAAAAACAAAACATTATAAAACCATTTGAAAGAGAGTATTAAACAGAGCAAAACAAACATAACAAAACAGTGAAAACAACCTTTGCCTTCTAACAGAAGATAGAAGGAAATCCCCCATATTTGCTATATTGCATATGGTCATCTTCCCAAGCTGCTGGGGGAGGGAGTTTGATTCTCAGCCAGCGCACCAGTAGGTTCACAGGAACCGCAGGTTCTCCTCCTGGCCTGCGCTGGGGGTGCTTACCAAGAGGGCAGGCAAATAAGCTGCCTAAACCCCACCATGGCCAGATCTTGAGAGCGCTGGTTCTCCTCTTAGCCCACACCAGGGGCACTTACCCCATATTTCCATTTTGGTTGGACTGAATTATCGACCCAAAATATAAATAAAATCAAGTTAGTCGCCAAATCCCCTTAGATAATAAAGGACAACACAGGGGTTGAAGAATATTAAAGCAGCTACAATTGGCAGCAAACACAAAATGACTGTAAGAGAAAGTCACTGATGGCAAAATCATCACCTCCACATGGCAGAACCCACTTTGGTAGAAAGCATGAGAGAAGGTATATTGTTAATAACAGTTAATAGAAAGTTGCTTCAGCTGTAAGTTTTACAATCAAAACCTCCAAGTCGAAAAGGACTTATCATTCCTGTTTTCCCCCCATGTGACAGTTGCTATCCTTGCTCCATTAAGTAGACAGGCCAATGTGGCAATCTGCTGGGTGAGGTGGTATTAACCTCTCTGACATTATTTTTACTTACCCAGGGGCTCTTGTTTCTTCAGTTAATGTGGATTTACTCTTAATATTTCCAGGCTTCCAAAAGACATGATTATAGGTGCCATCCAACCCTTGAGTACAATTAGACTCCACTACAAAGCTCTAGAAAATCAATGTCCGTCCCAAAGATATATAAGATTAAAGTTTAAAAATAGATCTATCTGGAGGATATAAGTATAGTTTCCATCTAGGTATTACCAAAGCAATACCATTTTTAAATGATCTAAGCATTTGGGGGCCCACTTTTTCAGGGTTTCGGTTTCATAAAAGCCACTGTGGTTTAATTGTTATGACATCTTTAATCATCGCTTTACAAACCTTGAATGTCTCACAGGGCTTCTTGGAGCCACAAAGTGGAAAACAGAACAGGGAATAGCAGTGGTCGCTCATAATTCATTACACTCATGATTGTTCAAGAAGCCTGGCCAGAATGCCTTGCAAGGTAAAATAGGGGGTGCCATTCCCTACAGTCTGCGGTTTTTCAGAGGAAGATTCAAGTCTGGTTGGAACATTTCCCCTGGGCAGCCTAAGGCTCTCCTACAGTGCTTCAGAGACCTTGTCAGAACCCAGAGGGACCAGTATATGGGTAACTGGCTTACAGTGATTCTGAAAGAGGGCCTTGCTATTGCAAAAGTCTTTCTCTGAAGCCTTGAATCACAGCAGAGAGATAAACAAGCCAGTGTGAACCAACACCAACGCCGTATATTTTGAGCCCCTTAAAGATCATTTGGGCTATAAAGGCATTTAAAATAGGCTACATGTAAAATACCCTAATTGAGTTTATTTTAGACATAAGGATAATAACTAGAATACCAGAGGCACACACACACACACAAGGCAGTTCTTCTCAGGCCTGACCACACATTTGAATGAATGGGGAATTTTTAAAAAATAACTAAATAAAATCAGGGAACCCAACTCAAAAGGTTCTAATTTAATTGATCTGGAATGGGGCCCATAAATTGGTGCTTTTTAAATTTCTCTGGTGATTCTAATGTGCAGTGGAGACTGACAATCACTGTATTACAAATATGCACAAAGATCACATACAGCCAGAAGGCAGAGATGCAGAGATCCTTCCCACAGGAGCCAGTGAAGTAGAAGTTGTTTACTTGTAAAAATTAATGAAAGCCATTGTATCTCTGTGTCTACAATTATATTACCATTTGCTTTGATAGCAGTATTTCTATAAGCATTACTAGAAGGATTATTTAAACTGGAAATTCCAGGTTTTCCCATCTAGTTCTATTCAGTAAGTCTATAGGCCACCTAGGAATCTTAGGAATCCCTGAAGGCAATAAGCATGCCAGGGACTTAGAAAGTTTGGTAACCCCTACTCTAGAATCTAAATTGTTAGAGCAACCTCTTAACTCCCATTTTAGAATCTCACCCAGCTTCAGTCCACTATGTATATCATTTCTAGAACAATCTTCCAAGTTTCTTTAACCACTATTCCACTCTCTATTGGCTGGCAGGTTCTTCAGTCATTTAATTAACTGGTATCTTTTTGGTCGAATTCCCTTTTCCACTGAAAGCATGGGAACTGGGTGCAAGCATTGAGGAGGCTCAGTATGGTCTAGAGATCACAGAACATGGGGGAAATGACAATCCAGTAACAGCATGAATAGTAAGGAGATGGAGCTATATTTGGAGGCAGAAGAGAAATGCAACTAAAAAGCCTGTTTGAAGCATGCTGAGCCCCAAGGCCTATTTGTGCACCTGTTGGGAAGACGGGATAAGAACAAGAACAATGTTCGCATGCTTACATGCTAAGCCCTGTACACACATGAGCTCATTTAGTTAACCTGCATTCTCCGTGAGGTCTATTCTACAGTTGTCCTGGTTGACACAGGGAAGACATAGATATTCAGCCAATTAATAGAAAATTGTTAAGTAATACAGAGCAAAGATGCAAGCCCAGGGCCGGCAGGCTTAAAGCCACCACACAATACTGCCTCCCACTCACAGCAAACAGAAGGACAGGTTCAGGAAAGATGCTCACTCCCTCTCAAGCACACCCACTTGCAGGTGAGGCACCAGTGACCTCGAGAGACTCGAGGCAAGAGTCTAGCAGCTCAGGGATGCTTCCAGGTACCAGCTCATCCTTCCTTAACCTGTTTGTTGAGAAGTTTTGTTCTCCTGAGCTTGTTCTTTAAAATTGATAAACAAAAATATGTGATTGGATGCAGTTTACAGAAAAAATGACTTTATTCTCCAGTGTGAGATGTCTGTTAAAATCATCTTCACCAGCAAACTATAGCAAGATTATTGGTACCTAATGTAGGCTCTGTTCTGCTTTACACCGGTTTCTCACCACACTTCTGAAGAATAATGCCGTTGCACTAGGTGTGTTCAAAGGGTTGGGGAGTTAGCTCAGCAGTGCAAGCCTTACCTGGCAAGTGCAAGGTCATGAGTTCGATCCCCGGTACAAAAAAAAAAAAAAAAAAAAAAAAAAAGCGGTTCAAGGGATATAATAATAACAACAGCAGCGGCAGCAGCACCAATAATAAGGCAACCAAAAACCAAACTGGTTTCTCTATTCTTATGATGTATACAAAAGGTAGGAAATCCTTTAAGAAATAAGACTATGGAAAACGAATGGGCTTGGAGCCTGTCTTGTTGCTGAGACAAAATACCTGACACCAAACATGAAAGAAGGAAAGATTTATCTCTTACAATTTTGGAGGTTTCAGTCCATACTCAGCTGGCTCCAAGTGGCTGGGTGGCACGGCAGCTGCCATTCATGGCTAGCTGCAAATGGCAAGGCACAAACCCACAAGACGGAGAGACACACCTTCTTCCCGCCATTACATGGTATGCTGGCTCCACGCCTAGGCAGATGTAGCACTCACACCACCAATCGGAGCTCTAGACAACTAATCACTCACAAACACTAGTTTTGCTCAAGTCCATAATTCATGATGTTTGGGGGCCACTGGCATAAATGATGGGAGCCCAAAGGATGAAGGTCTTCCTCATTGTGAGCCATGTGGCCTGGATTAACTACTTCCTCTCTCTAAACGGTGAGCCTTAATCTTTAAAGTAAGAATAACATTACCTAAAACAGATCAACAAGCTATGACCACCTGCCAAATCCAGCCCTCTAGACTGTTCTTTAAAACCTACCCTTCAGAGAAGAAAATCTTTGCATTTTTTAAAGTTTATAAAAAGGAAAAAGAATATCCGGCAGATATCACATGTGGCCTGCAAAACCTAAAATAGTTATTATCTGGCTCTTTATAGAAAAAAAATTGCCAGTTCTTGACCTAACACCAAAAACTGTTTAGTTCATCATAAAAAAAAAAAAAATCCAAGATGAAATGCAGAATCTATATTTCAAAGTAGAGTCTTGGAGCCAAACTTAAGGGTACACATCTGTAGTCCCAGCCACTCAGGAGGCTAAGGCAGGAGGATCACTGAGCCTAGGAATTTAGAGCCAGCCTGACCAACATAGCGAGGTCCCATCTCTTAAAATAAAGGGACTAGGCTATCTCACTAGATCCCAAGCAAGCTCTCACCACTTGAAACTCAAGTTTGTGCTTTAGCAAAATTGCAAATGCTCAGAATATCTCTAAAATGAGAAATACTTCAAAGCAAACATTCCTGTGAAAAGCAAAGATCTACTCCATCTTGAAGCACCTGAAATACATATGATGCAGTGTAAAGGTTTTAAAACCGAGGACATGGAATTCACTGCCCTCTAAAATGTCACACAGAAGCATAAACAATAGAATAAGTGAACCCTGGCTCTGTTCTGGAGAGAAGGTGAAGGATACGATGAGAGGAGTCTTCCTTTGACCTTAGCTTTACCACTGCTGTCCTCCTGAGGAAGCAGACAGCTCTTCCCCAAGAGCTCTTGAAAGCCACAAAGAACACACATTCTCTCTCTCTCTCTCTCTCTCTCTCTCTCTCTCTCTCTCTCTGTCTCTGTGTGTGTGTAATTTCAGAATTAGAGAAAAATTATTTACAGTAATGTAAAAAGTATGAAACCAATGCCACGCTACATAAGGAGGTAACTACATTATGAAAGTTTGAAAGCCCCTTCATCATTAACCTGGAGTTAGTTAAGTGGGTCAGCCAGAATTCCAGAGCAGCCAGAATTGCTTGATCCCCCACTTCAACCCCAACCCAACCCAACCCAGCCCCTTCCCTGTTTCTGGTTAAGGAATTTGTCCCAGTCACAGGAAAATGTGACTTCCATCCAAAATCTAGGAGGAAGAAAACAAAAACAACTCTGCTATAAAACAGAAAGGAAAGTGAGTCTGACAGATTTATACCTTTCTGCATTTCCTGTCGCTGCTCTCTGGGGCTGGCTTTCAAAAGCAACACTTTGTTCCATGAGAAGAACCTCTGTAGCATAGCAGGCGCTCTCTGAGAAAGATCTGCCTGTCCCTTCTCATTTTTTGGATTTTTTTTTTCAATTCTGGAGCCAAAACAAGCTCCAGGTGTCCTTTATGTCCAACACTAATATGTAATATTTTCTTTCCTTTGTTTTTCTAGGACTTTACAAAAGAAAGAGAAGATGTTAGTTGTCAAAGTCCCAAGGATAGACACAAACTCAAGCAAAGTCCCAGGGGTTCTAGTTTTTGAAAAACTAGAACCATTCTCATTTGTGTGTCTGTTTAAAAATGTATGTTTTGTAAGTACATGTAAGTGATACCCCAAAGACAAATTTAGGAGATTGGAGATAGGCATGCCTGTGAGTGCAGACTGCAGCTAAGAATAAAATGATTCCGTGGGGGCAGAGGAGTGGACTAATGTATATTACATGTCAAAGTGTCTGCCAATTGCATATGTTCTTATAAAGAATTAATGTTTCACTCACATTCAATACAGTTGACTTGCACTAGCTGAAACAGACCTAGATAGCTATTTATTATCTGAATAGCTTTAACACAGCACTTTCCACCTTGCAGCTCAAGTTATTGAGTCTCACATGTGGTATTCATTAATAGAAACCCTGAGAATAATTGTCTAGATTTTAGGCATAAATTTTTGCATTAAAAATAAAAGATTTCGCCTCAGACTCAAATTCTACCACCAACACAATGGAAACAAAACCAGTTTTCTTTCCCTTTGGCCTAAAACATACATTTCGTTGGCTTTTAAAAGAGTAATTATATTCAGGAAAATCATAGTTTTTTGGCAGACAAATTTTCATTGATTTTAAGATATTCTCTATGGAAAATAATTTTTTACTTTAAAGAGAAAAAACAATGATACAAAATTTCAAAACAAGATAATAGGAAAGCAACAATGATTAGCACATTGCCTATTGTTATCTTCAAAGTAGATGCTCATATTACAAGATATAGGCATGAAAAAATGATCAAACAGTATAGGCACAGACCTTTCTTTCCAATGAACTAAGAGAAACTAGTAATGTAACAATCTTAACTGTCATATATATACATTTTTTTCTTTTTCCTTCCTTGTTTTCACCTTTCCCTCATTCTAGTGGAAAGTAATTTAGGGGAAAAAAATCAATCCCTCTTAAAAGAATTGGAGATAATAATTTCTATATTCAAAGATTCATCCCTTTCTACTTTCTTCCTCTTTCTCAGTTCTTTATCTTATTCTCTTATTTGAGAATTATAATTATATATACAGGAAAACTAACAATTTATAAAATGACTTGCTAAATTTCACTAATTAGAAAATAGTATTTGATCTTTTTCTATATAACTTAAAGTACAAGTTATATTCTATTTTCATTGTTTTATTCTTTAAAAGCAATGAAATTATAATATGAAGGATCTAAGAAAAATTTTGAGATACTATATTTTTGAGAATGAGATGTAGGGGACAATTTTTTTTTTTTTGCATGCTTTTATTTTGTTTGTTTGTTTTTACTAGGTTTTACCTCCAAAATGGAAAGATTTGGATTCTGAGTTTTTTAAGAGTCATCAGACATTGAATTGTTTATTTAAAATTTTACACCATCAGCTCTACAATAACCTAACAATTATGAAACATGAATACATATAAAATGAGCTGCAATTTCAAATCATGCACATTTGTGTCACTAAAATAAGTATATATATATATATATATATATATATATATATATATAATCTGTATTGACAAGCTGAAGATGTAGCTCAGTGGTGAAGTACTTGCCTCGTATACACAAGGCTCTAGGTTCAATCATCAGCACCATACAAAAATAAGAATTATAAAAATAAAGAGTACATTGCTTATCTTTCTTTCATTTTTTAAAATTTATGTACCAGTAGTTACATGCAAAAGAATGAAGTTGAACCCTTATTTCATACCATGTGCCAAGATGAACTCAAATTTTATCTAAATCCTAGGCAACTTTAGGTAAAACCTAAAGTTGCAAAGCTCTTAGAAGAAAACATAGGGAAATCGTCATGATACTAGATTTAGCAATGATTTCTTGAATATGACACCAAAAGCACAGAAAACAAAAGGAAAAATATAAAAATTGAATAATGTCAAAATTTAAAATTTCTGTGCACCAGGGACATATAATCAACGTAGTGAAAAAGCAAGCCACACAATGGGAGAGAATACTTGGAAAGCACATGTGAAATACATGATTAATATCCAGAATATATTTTTTAAAATCTTACAACTCTAGCCAGTTGAAGTGGTGCACATCTCTAACCCCAGCACACTGGGAGGCTGAGGCAAAAGGATTACAATTTTCTGTCCAGCTAAGCAATATAACAATTTAATGGGGCCCTGTCTCAATTTCAAAAAAGCTGCAGATGTAGCTCAGAGCAAAGGCTCTAGTTTCAATGCTCAGTATATACATACATAGAGAGAATACCTATTATAATAATGCATAACAGCAAGGGAAATAGCAAGTGTTAGCAAAAATATGGAGAAATTGGAACCCTCATATATTGCTGATAGGAATGTAAAATAGTACAGCAGCTTGGAAAATAGCATAGTGATTTTTCAAAAATGTAAACATAAAATTATTATACAATCCAGCAATTCTGCTTCTGCACGTGTATCCAAAAGAATAGAAAGCCTAGAGTCAGCTGCTCAAAGTAAGAATCCCAAGTGGATTTATAGAACTTTTGGATCTCACACTACTAAAGAAAATAAGTCACAGGGGATTTAATGAACCAACACAGAGTTTTTATTTTAACAGGGCCTGTGCTACAGCACCAAAAGGTCAGTACTCTGGGGGCAACTCTTCTAAACTGGCCCTAGAAGTGGCTGGAGTATTGTCTTAGCTACTTTTCACTGTCATTGCTGAGACAAAATACCCAACACCTAACATGAAAGAAGGAAAGGTTTATTTCTTACAGTTCTTGAAAGTTTCAGTCCATACTCAGTTGGCTCCAAGGCATCATGGCATGGTGGGTCAGTCATTCATGGCTGGCTGCCAATAGCAAGGTGCACACTGGCAAGAGAGATATAGGCACCTTCTTTCTGCTGATACGTCGTATGCTGGCTCCACCCCTGAGTAGGTGAAACACTGACATCACCAATCCAAGCACTAGACAAAGAACCAATCACAAATGTTAGATTTGGTCACGTCCATAATTGCATGAGGCCACTGACATAAACCATGACAAGTATGTTGCTTACATAGCAGCTGCAGGCCTGTGATTGGTCCAATATTGGTTTATGATTGGTTGCAGGGCTTCAGGACAGCCTCAGTTGTCATGGCAGTGATCCAGTGAGGAAGCAGAGTTGAAACTAGAGAATGTTCTGGAAGGTAAGCTGTGGGAATTGGGGATTTTACAAGGGACCCAGATCCCTCTCTTCCTGATCATATCCACACAGAGTGTCCCCTGTCTTCTCCAAAAAAGGTACCTGCAGCTTCTGAAGTAATTGGGGGAGAGGGACACCAAGCTGATAATCAAGTACACCCATGCTGCAGAGGAACAGAGGACAGTGGCCACTAAATAGCCAAGGAAGACACCAAAGCAAGTTGCACCAGTCAATTAGGGTACAGGGAAGCAAAGGGAAGCAGAGGTCATGATTGCCACCAACCAAACCACAATCCCTCCAACTGCCCAGGTGGTGCTGGGTGATGGGGAGAGGCAGGAGCTTCCAACCCTTCTCAAAGTGGTGCTCCAAGACTTTCAACACCATCACTGGTATGCTGTGCTACTCTTCTGTACTGGAGTCTCACACCCTAGAGGCGACTATTTCAACCTTTCTAGATGTAGCTTCTGAGGTTGTTAATTGGATGCAACAACTTGTGTGCACTATAGGGTACCCAGAGTTTAGTCAAATGTGATTTGTGTGGGTTCTTCAGGATGAGATTAACAGTGTAATTGGAAGACTGAATAAAGCAGACTTCCTGCCCTAACATGAAAGGGCTTCAGCCAGTCCATGGAAGATCTGAAGAGAACAGGCCAGCTTGGCAAGAGGGAACTGTTCTGCCTGGTTCAACCTTGGTAAGAGATCACCACCTTCGCTGACTTGATGAAGTAGGCAGCTGTACAGAAGAAGCCCATGTGGCAGAGGAAGGCGGGCTCCAGCTGACAGCCAGCAAAAAAGGTGGGGCCATAAAATCCCAAGGAAACGACTTCTGCCAATGCCTTAAATGTACCTGCAATCTGATCTTTCTCGAGTCAAGTCTCTGATGACAGCACAGCGTCATGCAGAACTTGGACTGAAGCCTTCAGAGACACTAAAGCACAGAGCTTTTGCTAAGCTTTGCCTAAGCTCCCATCACAGAGAAACCAAGGTAAAAATGTACCAGGGCTTAGGTCATTAGACATCTGGTAATGTGTTATGCAGCAGTGGGAAACAAGTATAATGGATGGTTTCCTCAATATTATTTTCCAAATTTTTTATTAAAAGTTTAAATTTGTAGGGCCTGGGAATGTGGCTCAGGAGCAGGGCACTTTCCTAGCAAGTGTGAGGCCTTAGGTGGGATCTCTAAACACTGCAAAAAGATAAACATCAAGTTTAAACTTTTATTACCCACTTAATCTCCAATCATTAAAAAAAGTCAATACTATTCAGTTCCAAGGGATGGAGGAAAGACAGAGAAAGAGTTACGAATCACAACATTGGGGAACAAATTCTGAGACAGACCACTGGACAATTTCATTGTGTGAACACCTCAAACTGTACTGTACTACTTTACACAGACCAGAGTGGCCTCAGTCTGTCACTCAGTGTAGCTTCTTGATACAATCAAGAGACCTGGTAAACATGGGAAGAATGAAACACATTTTCTTATAGTAAAAATCTTTATTAGTAAAAAGAATATACTATAAAATAACAAAAGGGGAAAAGTGTACAGTGGTAAAGTGTACAGTGACATTGTCATTTATGATCATTATCAAGTGTGATATACTATGTATCATTATCAGTGTTATACTTTTTATGACTGGCAATGTGACAGCTTTGTTCACATGAGCATCACTATGGACATCATTAATGCATTGCACACTAAAACTTTAAAACTCTATATCGAAAATTTTTTTCAGCTCTATTATAACCTTATGAGACCACTGTCATCAATATAGTCCATTACTGACCAGAATTTCATTAAGCAGACTGTGAGTATAATAAATAACCAAAAAATGACCACAGTATTTCTCTTATCCCTTATCCATACTTTTTGCGACATAATTTTATAAAATAGTTCCATGGAGATATAGAACTGTTTCCCCCACCCTTGACTCTGATCTGGTCTTCTGATCCACTTTGACTACCAGAATATGTTTTTTTTTTAAATGATGGCAAGCCAGTTAGAGACCAGGCATCAAGATAGTTTTCAAGCTTCTACTGATTTTCTTGGGATCCTATCTTTGCCTAAACACATAAGCCTGTTGTAGGATGAGACCACAAAGACCAGAGTTAAGTCAGCCTTTTGCACTAACCAGAACCCAGAAATGTGAGAAAACTCAGCCACCATCAACATCATGTACCCAACCTTGTAGATTGCTGCAGATGCTTAAGCAAAGGTGTTCTGTGGAAAGGCCACTGAGGACCAGCACATCTGCGAGCTAAATAAATGTTTGCTGTTTTAAGACACTACATTATAGGATTGTTTACTTTATACTCATAACTACATATAACATAGTTCTTCATACAAATTTTCAATCAGACCTTTTGTTACCATCCACTTTCACTCTTCCATAACATATTGCCTCTAGTTGCTGGGAATTTGTGTAGAATTAGTCATTTTTCTTCCTGTTGACTTTCATCTTTGTATGCCATTAGGTTTTGTCTTCCTGTGCTCTACTACATAAATCAGCTACAGGATCCCATCTTCCAAAGCTTCACTGCTAATTTTCATTCATTGGCACAGTCTCTGCTGCTGGTTTTTTTTTTTTTTTTTTCCTTTGACATTCTTTTTCCCTTTGTGGCCATTCTAGTGGGATTTTAGGCAAGAATGGACATAAGCATGTGTGTCATTGAGACCATAGCTTCCATAGAATACTCAGTTGCAAAAGCAAAATGTATTTCTGCTTCAAAAATAATGCCATTTTATAAAAGAAATAAGATTTATTTACTCACCTCTGTGTACCACGTTTTTTATTCATGTATTTTTGATCTGTCAATGGCAACTCACACACACACACCTCCTCACAGTGTATCACCCTTATCTTGCTATTTTATTGCATTAGTTATCAGGGTTTCTTCACTAGGGTTCCAGAAATTCCTAGGACTCTGTAATGTGTTGCTAGAAATATGCCAGAGACGTAAGTGAAAAATATAAACTTTGCTTTGTGAAGTCTGCATAGCATGTAATTCTCTCACAGTAACAGTAACAATGAGCAGGCAGCCTTGTTAGGAGCTTTGTTACAAGTCTTTCCACCCCATGTGGCAGTAGAGTATGGCCACTTCATTTGAGTTGGTTCTCGCTTAGTTTTGAAGTGAAATGTAAGAGATCACTGATCTTCACTTAACACAGAATTTCACAGAGCGGGGCTTCTTCCAAACTACACACAATAACCCCTTACACATACCAAGCAACCCAGGACCAGAAAACAAACCCCTACTAGTACCCCTACTAGTACCACAGAGAGTCAGGAGGAAATTTTCATTCTAAAGAAGGAATGTTTTGGGGCTGGGGATTTAGCTCAGCGGCATAAGCGCCTGCGTTCCAAGCAGGCAGTCGTGAGTTCAATCCCTG
Source organism: Cavia porcellus (assembly GCF_034190915.1). NCBI lineage: Eukaryota > Metazoa > Chordata > Mammalia > Rodentia > Caviidae > Cavia > Cavia porcellus. Next base: position 43,488,377 of record NW_026947497.1, read on the forward strand.
GTACCGATAAAAACGAAAAAGACCAAAAAAAAAAAAAGAAGGAATGTTTTCCACCATGACTCAGCTTCGCCCTTGGCAGTTTGCAGTTCTCAAGGGTGTTGAAAGGGTTGTGTGGATACAGGTCAACCATGTTGGGTGTCTCCCTGGCCTGGGCTCCTGGTTTGATTGTTGTGACCTTCTGTTTTCTATGTTATTAGTCTTTTTTTATCAACATGATTGGTGGCCAATATTGCAACTCAAGAAGATGCCTGAGAGAAGTAAAAAGAGGCTTCTAGACTTAGTCATAAGGTCGGTTCTCACCAGGCTAGCAGTAAGTATTGTCTTCTGAGTCATTTTATTGCCTGATTGCAACAAGTGAAAGATGAAAGAAAGAAAGAAAGAAAGAAAGAAAGAAAGAAAGAAAGAAAGAAAAGAAAGAAGGGGAAGGGGAGGGGAAGAAGGGAAAGAAGGGGTTGGGAGGGGAAGGGAGTAAAAGGGAAGGGAAGAAGGACACAGTGAAAAGCTAGGCAGAAATCACCTCATTTCAGCTGAAAATGAAATCTGTGTGCTTGTTTCAACATGGAACTATTTGCACAGCAAAAAAGCAAATATAATCTTCACACATTTTTTATAAGTATCACATTTAAAGGGTGTATATCATTTACCTTTGCTTTTAAAAATAATGCTTTGTGCATACATAAGCTTATGAAAGAAAAATATACATAATGATTTTATAACCACGTATGTCATAATAATTTTGTAACTATGTTTAAGCCTGATTATGTCAAGCAGTAAACAAACGTTTCTTCAAATTCTTGATTAAAACTGTCTTAGGCTTATTTAATCATATTGCTTTGGGTTGTGGTATTAGTACTCATAGTATTCAACAGCATCAATAACTTCTCGTGTTGAAAACATTAATTTAAATTAATTTACAACTTGTATTTAAATTAAATCTTCAGAGCTTACCTTTAGGAAATTAAATTCCATATCTGGCTTAAGATACTTATTTAACAGAAATTTATTATACTTGTCTCATGAGTTTTAAAAAATTATGAAAGGGAAAGAAATTTGTTTTTAACTGCCTATATTTTATAAGAAAGTTAGGCCAAAAAAATCAGTCTTTTAGATAGGGATAACTACTCTTGTGCATGTCATATTTTGTCTCATAAAAATGTATGCTAAGATATTTAGGTGATTTCAGACCAAATAATGACTTTCTATGTCATTATCACCCCTGAAATCTGTGACCATGTTACTGTATATAGCAATGGGGATTTCATAGATTGATTAAATTTAAAGTTTTGCAGCCAATAAATACATGAAAAATGTTCAGCATCGCTGGTCATTCGAGAAATGCAAATTAAAACAACTTTGAGATTTCATCTCACCCCAGAAAGAATGGCTGTCATCAAGAAATCAGCCAATAACAAATGCTGGAGAGGCCATGGGTGGAGTGTTGCAGGACTGTAATCTGGTACTATTATGGAAATTAGGATGAAAATTCCTCGAAAACTAAAAACAGGAATTCTGTTTGACCCATGATTCCCCTCCTAGGGTATCTTCCCAAAAATTGAAACATACCATAGTGATATATGCATTCCTATGTTTACAGCAGCACAATTCCTAACAGCTAGCACTTAGAAGCAGCCTCTATATTCATCAACAGATGAATGGATAAAGAAAATGTAGTATGAGTGCACAGCGGAGTATTACTTTGCCATAAAAGAAGATAAACACAAGTCATTTGTAGGAAAATGGATGCACCTTGAGACTGTATAGTATTACAGTCTGTAATACTGTATAGTATTATAGTCTGTAATACTATACAGTATTACAGTGTATAGTATTACACTGTATAGTATTACAGTGACATAATCAGACACACAGGCTTAAATATCACATGGCTTCTCTTACATGAGAAACCCAACATATAAATAAAGTGCAAAATAAAAGACAGACAATAGGAAAAAAGAAAGAGAAAAGTTACTGTAACCCAATGTAGACAATGTATCTAAAAGTATGTGTCTTGATTTAGTATAATTGTCTTATGTGTTTTATATGTTTTTTGGACTGTTAGTCGGGCTGTTACTCTGTATTTATGATAACTAATGTAATAAGGTCTTGTAAAATAAGTAAATGAATCTGACCTTTGCAAAACAAAATTTAAGAGGAGTGAAAGAAAAATAAAAAAGAATTGAGACATGTTATATACATGCACCAGTTCTCCACAATGAATGAAATCATTCTGTACTGCAAATGTACTAATACAAATAAAATGTTTTTTAAAAATAAAATAGATTTAAGGTTTTCTAGTTTGTTTGTTGTGGTACTGGAGATTGGACTCTGAGTCTTTGCATTTAATTACATCTCTAGCCACCTCCCCCTTTATTATTTTATTTTGAGACAAGGTCTTACTAAATTGCCCAGGATGGGCTCAAATTTGAAATCCCTTTGCCTCGGCCTCCCAGAGTGTTAGGATTACAGGTATGCACCACCAAGCCCAGTTTAGGGTCTTAAAGTATGGAGACTAGGTTATCTGAATGGGCCTAGTGTAATCACAAGTATCTCTATGCATGGGAAGGCTGGCAGGAGAGAGGGAAGGAGATGGTGGTTGAGCTCTGAATATGTAAAGCTGCCAGCTTTGTCTATGGAGCAAGGGGCCACTAGACGCTGGTAAAGGCAAGGAAATGAATTCATCTCTAGAACTTTCAGCAAGCATGCAGCAGTGCTCCCAGGACAATCTAAAAATAATGTGCTGTTTTAAGTTTGTGTTCACTTGATACAACAGCAATAGGAAACAATTGCATAGACCTATTTTGATAGTTAAAATATATGTGTACAATCAAATGGGTAATTTTTCTTGAAAATAGAAAAGAAAACCTAAGTTTCCTCTGCCTATAACCACTGGCTCACTTGGTGGATATACACACCTGATGGGGAGGGGAGCAAATGAAAGAAGGGGGCCAGGGTTATAACTCAGAGGCGCAAGTGCCTGCCCAGCAACTGTAAGGTCCTGAGTTCAATTCCTGATTAAAAAAAAAAAAGAAGGAGGAGGAAGAGATAATAGATTCCACAAAATAAATGGATCCCCAGGAAAACAAGATCATTCTTGGCTTTTTATATCTCCAAATTATGGACCTGTTAAAGCATCATGAGCAGGGGCTGGGGGTTTAGCTCAGCGGCATAAGCACCTGCCTTGCAAGCAGGCAGTCATGAGTTCAATCCCCGGTACCGATGAAAAAGGAAAAACACACACACACACACACACACACACACACACACACACACACACAAGCATCATGAGCAACAGAGTGGCAGTTTGATACATCATAGGTTGCAAGCATGAATGAATGAGTAATGACCATGGCTTCTCAAACAGAACTCAGGCCACCGACCTTAAGGAAAGTGTGACACAAAGCCTTGGAGTGACAGCATCTGTCTCCAGGAACAAAAGCTTGACTGCAGAGGCCACCGCCTGGGAGGCCTGCAGCTCCCAGCTCCCACAGAGGTTTTCAGCTGGCTTTATCTTAGCTCCTGCCCTGCCTTAGCACTTTGGTGCTGACTCTTTGGGTGGTGCCTTCCTTCCGTGCTGTTCCTCCATTTCACTCACTGCCTTGGTCTTTGATGATCTACCCTAGCTCAGTGCAATCTGTGGCCTCTAACTCTGCTCCAAGAGCCCAGCTTCCTTCAGTTCTGCAGTGTCCAGTTCTACAGCTCAAGCCCTCTGGTCTCTCTGTGAGAGCTGTTTTCCATTCTGAAGCTGCATTCTTGAGTTAGTGACTGTATCTGCCACAAGTCAGACCTGGATTGTGTCCCACACACCCACAACTAGAGGCTGGTCCTGTTTGATGCTATTGGGAGATGAGCAATCCTTGAAAAGGTGGGTGCTAGGGGGAAGTTTTAGATCACTGGGGGTGTACTCCTTAAGGGGTTTGGGGGACCCATATTTATTCTGCCTCTTTTCCGCATCCCAGCCGTGGAGTGAACAGTTCACTCTACCATATACTGCCTGTCATGATGGGCTGCCTTGCTACAGGCCACAGAACAATACAGCCAACCAATCAGAGGCTGAAAACTCCAAAACTGTGAACCAAAACACACTTTTCCTCTTTTCAAGTTGATTAACACAGGTATTTTGTTTTAGTAATGGAAAAGTGATGCCTTAGTCTCTTTTTTTCTCATTGCTGAGACAAAATATCCAACAATAATAAAAGAGGAAACATTTGTTGAGCTCACAGCTTGCAGAGATTTCAGTCCATAATCAGATGGCTCCAAGGCAGAGTGGCACATGGCAGAGGGGCAACAGTTCATGGCAGCAGAAGACAGCAAAAGCAACAAGGGAGAGAGACAGTGTCTTTCTGCCCATTTCATCGTATCCACGTTACTAGGATTAGGGCAGTACCAAACCAATCATGGACTGACTTAGTAATCACACAACCTTAATACTGGCATCACACTCTAGATTCAGCTACCTCTGAAAAAGCCCTATGACCACATGAAGTTTCTGGAGGATATCTAGACACAAACTATAACTGTTGACTACCGTAATCCCTCACAGGCCAAATCCAATGCACTGTCTCTTTTTGTCTATAAAGTTTTGTTGGAACTCAGCTATATTCATTTATTTACATATTAACTATGGCTGCTTCAAAATTGCAACTTCTGAAACTTTTTTTTTTTTTTTTTTTGGTACTGGGAGTCAAACTCAGGACCTTGTGCTTGCCAGGCAGGCACTGTGCTGTTGAACTATATTAATAGCCCCAAACTGCAACTTTCGAGCTGAGTAGTTATGAGGGATAGTTTGTAGGCTGCAAAATTTTAAATATTTACTATGCTTACTTTAAAGAAAAAATTTCTGCCTTTTTCTGTGTGCCTCCAAAACTGTTAGAAGAGGGTTTAAAAAAAAAAAAAATATATATATATATATATATATATATATATATATATATATATCTTCCATTGCATCTTCCCAAACAAACTGTTCCAACTGGAATCAAAAGTGAAAATTATTCTTTTTTCTAGATTTGCAATACAGAGACATTTTTTGTTTAACTGTGTTTCTTACCATTATCCAACCTAATTCATGCCTTGGGATATTACTAATTTATACAAGGCACAATAGCTTACAGATTCAAAAAAAATAAAGAAAGGAAATACTGTGCAAAGAGAAAATACTGCCTTAGTACAGAAAATGCACATTTTAAGTTGCCTAATCAGGCAACATTAATTTTATTTTTATATTAGGTAAAAGACTTCATTTGAAGAACTTCTGAACAAATTTTTTCAGAAATACTAAAATTCCAGCTGTTCTTATCATGATGTCTACTCAATAATTTCAAAGAGAATTCTGTGTCTAAAATGCATTCCTGCACTCAGTTTTAATTTTGAGGCAAGGTCTCACTGAACTTCTAAGTAATCCAGGCTGGATTCAAACTCACAATCTTCCTGCCTCAGCCTCCCATAGGGCACATACAAGTGTGTGCCACCTTGCCTGGCTAATCATTGATTCTTAAACCTATATACAATGACATTGAATCAGACAAAAATCCTAAATCTGCTCTCTTCTCTAAGAAAATTCCTTGTGCTTCAATCAGCATTATTTATTTTTGATTAATGGATTATCAATTACTTATAGATTATCCAAATTTTACAGTTCTAGTGGGATTTGTAGCCTCACATTACTTTGGCAGTTTTAAAAATTACCTAACGAATATTGCCACATAAAGAAATGTCTGAGTGTCAAGTCTAGATTCATAAAATACGAATTACCAGAGTGTATTTCTGTGCCTGGCAGAAGGTGGCACTAGAGTCATGCTGGCAAAACTACTGCCAGCTGTGGCATCCGTGTTTAATTAGCCGGCTTTCCCGCAGCTTGCTAGACTAGGAATCATAACATAGGCAGATTGTAGGCTTTAATAGATATTTATCAGAGTCAGCACATCAAACTTCTTAGAATCATCCTCCAGAACTTTCGAAATACAAATATTTACTGAAGCTCTGCTATATGCAAGGCCCTCCCTCTATATATTAGGGATACTCAGTAAATAACGCTAATATGAAAATGCTTCATCTTCTAATTTGAAAGGCAGATATTAAACAAGTCGGAGGCAGTTCCCTGCTCGGGACCTGCTGTGAGTGTCAAAACAGAGGCATCAGTGTGTATGAACTGGCATGTTAAAGAAACCCCGTCCCGGTGTGGCGGCGAGGTAAGAGGTCACCTCTGACTGGCACTTCCTAGCATGTCATTCTTTCTAGGCTCTATTTCTCTTCTACTCTTAAACACCTCAGTAATTAATTGCATTATCAAAGTCCTGTCCCACGTGCCATTCGCTCAGTGAGTGCTGTGTCACCATCTTTAAGAACTCTCCAGAGCAACAGCTCTCTCACTCTGGGCAGGACCACCCTGGCGGGCAATTTAGAACTTTGTGGAGGTGTTTTTGTGGGTTTCACAATGATTTGGAGGGTATTTCTGGTGTTAATGGAGATGGTGAAAAGCTAGGAATCCCAGCGGTCTAGCCAGGCTACACCCATCCCACCTAGGAAAAGCCACTCCTACCCTCGTCCTTCCACGTCCCACTGGCATGTCTCACACATGCAGCCTGCTTATGATCAGCTCTTGTTTTATGTGTAAACAGAGACTTTTGTGTGTTTTTTGTGCAAACTGAATCTTCTAAACATTCATCAAGTGTGTCAATAAAAAAACTGGATATTGTTTGATTTAAAATTTGACCAAAAATTGTCAATCACTTTGGAACAATTCTTTCACCCAATATTTGAGGCACAGATACGACACAATCGAACCATTCTGCTTTCACAGCTGACATATTTTCACCAGTGTTTTACAGATGGCTGAAAGCTTTGGACCATTTCATGTTCCGTTTTCGTGTAATCAAGGTGAGACATTTACATGTGGAAATACATAATATCTCACTAAAAATCACTTTCCTTGAACTTTGCCACCATAGGAAAGCCAGGGAAATTTCGTTTGAAATTATATTTGTGGGAAAGTTCTGAGAATTTAATTTCAGAGCAGTAAAACAGACATTATATAATATCTGTTTTCAAAAGGGCATTGTGATGGTGGGGAACCATCACACGGGGAGGGGGAGCAAACGAGGAGACATCAAACCTGGGTTAGCACCTGTCCTCACATATTAACAGTGTGACCCCAACCAGTTCTCAACTCCTGTCTTCAGTCTTCACCTTTGCCAGGGACACTGCAGCACTCTTCTCATGGGAAGTCCATTTTTGTGCAGGTTAACTGAGATAATGTTCAAAGATGTACAGCACAATACAATGAACACATAAGGAGTCATTAATTTTACTATTTTTCCAGTGAAAGCAGCAACTGATATGTAAATGTTTAGATATTATTAATATTTAATTATATCCCCCAACTGAATATTATATTCCCCAACTGAATTCATTGTTTTCATTCACAAGGAAAATTCCTTAGCAAGACTAGGTAATTTTTGCAAACTACTATTAACAACAGCTGATACAAGTATTATACAAGTATTATATTATATAATATTTAATTATATTAATAATATCTAATAATATTGTTAATAACATCTATTATTGTCATTAGATATTATTTTCCTGATTAGGTAAGGTATCTGTCTTCTGCATGTTCAATGCTATAGTTGAGTGTATATGATATATGTACCTGCAAAAAAGGGTTTTAAATGTTGCTTCAGTGTTTAATACTTTACAATCCAAGAGATCTGTCTTCCACTCTCTGAGCCCCATTACACACTGCCTCCTCCTCTTAGTTTACATTGTTGCTGCATTACCCTGAATCAGAGAGAATAAGAAAATATCCTCTGCAACTTAACCTGATAAACAGGAGTCAAGGTCTTATATTGGAGAAGTGAACGGTCTTGACCCCTTTTTTTCCATAACCTCCAACCACATTTGCAGAACCAGGTAGGTCATCATCCAAGTAAAAATTGTGTCCTAAACCAGGTTGAGAAGAAAATTGCTATTATCCTTGAATAAACTATTAAGCATGTTTATGATTCTGAGTTATTTATTCAACAAATATTTACTTGGCATTTACTTTGAACAAGAGAGCTAGTGTGAATAATGAACTATGGAATTATAAATTACCATTCACTGATTCATTCTTTCAACAAATATACATTATCGTGATAGGCTCTGGGCCAGATGCTAGGAACACAAATATGAATAAGACATGGTCAGTGCCACAAGACTCTGAAGCCATGTGAAATAAGCAGCAGAATTTAAAAAATAAACACCACAATTTATCTCAGGGAAAGTTTGTAAGGTGGAATGTAAGCTAATTACTGAGTGTCCACTGTAACTAGGATACTATAGTATGATCATGTCACCTATAAATAAATATCCATTTTTGTTTAATCATTATATTCCCCAACTGAATTCATTTTTTTCATTCACAAGGAAAATTCCTTAGCAAGACTAGGTAATTTTTGCAAACTACTATTAACAACAGCTGATATAAGTATTAATGCATTAAATTTCATTAATCTCCATAAAAAATCCTATTATTGCTCATATTCTATAACATGGAAACAAAGGTGAGGGAGATTAAGTAAATGTTACAGTTTCACTCAAGGAGCCCTGGGATAAGCATACTGCCCCAGCCATCTGCTCCCACAGCTGCTCTCAGCCCCTCCGGGACAGTTATCTAGGAAGGACAACCCCAGCCTGACTCAGACCTCGTGTTCTCTGTCCTTTTGCATCTGGCTTTCTCTAGCTTCTGTGCATGTCTGGTGACCATGGATGAGACTTTTGAACTTTTAATGACCCGTGATTGAAAAAGAATTACATGAGTGGAACTGGTTGGAATGGTGTGACTTAGGCAATGCTCCTGCAATGGGAAATGCTAGATATGCATCTAAGAATTGCAGAAGTAAAGTGAATTTAAGAACTAAAATCCCACACTTGGGAGAGTCTCATAGATGTGAGTGGGGGGCCTGAGCCTTTTCTTTCCTGGGGTGTTTACCAATTCTGGATGAGGCCAGAGATGGAAATTTGGGGATTGGCCAGGGAGAGACTATGTGAGGAGACAGAGATAGTATACACTGAGGCACCATGGTTTGAATGGCAAAACCAGAAACTTTGGAGCGCTCAAATATGCAAAAACGTGACTGCACAGGACTCCGTTCATTCTGAAGTTGCATGAGACAAGAATCTAAAAATCTAAGTGTAATATCTCTGAGAAACTGAGATGACTTTGTATTGGTCTCCAAGTGCTCAGGATAAAAGAACTTGTAAGCTCTAAATTACAGCCATGGAGGCCACCCTAGGCAAAGCAGCAAGCAGAGGTAGATTGAGTCTTACCAAACCATGACCCAGCAGCACCAAACTTAAACGTGGAGAAGTGAAATAAATAGGACCCCTTAATAACTTTCAGCTAAAGATTATAGCCTATACCTATAAAAATGTAGACTCCAAAAATGAACTATCTACCAAAAAAAACTGTCTTTGCTAAGCCTCCTACCTCAAGCTATAGTTCCTGAACATAAAATATGAGCAATCAGGAGTGTGCAATAAACTATCATAACAACTATTCCATTTCATAACGTTCTTTAAAATGCCAGCATTTGATGCAGGTCAGTTAGTTCTTTCTGCAGATCTGATGTTTGCTCTGTTTGAATAGGAAACAGAGACAGATCTTTCACAAATGGGAAGGGGGCCAAGAGATGAGGGGAGAGACAAGAAAGGAAGGGAAGAGAGTGTAAAAGGAATTGAGTTGTTATGTTCATGCACCAACTGCCTGTGATGAATGTAATCCTGCACTACAAACACAGACTAATAAAACTGAAATTAAAAAAGAGATTTCTGAGCATATGTGTGACATAACTTAGTGATTTACTGAAAATGCTTATTAGAGAAGGAGTCCCTTTCATTGGCTAACCCTTCGAGGCTGTATGCCTTCATTTGTTCTTAGACAATGAGTAAAAACTTAAATCTTACACCTAACAGGAACTCCACCAACTCGGAAGCTACCTTGAAGTTGAGGGCATTTCTTCCTAATTTGGAGCCAGTTAGGTTCAGACTCCAGACACAGGGAAAATGTAGCTCAGGACTATCAGTCTTCTTTGTTCAAAACAGATGACTCTGTAAGTATTTGCCTAGTTAAAAATAACAGCATTCCTTCCCCCAGCCATCAGCTGAACAGTCTAGCCTTCTTGTATTTTTTTAACCCAGTCAGGGGAATAAAGGTCAAAAGGCTATGTACTCTGAATTAAATTTTTTTCACAGTAGGTTATGCCAAAAAGAATTTGTCTACCTTTGATGTTTTTCAAAAGATTCTCCTTACTTCTTACTGGGAAAAATGTAACACATTTACCTTACATGGCTACAATCGCTATCCCTTTCAGCAGTTTTTCATTTATCAGAAATTTAAAATTCCCAATAATTTTAATAACAATCTTGCTTGAATAATTCCATCTTACAATGGCTACCTGCTAATTGCAATTTGTTGTGCTGTCTGATTTTTATAATTCTCTCCTAAAATAGAGACATCATTTGACTCAGAAACTTGTGAGATGCTCAGGCTGTTTTTAATTTTCTCATGCCTACTTTCCCTTTCATCTCAGTAATTTCAAATAAATACAATTGGCACTTAGGATAATGCATTGGCAGAATATCCCAAATTCTTCTTCCCTCTCTCCATTAATCTATGTCCCCTACCAGCACCAAGAAATGAAATAGCCCCCCAAAAAAGATTACATGAACTTATGAATGTCAAAGCTTTTCTTTGAAAATTCAAATATAATTTACTGCTTTTATAAAAGAGTTACAGTGAAAGGATAGTTAATAATATGATTTTGACTACTACAGCATGGTAGATGTGAAGGAATATTTATATTCCAGCTGAGAAGGTTTCAGATTCATGAAGAAGCCTGCATGTGGTGTCTATTTTAACAGTTCATTAGATATTCCGAGTTGGTAAATGTTAAGCTTATCCAACAGTACTTTACAGATTCTTCTGGGAAAGAAGGTATGCTGTTATCCTATCCGCAGCCCTGGGAGTTCCTATCACACTTCCCATCTTAATGCCCAAGAGATGAAATAGAAAAACAGCCCTGGATGAAATATGTCAGTGTGGTTCCTGATCCCACAGATAAAGATCATGTGGTTGGAACTGCATGTAAATAATCAGCACCGTTGATTGTGATCTTGACAATTTTGCCCAGCTTGGGTCCTGCCTACCTCGAGATCATCTTTCTCCCCCGGGTGATCCACGATAGCCACAAAGGGCAATGGAAGGCTATAAACTTGGTCAAAGACGCATGGAGCCATGGGGTGCTTTGAGGGTCACTGAAGGGCAAGTATGCTTTGAGCACTGTTTGTAACCCCTCCTTTGTGATCACTGGTGGTGAACTGGGGCGTACTTCCTCTAATGATTCCCCTAAGGAAGGTTTTTTTCCCTAATGTTGGTGCCCTTGACCTTCAGATCAGACAATGAAATTAGAATGTTTAATAGCAGCAACCCTAGGAACATTTATGCTGCTCTGAATACCCAAAACACAGCAGCCTTTGTGTAATACGTGAGCTAATTCTGCTAATGTAGAATTTTTAAATTTACTTAGTCACTCAATAAACTTTTAATTAGGCTGTAGAGGTGAAATGACCCTCAATGCAAGCAAGAAAACAAGTCTTTCAACTTTCAATACAACATTAAGCTTGCCTAGGATATTTTAATATATAAACCATGTGAATATTCTCTTAAACAATGTCAGATATTAACTACAAACTAGTCTGCAGATTTTGTCAAGAAGACAGTTGGAGAGAGGTGATATTTCAACAAGATTGTTCATCTATTCATCTCTTTTAAAGAACTCTGGACTGTTTATCAAAATGGATTTCCTAAAAGCTACTTGACTCAGAGCACTAAGACCTATCTTCACTAAATTTATATTTTCCTCATATGCAGTTAGCAATTACTGAAAGTTGGTGAAAAACATTCCTGCAACCTGATATGGTAGAAAGAGAAACTGAAGGTATTAGAATTTAGAAGGAATCCAGAGACATTGGTTTCAGGCTTTGCAGTGTATCATCGTAGCTGGTTGAGAGCATCTTTAAAACTTTGTGTCTTACATTAGTGGTGGAACAAAATGCCTAAGTTCAGTAAAGAGTAAAGTAAATGAGATAACACAGATCTGACACAAAGCAGACACTTAACTGGGCTAAATCTACAAGTTAAATGAAATCTGTGGCTATTACGTTATTCACAGTCCTTCAAATGAAAAAGGAACATAGCTCACAGGTAGGACACTTGAGTGTCCTGGGTTTGATCCCAGCCTTGCAAAAAACAACAAAACTTTTAAAAAGAAGAAAGGAGAAAAAAAAAGAAAAATTTTTTTTCAGAATCATTTTATTTCCTTTTAAAAGAATGATCCAACTTAGACGTCAGCTACTAATTGTATTGGCTTTTAAAAAAAAAAAATTACCTAGAAAGTATCCCCTCCCAATATAGTCTTTTAAATGCTCTATTTCTTCTTTAATCACACAATCATGGCTTTGAAGACTCAGGAAGCATTCAGTTAGCTTGTTCCTAGAGTTTTATAAGTTCTCTTTCCTCGCAAAGTGTCTGCTAGATTTTATCAAAGTCCACAAACCAACATTAGGCTCCATACCTCTGAAAAAAATGGTCATTAATCTATATTGGATTCCTGGGAAGCAATAACAAAGTACCATAAACTGAGTGGCTTAAAACAACAGAAATTTATTTTTTCACAGTTCTACAGACTAGAAGCCTGAGGTCATTGTGCCGCAGGGCTGTGCTTCCACTGAGAGTGTGGGTAGAACCTTTCCTTGCTTCTTCCTGGCTTCTGGTGGGACCATCAATTATCAGCATTCCTTAGCTTGTCACTGCATCCCCCTAGTCTCTGTCACTGTCATCTCATGGCATTTTCCTCCTCTTATGAAGACACTTGTCATATTGGATTGAGTTGCACCTAAATGACCTCATCTTAACTTGGTTCCATCTACAACAATCTTATTTTGAAATAAAATCTTGATTGCCTGAAGTTAGAGTTTAACAAATCTTTTTTAGGGATCACAGTTCAACTTATAACTTCCTACTAATAAGAGAAATCTGAGCCCAAGTAGTAATTGCTTCCAAATGTCTCCTAATATATCCTTGATTATCCTGGGTGACCTTAATTCCTATGCACTTCTCTATAGGGTCACAAGATATTTCTCTTCTTCTCTTCATGGCTAGATGGTCCACCCAACTTTTAGATTCTCTGTCCTCCTGGTTTCACTAGGTACTCTCCTCTCTCAACATCTCTCTCCTCTTTTTAATTCCTTTGCTTTGCTCTGCAAATATATTTGAGCTTTCTCTACCTATTAACATTTAAAAACCTTTATTTTTTTACTCTATTTTCCACTTTGAATCTACCTTTTGCTGCTTGTCAGTCAAGGAAGGAAATAAACAATTCCTAGAACAAAATGAGTTGTCCTCTTTCTCATTGGGGCCCAAATTTGTGAAAAATAGATGAAACCAAAACTTATAGAACTTGCTGTCTCTGCATTTCTACCTCATGTGTTTATTCTACAAGATAACATAGACTAAAAGGCACTGTCTGTCTGTCTTAGTTACTTTTCTCCTGTTGCTGAGACAAAACACCTTATATCTAAAATTAAGATTTATGCAACTCACAGTTTGTAGAGTCTTCAGTCCATGTCACCTGGCTCCAAGGCAGAGGGGCACATGGCAAAGGGACAACAGTTCATAGTGACTGGAATGGCAGAAGACAGAAAAAGCAGCAAGAGCAAAAAAAAAAAAAAGGGCGGGGGGGGGGGATAGGCCTGTTTCTGTCCCTTTTATCTTAGTCAGACTGCTGGTATTAGGGTAGTGCCAATCTAATCAGTGGAATGACCCAGCAATCACTCAGCCTTAATCCCAGCATTACACTATGAATCTATCACAATTCATCTGCCTCAAAAAAAGCCCCACCTAAAAGTACATGAGGCTTTGGGGGTCATCTAGACACAAACCATAACACTATATCTTGTTTCAGGGCCCAAGCAGTGAATCAGACAGTTATAGCTTCTGATTTCAGAAGAGAAAATATGCTAAATAATACCTTCACTTCTTAAAAGGAGCTATAAGAGTGCATAATAAGGAGACCAGAATAGATCAGGAAATCAGAGGTTTTACTGAAGCAGTTGCAGAGACTGATGTGGAAAAAATTCAGAGGAATTCACTACATGAAAAGAGATAGAGGAAAAGATTACAAACTAGGGGATTAATTCACAAGTCAGAAAGACTTGATATAGAAAGAAATGTTGTGTTTTCAAGATCCTGGAAAAGGACTTGTGTTACTTTATTGTAGAGACATGGGAGTACAGTGATTTTAAAAAATGATGTTAGTGGACACACAATGAAAAAATCATGAATGTCTTATGTGCCCCATTGAGAATCTCTACTTCAAAGCAAAGGGAAAGGGACTTTAATCATGGATGTGGCCCAATCACTTTCAAAAGGATCACACTGGCCATAGGGAAAGAATAAATTGGATATTGAGTGATCTCAATACACAAGTAGAGCAACTAAACAAAAAATTTCAAAAGAAAAATCAGAACTGAACCACGCTTTGAATGAATGGACTTACTAGCTATCTAGAGGGTATCCTACCCTCCTGCAGCAAAATACATTCTTCTCAATAGTACACAGAACTTTTTCCAAAATAGGTCATTCACTAGTCCATAAATTCTACTTAAATAAAAATAAAAGAATCAAAATAATCTCATCTATGCTATCATCTCACAGCAGAATAAACTGGAAATCAGTCACAAAAGAAGCCACAGAAATTTTATGAAGATCAGGCTGCTGAACACTTTATTAAGTGTTCAAGGAAGAAATTAAATAATCCCTAGAAAAAAAACCAATAAAGGCAGCACTACATACCAGAGCCTACGGGACACAAGGAAACCAGCCCTTAGAAGGAAATTTATTGCTGTGAATGATCACATGAGGGCAACAGAACAAGCTCAAATAAATAAACTAATAATGCAACTCAAGAGATTAGAAAAACAAGAATAGTCAAAACTCAAACCTAATATAAAGAAGAAAACCATAAAGACCACAGCAGACAAGCATGAGTTCCTGAGTTTGATTCTTTATTCAAAAAAAAATATTCATGGCAGAAACTGATACTAAAAAAAATAAAACAAAGAATCAAAGAGCTGCTACTTTGAAAGAATGAACAAAATAAACTCTTAAGCAAACTTACCAAAATAAGGACAGCAAAGAACCATATGAGTGCCGCTAGAAATGAAAATGGCAAAATCACAATGGACACAACTGAAATCCAAAAAAGATCATTAGTAACTACTACCAAGAATTTTACTCCAACAAACTTGAGACTGTAGAAAAAATGGACAGATTCCTAGATACATATGAACTAATGAAACTGAACCTATAAGACATTAAAAACTCTGAACAATTCAGTAGTAGACAGTGAAATTGAGGGAATAATTTAAGAAGATAACCCTACCAACTAGAAAAACCTCAGGACCTGATGTGTTTGACATTGAATTCTATAAGAACTTCATGGAGAATGTAAAACAAATACTTTAATGAAACTAAAAGGAAAGTAGTACAAGTAGCACTTACAAAGTCATTTCTAAAAGCTAGCGTAACCCTTGCCTCCAAATCACACAATTATCCAATAAAAAAGAAAACTATACACCGATCCCTTTTTTTAAAGAGATTAAGACAAAAGAAGACATAGCAAAGCAGATCAGATCAGAACAATGCAAGCAACACAGCATTTTACCACAAGACAACCCATAATTAACAGTAACTACCATAATGTCTCTTTCTTTGAAATAGTTGAGCAGAACTTCATATACGATAATATCAAACATAAAAAACAATATAAAACCATTCAAAAGAATGAAAGTATTACGGGGCATTCAGAACCAAATAACAGAGAATGAACAATGGCTACTATATTATCTCAGCTTCCATAGAAAATTTGTTTATACTATCACACATAATAAAATCCAATAAGATATAATATGATAGAACCAATGGAAACAGAAGAACAAAAGCAATAGTAGGACTTCAGAGTAAGATGATATTAAATCAGCACTGGCTATCACAATGTCTTGTTTTCTTCAAAATAGCTGTTCATAGCATGACAGATAATAAAATCAAACAATCCCTGGATTGTTTGCAATGAATGCAAACATTATAAGGATTCAAAGCAATGCAATGGGGAATCATGACTACCATAAACTCTTATGTACTCTTACCATTTTATTACACTAGGGAGACTATATGGTGTTTATACATATGAGCTTGATCTATTTCGCTTATGAGTATGGTCTCAAGCTGCCTCCATTTATTTATAAATATCTCAATGTGATCATTCTTTATAGCTGAGTAGTACTCCATTGTATAAAAATACCACAGCTTTTTTTATCCATTCCTCAGTTGATGGACACCTAGGTTGTTTCCAAAATCTATTACAAATTGTGCTGCTGTGGCTGGGGATTTAGCTCAGTGGCATAAGCGCCTGCCTTGCAAGCAGGCAGTCGTGAGTTCAATCCCTGGTACCAATAAAAAGGAAAAAGACAAAAAAAAAATTGTGCTGCTATAAACATGGATGCACATATATCATTGAGGTATGATGTTTTCAGTTCTTCTGGGAATATGCCTAGAAGTGGAATAGCTGGGTTGAATGGGACTTCCAATCCCAGCATTTTGAGGAGTCTCCAGACTGATCTCCACAATGGTTGCACTAGTCACCAACAGTACAGGAGAGTTCTTTTTTCCCCACAGCATCTCCAGCATTTATGGTTGGTAGTTTTCTCGATATTGGCCATTCTTTCTGGAGGGAGATGGAATCTCAGTGTAGTTTTAATTTGCATTTCTCTAATGACCCATGATGATGAACATTTTTTTCATTTATTTATTTGCCATTTGTATTTCTTCATCTGAGAACTGTATATTCATTTCAGATGCCCATTTTTGGATTGGGTCTTTGAATTTAGAGATTCTGGTTTTTTTTTAATTCTTTATATGTTTCGGAAAGAAGTCCTTTGTCTGAGGGACAGTTTGCTAAGATGTTTTTCCCAGTTTATGGGTTTATTTTCACTATGCTGGAGATTTCTTTTGACAAGCAGAAACTTCTTAATAAGATGTGATCTCAATTGTTAATTCTGGGAAGTATTTCCCGTGCGGTTTAATTCCTGTTCATGAATTCTCTACCTACCCCTATGTCTTCAAGATTTTTACCTAATTTGTCTTCCAACAGATTCAGTGTTTCTGTTTTAATATTAAGATCTTTGATCCATTTAGATTGTATTTAGTATATGATGATAGGCACGGGTCTCGTTTTAATTTTTGGCATGTGGAGAGCCCCTTTTCCTATCTTTACCTCTTTTATTTCTCTCTTTTGTCTAATTACTCTGGCTAGTATTTCCAGTACTCTGTTGAATAGGAGCAGTGATGAGGGACATCCTTGTCTCGTTCCTGCATTCAGTCTTTGGCCATTTAATATGATGCTGGCTGTTGGTTTGGCATAGATGGCCTTTATCATATTGAGGTAAAGACCATCTATTCCAATTTTCTGTAAGGTTCTTATCATGAATGAATGTTGGACCTTATCAAAAGCTTTTTCTGCATCTATAGAAATGATCGTGTGATTTTCACTTTTGGCTTTATTGATATGGTGGATTACACTGATTCATTTACGTATGTTGAACCATCCCTGCATGCCTGGGATGAATCCTACTTGGTTGTGGTGTATAATCTTCTTGATGATTTGCTGCATCCTGTTTGCCAATATTTTATTGAGGATTTTTGCATCTGTGTTCATTAGGGACATGGCCTATAGTTCTCTTTTTTAGTTGGGCCTTTCTCAGGCTTTAGTACTAGAGTAATATTTGCTTCCAGGAATGACTTAGGAATAATTGCTTCCCTTTCAATTTCATTGAAGAGTTCAAGGAGTGTTGGCATCAAGTCTTTGTATTTCTTGTAGAATTCTGTAGTAAATCTAGGTGGGCCTGGACTCTTCTTTGTAGGTAAGGACTTAATTACATTTTCAGTTTCATTAATAGAAATTGGGTTATTCAGCGGTTTTACATCTTCTTGAGCCAGCCTGGGTAGTTCATATGTTTCTAGTAATCTGTCCATTTCTTCTGTGTTATTGAACCTATGAGAGTAGAGGTTTTTTAAATAGGTGTTGATGATCTTCTGTATTTCCACAGAGTCTGTAGTGATTTCACCTTTTTCATTCCTTATTGCAAGAATTTGAGCTTTTTCTTTCCTTTTTTAAATAATATTGACTAGGGGCTTATCAATTTTATTTATTCTTTCAAAGAACCAACTCTCATTCATTGATTCTTTGGATTGTTTTCTGAGTCTCTACTGCATTAATTTCTGCTCTGATTTTTATAATTTCCTCCCTTCTTTTGGCTTTAAGGCTTGACTTACTCTTTTTCTAGATGTTTGAGGTGTAGCATCAGATTGTTTATTTGTATTTGTTCTTTTTTCCTGATGTGGGAACTCAGTGCAATAAATTTTCCTCTGAGGACGGCTTTCATTGCATCCCACAGATTCCAGTAAGTTGTATTTGTATTTTTGGTTGCTTGTAGGTATTGTTCAATTTCTTCTTTAATTTTCCCTGTGACCCACTGATTTCTCAAGACTGTATCATTTAATTTCCATGTGTTTGTGGAGTTTTTGCAGTTTCTTTTATCATTGATTTCTAGTTTCATGGCACTATGATCTGATAACATGCATGGGATAATTTCAACTTGCATTTTTTTAAATACGTTTTATGAGCTAGTATATGGTCTATTTTAGAGAATGTCCCATGTGCTGCTGAGAAAAATGTATATTCTGATGTCGTTGGATGAAACACTCTGTATATATCTATCAAGTCCATTTGTTCACAGGTGTGATTCAATTCTGTTATTTCTTTGCTGATTTTCTGTCTGGTTGATCTGTCCCTTGGTGTCAATGGTGTGTTAAGGTCTCCTGTTATAATTGTGTTATTTCTAATTTGATTTTTCATTTCTATTAATACTTGCTTTGTATAACTGGGTGCTCTGGAATTTGGTGCAGATATATTTAAGATAGTTATCTTTTCCTTTTGAAATTTTCCCCTAACCAGTATGTAGTGATCTTCTTTATTTCTTAGGATCATTATTGGTTTGAAATTCACATTGTGTGCTTTTTTTTTTTTTTTTTTTTTTTTTTTTTGGTTTCTGTTGCATGAAGTATTGTTTTCCATTCTTTGCTTTCAGTCTGTGAGTTTCCTTTTGGGTTAGATGGGTTTCTTGCAGACCGCATATTATTGGATGTTGTTTCTTGACCCATTCTGCCAGTCTGTTTCATTTAATTGGTGAATTAAGACCATTTACCCTTAATGGTTATAACTGTTATAAAATGGTTTGTTGTTGACATGTCATCTTTCTGCTGTTGCATCTTGATCTTTCCATTCTGTTTAATTGCCTACCTTGCTTAGTGGTTTTTTTTCCTATGTGTATCTAGACTGTCTTTCAGTATTCTTTGCAGGGTTGGCTTGGTGATCATGAAGTTCTTCAGCTCTTCTTTGTCATGGAAGTATCTTATTTCTCCATCCATTTTGAAGGACAGTTTTTCAGAGTACATCAGTTTAGATTGAAAATCATTTTCCTTTAGGATGTTTGAGAAATTTTCAGCTGTTACCTCTGTAAATAGCCTCAGTATCACTTGTATTGTCCCCTTCTTTTTCATTTATCCCTATCAATCTTATGTTGTTTTTCTTTGCATCATCTTGTAGCTGTTGAATTATTATTTCCTAATTCCTTGTTATTTTTAAAAGATCTTTCCTTTCCTGTTCACTAGCTGCAATCTTGTCTTTGAAGTCTGAAATTCTATCTTCACTTTTATTGAGTCAGTTTTGACAACTTTCAGTGGAATTTTTGATTTCTTGTTTATCTCTTTGACTCTGCTTCATGTATTCTGTTTGTTTCTTAAATTATTCATCCAGGGATTTTATCTTTTTGTTTTGTTCTTCTAATTTTTTAACTGTGTCTTCTTTAGATGTGTTCAGCATCTCTTTCATTACTTTTATCTTTTCTTCTTTTACCTGGGAGATTATTTCTAGCTTGAATTCCTTTGAAGCTTCCTGGAGTTGCTTCTTTATTTCAGTTGCTATTATTTCAGGTATTTCGGGTGTATGGCATATGTTTTCTTCTATGTACATGGCTCCTAGGCTTTCTTGAAATGGGCTGGAGGTTTGAGACTGCATTTTGGTCTTTCGTTTTGTCATTTTCCAATATTTCCGTGTTTCAAGTGTTGTTCCAAGGCTTCCCTTGGGTGTGTTGGAAATCATCTCCTATGCCCTGTGCTCCTGGGACTGAATGGAGGTTGCTGAGCGTGGTCAAGTCAGGCCCTCAGGCCCTCCTGTACCACTTCCAGTGTTCCCAGAAGCGGGCCGGCACCTAACCACTGCGGATGATGGTCTAAATCTCTACCTGGGCAAGGACCGATATCCTGGAACTCACTTCACGTGCTCTTAACTCCCCTGATTGAAGAAGGTCGCTAGGCATAATCGAGTTGGGCCACAAAACCTCCCAAGGCTAGTCTAGTGTGGCTGGAAGCTGGGCAAGTCCTTGACCACTGGGAGCGATGATCTTAAAGTCTCGTGGGCTCAGGATGGCACGCAGGACTAAGCCAGCAGCTGAGTTTTCCTGGATTGAAATAAGGTCACTGGGCATGGCCCAGCCAGGCCTGGAAACTGCCGAGCCCAGCCTAGTGTGGCTGGGAGCTGGGCAGGTCCTTGACCACTGGAAGTGATGATCTTAAAGTCTCTGGGGGCTCAGGATGGCATGCAAGACTTACCCTAGTGGGCAGCTGAGTTTCCACGGATTGAAAAGTATACACGGATCTCTTCAAAAAATAGTCTCCAAAATTGGCAATCGAGCCAGGCATGGTGGCTCACACCTATAATCCCAGTACTTGGGAGACTGAGGCAGGAGGATCCTTGCGAGTTCAAGACCAGCCTGGGCTCCAAAGTGAGCTCAAAGCCTGCCTGAACTGCATAGAGACCCTGTCTCAAAAAAAGACAAAAAAAATTTGGCAATCAAATGCAACAAATCAGCATGGCCAAGTAGATTTTAGCCCAGAAATTCAAGGATTACTAAAATATGCATAGCAATGAATAGAATACACTATATACAGTAAAGCAAAGACAAAAATCATGTGATCATTTCAGTAGAGACAGAAAAGGCCTTTGACAAAACCTGACATCCATTCATGATGAAGAAAATAGATGTAGAAGGACCTTATCCAATCTGATAAAGGATGTTCATGACAAACCAATTGCCAACATCACAATAAATGGGGACAAGCTGGAATCATTATCTCTAAGATCAGGAACAAGACGAAGAATTTCTTCAATATAGTAGTTTTTAAAATAGTAGCTAGAGCAATCAGGCAAAATAAGTAAATAAAGTAGATAATTATGAGAAAGGAAGAACTCAAATTATTATTTGCAGATTATGTGATCCTTTACAAAGAGCCAAGTAAGTCCACCAAAAGACTCCTAGAATTATTAACCAAATTCAGCAATGTAGCAGGATACAAAATTAACACACAAAAATCAGTGACATTCCTAGTACTGATAATGAACCTATGGAGGAAGAAATTAGAGAAACAACACCATTCACAACAGCATCAAAAAATTAAATACTTAATAATTAACCTGAATAAGAGAGTGAAAGACCTCAACAATGAAAACTACAGTACTCTTTACATCCTGTTCCTGGATGTGAAGAACCAATATTGTCAAAATGGCTCCACTTTCGAAACTCATACAAAACTTTAACACAATCCTAATCAAAATGCCAATAGCATTCCTTGAAGAATTAGAGAAAACATTCCTAAGATGCTTACGAATTGAGAGGACACCCAGAACAACAAAAACAATCCTGGGTTGTTGGAGGTACTACAGTCCATTACAAAGTTGTGTTACAAAGCTACAATGACAAAAACAGTATAGTACTGGCAAAAAAAAAAAAAAAAAAAAAAACAGAGATGCGGATCATTGGAACAGAAGAGAGGGTACAGAAACAGCCTCAGGGACATTCAGTCACCTAATCTTTGACAAAGGGGCCAAATACCTAGGCTAGAGGAAAGGTAGTGCTGACTGATCGCCCACATGGAGAAGATGGAATCTAGACCTGTATCTTTCACCATATATTAAACTAAATATCAAAGTGAATCAAAGATCTCAATATCTTAGAAACACTTAACCTGATGGAAGATAAAGTAGGTAAAACTCTTGAAGTGCTAGGAATATGCAAGGACTTTTTGATTTTTTTTTTTTTTTTTTTTGTATCAGGGATTGAACTCACAACCTTGTACGTGCTGGGAAGATACTTACGCCACTGACCTAAATCCCTGGCCCAGCAAGGACTTTCTGAACAGAATCCCAATTGCACAAGAAATAATATCAAGAATCAATAAATGATATTGTATCAAGTTAAGAAATGGCTACACATCAAAGGAAACAACCAACAGAGTGAAGAGAAAACTTACAGAACAGGAGCAATTCTTTCCAGCTACACTTAAGACAAAGGACTAATATCTAGTATACATTAAATTTTTTTTTAAAAAACAAGGCACTTCCAAAATAAAAGACTGAATCAAAAACCGAGCAACTGAAATGAATAGGCACTTCTTCAAAGTACAAGTGGCTAATAAAGACAAAAAAATAATCAACATCACTGGCTACAAAGAAACAGAAATGAAAACAATACTGAAATTTCATCTTACTTTAGAAAAACAATTAGCATCAAGAAATTAAATAATAATAAATGCTGATAAAGCAGGAGAGAAAAAAAAAGCCCTGCTACATTGTTGGTGGAAACATAAACTAATACAACCACTATGGAAATCAGATAGAGATTCCTCAGAAAACTAAAATATAGAAATTTCATTCTACTCAGCTATTTCCTCTCTATGTGTCTTCCCAAAAGACTTAAATACATCATATTATACTGCAACACGCGTATATGTATGTTTGTAGCAAATTCCACAATAGTTAAATCTTAGAAGTAACCTATTTGTCTGTCAACCAGTGACTGGATTAAGAAAATGTGATATTTATACACAATAGTATACTACTATGCTATAAAGGAGGATTTGATTCACTCATAAAAAATGTAGGAAACATGAGACCATAATATAAAATAAAATAAATTAGACACACAAGCTTAAATATCACATGGCTTATTTAATACGAGAAGCCCAAGTATAAACAAATTAAAGAGCAAAATAAAAGACAAATAATAGGAAATAGGCAGATAGGTCTTGTGTTTGTTTGCTTTGTTTCGTTGTTGCTTGTGTTTTTTGAGACAAGGTCTCACCATGTAGTAAAGGCCAGCTGTGAACAAGCTTATGTAGCCCAGGATGCCCTCAAATTCACAGTGACTCCCCTGCCTCAGCCTCCCAAGTGCTGGGATTATGTACATGCTGCCACGTGGTTTTGCAAATGTGAAGGGAACCAAGAGATGGAGGGAAGTGGCAGGAAGGGAGGCTAAGGGGAGGTAAAAAGAACTAACACATGTTTGAATATGTATCAACTCCTCACTATGAATTAGCTATTATGAATTTCAAACATGAACAATAAAGATTAGATTTAAAGAGGGATGAATTGGGTGAGAGCAAACAGATGAGAAAGGACAGTTAAGGTAACAAGACAGGAGTGCAGCAAAGACTCTTAGAATAACTAATTGTATTATAGGAATGGCAGGCAAACAGTTCCTGAGCATGCTGAAGACACACTACAGAGACAGAATCAGGATGATTAGTAGTGGATTGGCTAACTGGGGAGCAGGATAAAGACATGCCTAACCCTAACCTCCAGGACGCTGGCTCATTAGCTGGACAGACAGCATCACTGCTAAGAAAGAACACACTGATTTCAGTGGTACAGGGTCAGAGTCAGGGAAATGATGAGTTCACACCAGGATGTGTTGACTTTGAGGAAGCCAGGAAAGCCCAAATACACATGCGTAAGTAGGCAGCCTCAATGTTAGTAAAACTGCTCAATATTGTCAGTAACCAGCCCACTGCTAATTGTAATAAACCATTTAAATTTTCGGCTATTCAAATTCTGTGGCATTGGATACTGTTAGCCATTCTTTCCTTGAAGCAAGAGCTTTTTATCTTTGATTTCTCCTTAGAATTCTGCCTATTCCTTCTCTGACTTGTCTTCCTTGTTCTAACCTTAGGATTTGAATTTCAAATAGAACCTTCAACAAATAATTCTCAAATATCCAATCCAATATCCCTCAAGACAGACTATAAAATTCCTCTATCTGAACTGTCTGTGGTTAGCTCAGATTCAAGAAGGACAACCCAAAAGAAGGTCTACCCCACCAGACTCATCTTTCCACTGCTGGGAAAAAATGCACAACATACACAATTTAAAAGAAAGAAAGGTTATTTGGGCTCATGGTTTCAGAGGGTTCAGTCAGCCATAGGCTAGAAGGGTCTGCTAGAGGACAGTTGCCCACTATGCTGGCCAGGAAGCAAAGAGAGAAAGAGTTAGAGAGAAAAGAATTAAAGAGAGAGGAGGGCAGGGGGCAGGCTATAACCTCAAAGGCCACTCCAGTGATGTGTGTTCTCCAATCAGGCCAGCAATACATCCAGCCATGAACTCATTAAGGAACTGTCCACCAATCACTTTGCTAGGCTCCACCTCTGAACATAGTTGAAATGGGGATAAGCCCACTACATATAAGTCTCTGGAGGACACCTCATATTTAAACTGTAATATTCACCAATCATTTTCTCTCCCAGTGTCTCCATGCTTCCAAATGCTCATTATCATTTACTAGAATCACAAGACAAACAAGGAAGATGAGGAATCATGGGCTCTGTCTCATCACAAAATTCAGACTGTTTCTCAGTCCTTCTGATCCATCCCAGGAAGCCCCTCTTCCCACACCCTCATCACTAGATCTAACACCTCTCTTATGAACAGTGGCAATCCTTGTCTAATGCAGGGCTGTCAAACTTTTTCTGTAAAAGTCCAGTTAGCAAACAATTGAGGCATTAAGAGCATTACCTGTGGCAACTATTCTGCTCTATCACTGTAGAGCAAAAGGAGCAATAAACAAACATAAATGAAAATTCATTGCAGTGATCCAAAAAGACTTCATTATATGGACACTGCAACTTAAGTTCCATAGTATTTTCTATTCTGTATCATTTTTTTCTTTTTAACTCATCTCTCCTCTACTTAGAAATGTAAAATTTTCTGTCTTGTCCTGTTGCATTTTTACTACTTTCAAAATAAGATGAAATGTAAAACTGTGCTTAACTTACAGGCTACACTGAAACAGATAGCAGGTAAGGATAATCCTGCAGGTTAGAGCTCAGAACCTTTGGTCTAACTTATCCCTCTTTTTCTAAGTGGCAGCCAGAGAGCCAATTTGAGCCTGTGCACATGATTCCCCTTCTGGAAAGCCTCCTAGGACTCCTTCCCAAACACCCTGGCTAGGCTGAAACACAAGTGTCTTCCACCAGGTGGCCCCAAACTTATTTTCTAAATTCCTATCTTACTAATGTTCTCAAACAAAATGGTCCTATGCTCCAGACAGACTAAATTTCTAGCTGTTTCCTGAGTCCTTTGGGTTCAGACATGTCTATCCTTTTGCATCAGCTCCAAGATAATCTACATAAGCCCCAAGTTAATATAGTTATTTTCCACTCTTTTTGGTAGCTAATGATAGCCCCAGGAAACATATGAAATAGGTGATAATAAACCCACAACCCTGCTACTTAGCCCTCATGAAAGTCTCACACTGTATTTTTCTGCAATAGACCCTTTTAGGAAGCTGACATAAAACAGTAAAATGACGTCTTAATTGAATTTCTGTGTAGTTCGAGTTTTTTGTCTACAGAACTTTATTTGAAGGATTCCCTTGAGGCAAGTAAGACAACATTTTGGGATGGGAATCAGCTAACCATATACTCAGATTCTGAAAAGTACCAAAAAGTAGAGAAGCCATTAGACCCAAACTGATTAGTGAACATACGAGGGATGCCATTCTTCAGAGTTGAAATTAAGAGACTTTGCTAACTGTCCATGCCCCATTCACGCAAGGCAGTGACGTCTCTCAAATGTACCCATCAATCCACATAAACTGAATACTTCTTAACATACCACTGAATACCCATTTCTAATTTCCTTTATACCAATTAACTAGCTACTAATTTCACCAGTGAAATTTTGGTTTTTTCTCTTTAAAATAAAATTCAAATTTAAAAAAATAGTAGTGTGATGCCTTTGAGGTGTGCATAATCCAATCAGGTTCACGCATGACCTTCTGCTTTTTTTTTTTTTTTTTTTTTTTGCTTAGAAAAACCTATTTACTAATCTATTTAGGACCCAGTTTAAAAATTGCCTATTATTTTAACAAATGTCCACCAATTCACTGGCATTTTTTTGATGGTATCATTTAATCATTTCACAGACACAGAAACTGAGGTTATGTGGTTGGCTCAAGTAAGGTGACGATGCTAGCATTCAAACCTGTAAGGACAGTTGTGCTGGTGTATAAGGACATGTGTGTGAGTAAACTTACAGGAACATGCTGCACAAAGAAAGACCTGATATGTTTAATAGAAGACCTAATTCAACAACCTGTCCTGCCCTTTGTATGACTATCTGCTCAGGGATGACTGGACTGAGACTGAATATAGAGAATTGCTATTATAAAAATTTTGAGATTCTGACTTTAAGATATATAGTTTAATTACACTGGTTTGAGATAAAACTAGCTATAATTTATCTTTTTAATTAGGTAGATATCAAGCTCCAATAAAATCTTTCCTCTGCAATAGTCAAAGATGCCTTATGTCCAGTAGCCTGACATGAAACAAATGCTCAAAAAAAGACTTACTGATAAATGCATCAGATTGGTTTTCCATTCATTTCAAAGTCTGACTCTGTTCCAAGCTCCCAGACACATCTTCTAACCAGTGTCCTTATAGAAACAGCTTCTTGACGTAGATTTGATGTACAGCCAGATTAACACAGAGATGCCCTTCTAGAATTCACTTAGTCAACTGTTATTGGACTGTGATAAGCATGGAGGGACAGTGTAATTTTCCCACACAAGGCATTTTTAAGAGCAGATAACTCACTCTTATGGTTACTTAAATTCCTTCGGCTTTTCAGGTACTCCCTTTAACATCCAGCGTAAGACAGAGACGGTCTGTGCATCTACAATCATATTTAGTGGCCTGGAAGAGTGAATCAGGGAAGTTACAAAACATCAGGATTTTCAGCCAGCATAGCAAAGCACAGTCCAAGTTCCCCTTTGGCAAAAGGACTGACCATCAGCATTTAAGGTGACTCTCCTCAGGTCACGAACAAGGACACATGCAGTCAACAAAGACCCAAGAGCTCCTTACACAATGACCTAATGTAGGTGTGGGATTATCCTTCATACCAGGATCGCCAAAGAGACCTGTGCTCAATGCAAAATGAGAAGCACAAATGTAAAAGCAACCATGCAACTTCTTGACCTTGCTGAGAGTAGCAAGGATTTCTCTATTTGGTCTTATGCTCTGACGATGACACTGGTTTTGATTAGCAAGCAGATGAGAACCCAGTACTCCTCATATTTTGTGCCTTAGCACTGCTCCAACTCTGCAGAGAGCAGCAAAAATAAGAAACAGGTTTGTGCTCATCGTGACACATCGTCTGTGACTCAGAAACTGATAATTCATCAAGATCACAGACCTTACCCTATTGGAGCCAAACGCCACGAAGGCTGTTTGTAGAGTGTGAGACAAAAATGACACTTTTTGAAGCAGAAGAGGGGGTAAATTTTAGAAACTAAATAATCCCACACCCTGGAGTTATTTGGAAGGTTTTTGTTTTATTTGTTTTTGAAAGAATACTATTAAGGGCTGAGGATGAAGCTCAATGATAAAGTGCTTACTGTCATGTGTGAGACTCTGCATCTGATCCCAAGGGAAGAAAAGAAGAGAGGGAGGTAGGAAAGGTATTAGTTACCTTTCTTATTGCTGAGACAAAATGCCCAACACCCAAAGTTAAAGGAGTAAATGTTTATTTAGTTCACAGTTTATGGAGGTTTCAGTTTATAGTTGCCTAGCTACAAGGCAAGCTGGCAACGCAGAGTACCTGTAGTTCATGGTCAGCAGAAGGCAGTAAAATAGTGAAAAAGAAAGCAAGCAAGCAGCAAGTGACACACAGTGACAGCAGCAGCCTTCTTTCTGTCCCTTGTATTTTATCCAGGCTACCTGCCCTAGCGCTCACACCCTTAATACTAACGTCACACCATGAATCAATCCCAGCCTCACACACTGTAGATTCAGCCTCCTCCAAAAAGATCCACCTATGACCACATGACACTCTGGGAGGACATCTAGACACAGGCTATGACAGGGAGGAAGGGAGGAAAGAAAGAGAAGGAAAGGACAGAACTGAGTTTATGTGTTCTGTCGTGAGTAAGGGGAAAGCTAAGGTTGTTTTATCAGTTGAGAAATATATGTTCACATGCTGATGGTCTTTTATGCCACAGTTGATTTTTCGGTGCCTCAGTTTATTTATAAAAACTGGGCCAATAATAGTACTACAACTTAGTCCATTGTAAGAAGTAAATTAACTGATATATGAAAATGCTTGCAAGATTTCCTGGCACAGGTCAGGTATTTAACTCAGTGGCATAAGTTTCTGCCTGGTAAGCATGAGATTGTGAGTTCAATCCCTGGTACAAAAAAAAAAAAAAGAAAGAAAGAAAGAAAAAGATTTCCTGGTACGTAGTAATAATATACAATTATTTGATGTTTTCTGATTTTAAGTGAAATGAAGGAATGATTGTTTCACAAAAACAATTTTACTGAATCCCCTAGGTCTTGAGATAAACTGTATTTAAGTTTCGCATTCTTTGGGCATATACTTCATGTAATTTATGATAGTCTCAAAACTAGAATGTGTAGGAAAATAATGCAGAGATTCCCTAAACCAGTTTTACAATTCCATCTGTGGAATTCAAATCTTTGAAGAATGACTGATGGTTTTATGACAACTGTGCCTCCAATTATCTCCTAAGGTGATTTCCATAGTTCTGGTCTACATAATTTAAGTGAGGCAGGAGTAGTACTGGACCATAATATGCAACACAGAATTATAGGAGCATAGCATATTTCTATTTTTGGTTCTCTATTTGGTGTATTACAGGGAAAAAGTTTCTAGGTTTTTAATCATAGATGATAAGCTAATCAATATCAAAATCTATAATATGTTACTAAAGAAATTCTCCACATTTTTTCACACAGGACGTGCATATCTAGTGTTGCAGTTGGATCTGGAATGTCCCCAGAAGGCTCATATGTTGAAACCTCAATCCCTAGGACAGCACATTTACAGTTGGGGAGCTCTCAGAAGGTGACTGGGTCATGGGGTCCTGACTTCATCAGTGAATTAGACACATAATTTGATGGCATTAATAGACACATAATTTGATGGCATTATTGGGAAGTAATAGAAATTTAGGAAGCAGAACTTGAAGACAGTGGTTCATTGGGGGAGTGATCTAGAGATATGTTTCTTACTCCTGTCCTTTCTCTTTCTTTTCTCTTCTTCTTTTCTTCTTCTCGTTTTCCTCTTCTTCCTCCTCCTTCTTTCTCTCTCTCTCTCTTTCCTTTCTATCCGAGCAGCCTCTTCCTCCGCAAGCTCCTGCTACATCATTCTGATTCACCTAAGGCCTAAAATAATGGAGCCAGCAGCCCATGGACTAAAACCTCTGAAACAATGGCCCAAAATAAACCTTCCTTCCTTTAATTTGCTCCTCAGGTATTTTGTCACAAAGGCAGAAAGCTGACCAAAACATTCAGCATGAAAATTTTAAAGAAATTTCCATACAAAAAGAAAATAAAATTATCTTGATCCAACCATACAGAGATATTCAGAAAATATGTGAATATTTCGATGTGCCTTGTCTTAGGATTCATACCACCAAATATGCACATAGGTATCACACACACAAAAATGAAATTTGGGTTGTGCATTTGATAACATTGTATTCACTTAATGTATCATGAAGAATGAATGTCAAAAGTGAGCATATCTTTAGGAAAGCAAAAGGTAGAGATCCTGGAAAACAAGCAATGGATAGGAAGGATCATCTCAAGGGACTAGAAGGAAGGGTCAGGAAATAAACACAGATACAGATCAGCATAAAAGGTAGTAATCCAGATACCAGGAAACAGGTGGGGTGCAATACCTGAAAATGGAATATAAATAGCAAATCAGAAGAAATAACAAACAAAAAAAGAATATAGTTATCAGACTTGAGACTATTGAGAAACTTGTCGTGGGACAGTGGCAGGTGTTATAGTGGTGATGCAGGTGGCTGTGCATGTGTATTCCGGGCCACAAGTGCTGGATCAGTTTTGAGGGGAAAGCAATCATGCAATAGACACAGCATCTTCCTGATCCCCAGACTAAAATTCCTGGTGCTGACAACTGAAAACCAAACATTCATTGGCCTGCCCTGATTTTCTTCTTCCAGGCTTCCCTCAGATCCTGTGCACATCTAACTCCTTGTGTTAAATTCCTTTTTGGGAGACTTCTGGTTCAGCACAGTCTGATAAAAGTTTGGGAGCCGTCACAAGCGTTCTCACAACAAGAAAAAAAAGCTGAAAATCAACAAGTCTTCTCATAGCCCTCAAAAAACTGAGGTCACAGGGCAAACTGCTGCCTCAAACCCTAGAGAGACAGGTAGATTTAGAGAATGGCAGCTCACTTAGCCCCAGGGCAGAAACTCCCAGCTGAAGCCAATGTAAAGCTCACATCTGGAGCTAATATGGGCCGGAACAGTAACAACAGTAATTGAGGAATTGCTGGAGGCTCCACGGAGACCAGTCTGAGAGTGGAAACCACCAAGGGCGCCCAGGGTTAGCGGCTCTCACACTTTCATGTGTTTTGTCTCAGGAAACCCCCTCGGTTCTCACTGTGAAGATCACTGAAAAACCCCTCAAGTTACCCACAGGGGAAGGGAAAGTAACAATTTTGAAATATACCTAGAGATTTCTAGTCTCCTTAACAAGGCCTGCCTTCAAGGCAAATGACTTTACAAGGGTCTAATGGGTAGGGTTTTACCAAAGCCTAGTTGACCTGGGGGGAGGGAAATAGCCACCTTCCATCTTTTATGTTCTTAAAATCTGAGGCACAAGAGCCGAAGCTGCGGTCTTTAAAAGCATATCAGAGTCCAAAGATGCAGCTCATCAAAAGACAAAACTAGCTGGGAATAGTGGCACATGCATGTGATCCCAGCACCCCAGGAAGCTAAAGTTAGAAGAGGGAAAGTTCAAACTTTCATAATTTGGGGAGCCTTCAATCAGAAAGAGAGTATGAAGAAATAGAAGGAGAGAGACTTCCCATGTTGGCCAAGAGACTTTAAATCCACAGCAGCCTATCTCTCCCATTGATTAAAACTTAACACGGGACAAGTCACAAAAGAAACTACTAAAGACCGAAAAGCAAACAATATTAAGAGTCACAGAGAGAGCCACAACAGCAACCTCAGCAGATAGTTTTTTCTCATATTTAATGGACGTTGGTTCCAGAGAACCATGGATAATATATAAAATACAAAGACAGTCAGGGTTTGACATTTGAAATTTTTCTGAAATTGGAATATACTATTTTCTCAAATTAATTTACATCTCACCCAAGTATATAAACTTCTTGGAATTTGTATTAGAAATCTCAAGTATTACAGATTCCAAGGTGGGGGCTGAATCTTGGTGGTATAGTGGATGCTTAGTGTGCACAAGGCTATGGCTTCAACACCTAGTGGGAGATGAAAACACTTTCCAAGTATACTTATTTCCATCAATAAATACAATCAATTCCTACACAGTGAGCTACATCTCAACCTCTTTTATTTTTATTTTGAAATAGAGTTTTGTTAAGTCACTAAGTTGCCCAGACTAGGATCAAACTTACTATCCTCTTGCCTCAGTCTCCTAGAGGTGTACTTAAATTATTGGCATTGCCAACATGCCTCGATGAACAAAACACAAAACAGAAAGTTTATCTTTTCAAAGTTAAAAAACCATTTTAGGAATTGTTTCCATGGTGTAAAATTGTTCCCAATTTGGCAAATAATAAGACCTGAAATATTGCTTTGGGGTTCAGGGATATAACTCAATGGCATAAGTGCCTGCTTGGCAAGCACAAGATCATGAGTTTGATTCATAGTACCCCCCAAAAAATATTGTTTTAAAAATGAATAGTCTTTGTTCCTTGTTCCTAGTATGTGACTCCTGTCTTAGGTATTTTCTTGTTACTGGGTTAAAAATATCCAACAACAATAAGTTAAAAGAGGGAAGGTTTATTTTAGCTTACAGTTTGTAGAGGTTTCAATTTATTGTCAGCTGACTCCAAGACAGGACAGCATGGCAGAGGAGCAGAGCAGAGGAAAAACAATCCATAGCATGGCAGGGAGGAAGCAGCAAGCCTCCCTTTCCCTTTTTCTTCCATTCCTTTTCCTTTTTAATCTAGATATCACACACCCATAATACAGTATCACACACCCATGATCCAGCCACTATCTAAAAGCCCCACTTAGGCGCCCATGAGGCTTCTAAAACTTGGAACCTCTGAGCTCAGGGTGTTTTTCCTGTTCTAATGTGATGATGGGTGGCTGAGAGGTGCAAAAAATGTGGCTTCAGAAAGTATCTGATATTTAGAAAGATTAAGGTATAACTAAGGAGTGGGACTTTTAACCCTATCCTCTTGATCTCCAGAGAAGGGGGTTAAGAGTTACTTACCAGTTGGCAATGATTTAATTAATCACATCAACATATGTAATAAAATCTATTAAAAAATCCCTAACCAACAGAACTCAGAAAGTTTCCATATCCACATGCTGGCATTGTAGACAGCTAAGTTAGACAGAAATTAATATGCAGTCAGAAAGGGATTGAGCCCTCAAGAAAGTCAGCATAAAAAACAAAGCCATCAAGATGGAGACACAATGGTTATGCTTACATGGTCCCTAAGGTATAAATAGCATTTTAAAATTATCCTAGAAGTAGCACCACATGGTCCAGTGAGTCCAGATAGGGATTGGACACCCAAAACTGACTTCATGACTTTCCTATCCCCAAATGCCTTTGTCCTTTTCCACATGCCTGTACTACATAAGTAGTTTCCCTATTGGGTCAATATAAGCTGAGCGGCTATTACAATCCTACAGGATAGGATGTATATATATGGCACATTGTACCTACATTGTGACTTTGCTGTCAAAAGCCTCGGTGGCCACCCACATGGGATCCCTTCTGGAAATCCAGGAGCTATCTTCCTTGGCTTTATTCCAATAAAACTCTGCTGACTTCCTGCTTTGGTATACAACTTCATTCCTCCATGTGGAGACCACAAACTTGACATATTTGACATCTAACAGGTCAGAAGTTATATTTTTCCTATATTTCTGGCAAGCTAAGTATCCCAACTCTGTGGGCATAGAAGCTCCTGTGCTTGGGAACCCTCTAGACCAGTGGTGATGAATCTATGCCACACATGCCGTGGAGAGCTATTTGTTTCACTGGAAACTCTTGTTATTGGTTTTCTCTTAATGTATGAATTTTTCAAACTAAATTCATTATTCAGGTTTAATTGCAGTGCTGGTATTTGCAAAACATAAGTGGGTTTGAGGTTGCAGTTTGGGTACTCGGTGTCTAAAAGTTTTGCCATCACTGCTCTAGACTTTACCCTGCTTACCTCTTTATTGGGCTACTCATTCGTAGTTTTACAATATCCTGGTAAACACAAGCTTTTTCCTGAGTCTTGGGACCATTTGCCACAAATTATTGAAGCTAAATTAAGAGAAATTATGGGATTCCCTGGTTTTGTAACCATATCAGATAGAATTGTAGGTAGTCTAGGATCCCTATATAGTTTCATGGGATTGAAACCATAAATCTAAGGAGTCTAATTCCAACCCTGGGCAGACACTATCAGAACTGAACTCATGTAGATCATGTCATATATAGTATTATAAGTGCTCTGAGTGAAGGATGATCAATAGCTAGTTGTATACATCACTGAGGGAGACAAAGAAAAAGTGAATGTATTTCCCAATGAAAAGAAAAGTGTACCTTAACTTCTCTGAAAGATGTCATGCATGATTTCAATTCCAGTCAGTTAAGAAAGATGTGACTTGACTTTTTAAATGTTTTATATATTTGAGCTGAAGCTCAAAACAAAATTCAAATGGAAAGAACTTATAGAATGAATCTGGCTAATCCCATTGAACAGTAAACTTGTGCACAGAAAACCCATAAGGATATGCTAAAGAAAAAATACTGGCACTGTAAAATCAGTAGTTCCAAATTTATTCAAAACCATTACCATAGTTATAGAGACTACAACAATGAAATTTTGCAACAGGAGAAAGAAACTGAATTCATCTCTGTATTCAACCAGGAAAACGGAATTTATAGCCAAAGATGGGAGAGTGGAGGTTGGTAGATGGGAATTCACTAAGATTCATTCAGAAGTAAAGAAGAATCCTGGCTAAAATGACCTAACAGGATGAAGGCTTAGACATCACCCAGGGATGGGGGGTTGAGCAGATATCAAAGGCGACCCAGATATCAAGGATGGGAATTTTGGCTACACTGATTTAGCAGGATTTTTTCTAAATATGGACACACCCAAGGAAAAGGCCTAGTTGAAAATGAGCTCAGAAGAGGCTGACTAGGGTCCGGTCAGAGAGAGAATCTTGTCATTTAGCACCGCATTAAAGTTTTACTAATTGAACCTCACAAATTTGTGCGGGGCCTGGTGAATTCATTCTTTCTCAGTTCAAGTAGCTTAGGGATTCAAAGAGGTAGCCCCACTTTCTCCTAAAGTTTGGCACCTTTAGAGGCCACACTAGCCATCCCTTCAGAGAGTAAATGTGGCAGACACAAGCTTTTGGGGTCAGGGGATAATTAACCTGAATGACTGCAACAAAGTAAGATAAAGAGCCAGGTGTGGTGGCACAGACCTGCGAGCCCAGCACTTGAGAGACTGAGGCAGGAAAGTTCAAGGCCAGCCTGGGCTACACAGGGAGACCCTGTCTTTAAACAACTGGGGGAAAAAATATAAAAATGTGTCATTAAGTACCCTAGTGACTAAACTAACCGTGAAAGAAAAGCACAAGTCATTGCTTTGCGGGCAAAGACATTAATAAAGTACTTGTGGAAGTACATGGACTCAATTGTCTTCCCATTTCAGGCTGCCTGAGAATAATTCAGTCCCACTAGACACAATTGTTATTATTCTTGGGCACTACTTTCTTATATTCTTTGCATTTTAAATCCACATCCATAAGATCTTGTGGAAAATAACAGAGATAACCCAAGTAAAGCTCATAGTGTACTGTTTAGCATATTTCAATTGCCTTATTTCTATTCCTTGTTATTGCTGTTAACTTCATTTTCCTAAAGTTACTACTGGATTCTATCCAACTTCCATACAAAGGTTACATAACACTTCACCAAAGTATCTCTATGCAGAGCATGGATAAAAGGAAACGCCTACACTTTAAAAGCATTTTTAATGTTGGCTTTATCTTTTTTTTTCTTATATCCAGTATTCTGGATGATCTGATCATAGAAGGGAGTGAACTTCACATTTGTTTTCCTTTTTCCCTATTTCTTCCAGCTTTACAACACTCATTTTCAGAGTAAATAGAATGATTTGCTCTGCCCTTTCTGTAGTCAGACACTTAAACCCAAATGAGATTCCAAAGAAGAAAATAACATCACAAGCACTGTCAAGGCTTAGACCAGATGCTACCCTGTTGTTTTAGCACAGTAATTATGTCAGCATTGTTCTGCCCCAATATTATTAGCTGACACCACAAGGACTCAAGTATGTCAAGACTGGTTGCTCTTCCCTCCTGGGCCATTCCCACATCTTTTTTCAGTGCCAAAGCCCATCGCTGGTTATGACTAGTTTGGCTACTTTGTCTGCCTTTCTGCATTCAGAACTAACCCTCTCTAAAGATAGAAAGTGGTTAAGTAGTCATTTGTTCATTATTTGTTCTAAGTTTCCTTATTTGTAAAGCAAAAATACTAGTATCTGCTCAGCACATAAAAAAGTTTGACATTATTATTAGCTACCATGATTTTCATTATCATTTTTAACAAAGTTAGATCTTACCCCTGACATCTATGCTTCTTTTCAATGACTTTTCAATGATTTCTTAATTTCCCTTGTAGAATTTCCAAAGTCACTTCACTACACAGCTGCCTATAAGAGTATGCCTATAGACAGTCCCAAATTATCACTTAAAGGACTGAACCATATCTTCTTATTTATCCACTACAGAAGCTAGCAAAAATATTAGCAAAGTTTTTAACACAATTTCCTTTTATTTCAGCTGCATTAAAAATCACAGAAGTTGCTTTATCCTTTCCGTGTATTTTTCAAAGTTGTGAAAGGATAATATGGACTGTTTCTTCATTGGGAGAAAAGAAAGGAGAGAAAGAAAAAGGAAGAAGGGAAAAGAAAGAAAGAAGTAAAAATTCAAGAAAGAGAAAAAGAACAAATAGAGAGAGAAAGAAAAAGAAAGAGGGAAGGAATCAGAGTCAGCTATGAAAAAAATGCAGAAGTTCTTAGCCCTAGATTAAGCACATCTGTAAGGAGAAAAAGCAAAAACAAAAACTCTTGAAACAGAAGGGTTTCCAAAATAATGGCTTTCTTTGTGCTCAGTGATCATAAAAACAGTAATTATTCTTTGGAAGTAACACGGGGCTTAAAACATTTGCACAGCAAACAAAAATCAATCATTGATGTTTCTAAGTTTGAATGAAATAAATGTGAGCCCATAATATTTGCGACACTGAGAAAAACATTTGCTTTAATAATACAGCTGTTCATTCATACTGTGTGATGGATGCAAAAACTTTTTTAAAATGTGTGCATCGTATCAAAACCACTTGGAACCACAGGTGTCGAATAATAAAGTCAGAGGCAAGAGCCCACTGTTCCATGGCTACAGACATATGGAACTCATGTCAGAAAGCTCAGCCCCACCAGTTTAGAATAAGCAGTGTCACCGCCACTGTTAGTTCAGTGCTCGCAACCTGGACTTACTTCTCAGTGCTATACCCTATGTAGTTTGGTCCCTGCAGAGAAGTCTAGTGACTTTGCAAAGTAAAACAAATCAATCATTACCTTGCCAATAGTGGTAGTTAAGATACACAGCCTCAATTTATTTTGAGGCTCAGTTGCCTACTGTATCTGAGACTTCAGATAAATTACCTCTTAGCACATTTCACCTATCCACCCATTCATTCAATAAATGCTGTTAAGCACCCACAAGTCACCAGCCACCGTGTTAGGCTTTTGGAGGTGTGTGAAAGTGAACATGGTCTTTGAGGTAGACACTCTACATTGGTGGACCGATGCCCATTTGCTGCCATTCCACAACTGGCGACATGAATGCCTTAGCTTCCCTGGGTCATTTTTCTCATTTGCAGAATGTCTGGGTTGGCATACAGTTGTTCTGTGATCTCATCCGCCTCTGTGAGGATAGCTGCCTGAATTCTGGGTGTTATTAGTTAAGTTCCTGCCTTCTATAAGCATTACTAGAACTGAGCTATGAAGGAAATACAAAACACGAAAAACAGGCTAAAGCCTCCCAAACTGTGAGAGGAACAGGCCACTGTCCACATGGTGTGTCCATGCGAGAATGACAAGCCACCTCAGGCTTAGATATAAGCTCTGCCAAAGGTTCCTTCAGTGGAGGGAATGCAGAACTTGGCCGATCACATCATATTCTTCCCAAACCCCAACAATTTTATACTGAACAAACTAGGTAAACAAATCAAGGCCCCAAAAGAATACCAGCTGAGTGAAGCTCTCAACAATCTTGAGGAAGGAGAGGCAGATTCAAATATTTCACCTTGGTCATGAGCTGCACGCTGTAATGAGGAAGCATGTTTGTGGGAAAGAAAATTTTCTACCAAAGGTACAGATTTTGCTCTTTGATGGTGGTCGTTTTGCATAACTTTTGTTATCCCA
Source organism: Cavia porcellus (assembly GCF_034190915.1). Classification (NCBI taxonomy): domain Eukaryota; kingdom Metazoa; phylum Chordata; class Mammalia; order Rodentia; family Caviidae; genus Cavia; species Cavia porcellus. Next base: position 43,526,437 of record NW_026947497.1, read on the forward strand.
TGTATTGATAAAGTCCAGACCGCATACATTTTCCTCTGGTAGGGGCCGGAACATTTGGTATCAGGCAAGGAAGAGGACAGACTTGACAGTCTTAGAAGCCATGAGAACAGACCTTAAGCAGGCAGAAAGCAAGAGTGGAGTCTGCCCTCTTGTCTTCCTTTTGTGGTCTATATTTTGACAAATCATGCAGCTAACAAATGTGATCTCAGATAGAAGGGAATAAAGAAAGTCACTGAAATGTGATTTGAGGAAAGAAGGTGAGAATTCAACGGAGGGAACAAAAAAAGCACATGAGTTGACTGCCTTCTCTGGTTTAATCTTGCTCTAGTTTCAGTTTCGCTTTATTATGGGTGCAGCCGGTAGTAAATTTTGTTTAACTGTTTACTCTTGTCTCAGCAGGACTCTTCGGTGTGAACAGAAGAATCAGGTATTAGTTAAAGTTGAATCAGAGGAGCAAAACAATCAGAGTGACTACCTCTGTGTCTCCAAGCAATCCAAAATATTTACAATAATGTCAAATAAAACATTATGGCATGTCCTCACCACTTTATTTACTGAATCTGGTACCATGAGACTTCTGATTCTTCCTGAAAGTCAAAATGAGTATGAAAAGTAAACGTTTTGAATCCTTTCAGCACATCAAGGCAGTTGTCATAGTGCACTAAGAGTAAAGGCACTAAGGAAAGATCACCAGAAGTGCTTTGGAGAATGGCAAGAGAGTGTCAGCAGAAGTGTGTTCAAAACAAAGCAGGGATACTTTTAGGGAAATCCATTGCATTAGGCCTTTTTCTGTAATGTACTTTAAAATTCAGACATTCACCATATTTTTGACCAGACTTCATATATTGTAAGGTATTTATTAGAGGAACTGGAGCACAGCAAGTGTAAGATCTGGTTAAATGGTCTATAACAGTAGTGGTAAACCTATGGAGTGCATGTTATTGTGTTTTTGTTTAAAGACAAACATTGCTGTAGAGTTGTTTTTTTCCTAATGAAAATCTCAGGTTTAACTGCAAAGTTGGCACTTGGCAATAAGTAAATGGGTTTAGAGTTGCAGGCTGGCACTCGGTCTCCAAAAGGTTTGCCATCACTGGACTATTTGAAGTTGTTGCCTTTGCATCTGGTACTGGATCTTGAATTAAGCAGGGCAACAAATTGCTTGGGGAAAATAGATGTGATGTGAAGAAAGACAAGCTGGAACCCACAGAGACAGACCAGAACTGTATTGGTCTCTTGCTGCTTGCAGACATCCAAGAGTAATGTGTCACACAGGGAGAAACCGGTGCTCTTTGTCACAGAGATAAGCATGCATGTGGTCTGCACTCGGAGAACTGAAGTGGAATCCAAAGGGATCTGGAGAAACCATACACTTGGCTGTATGCCCAGCTAACAGAATGAGCCAGCAGACAGATGATAGTGTACATCAGGAGCAAAAGCAGCTGGTGCCTCTGGATCAGTCTTCGGACAGAAAAAGAATATGTCTGCTTCTTCATCTCTTGTACCTCACGCAAATGAACCTTAAGTCAGAAGTATATAAGAAGGGGACTCCTCAGAAATGCAGTTCCAGTTGAGCTACAAATCTGCCTCAATCCATTTTTTCACACTCATGCAAGATAATTAAGGGAGAGAACAATACTTTCAGATCATGAGACAACAGTAGTCATCAGGGCCTGGGGGCTGGAGCAACATGGGCCAGCTGCCTTCCCCCCAGAAAATTCCCCTTATGGTATAAAATCATTTGCTTATAACATGGGAATATTTCCTCAAATGTATCTTAACCAGAGGTAGCCTTCGATGTTCCCAACTCGTTAAGATTCTTAAATATGTACTACATCTCATAAATATAATTAAGATCAGAGAGAATGCTAGGACCCATCTCCTTAACTTTTTCTTCTTACTTCATTACCCATCTTGCTTCATTCCTAGATGGCTACAAAATCATGGGCCAAGAACCTTTTTACCAGCCCCTGTACCTGAAGAATAGATCTGACTCTACCAGTTTAACACTGTACACATTTGGCATTCCTAATTTCAATAGTGGATTTTAGCCACTATCGAAAAGATTTCCAGTGCTTAAAGATAAAAGATGTTTTTCAATAACAATACTAAAATTAAAGATGAGGGGACTTCTGCTTCCAGTTAGGATGTAGAGAGACTTAAACAATCGCTGTACTCACACAAGAAAAACTGGATAGGATAAAAATTAAAAATAAATCATGGTTTTTAGAAACTATCAAAGAGCTAAGGAGTATATCTGAAGAGATATAAAGAAATGTAAATGAGCTAAATTCCAAAAAGGAACAGTCTGTCTTGTTTTGTTTTTTAAGAGAGGGACAAAGACTCATGAGGGTTTCATCTCTGGTGGAACAACAGAAGGGCCAAACTTACTCCTGATAAGGATGTCGGAAACCAATGTACTGGGCTTCCTAAAGGGAAGAAAATGACCTGTGGACACGGAGGGTGAAATCAGAATGCTCGGAAAGGTCCACTGAGTGATTCTGAGCCTTCCCTGTGTACACAGCAATAATCCACCAAAGGCTGGAGGCAAAGAGAGAACAGAGTAAAATCCCTTCCCAATGTATCAACCTTCCACTGAGTGCAAGCCAGCCCGTCTGCCAAGGATGAGGCTGGGACAGCAAGGCAAAAAAGGATCTCCTGAGGCATAGAAGGCCTGGAACAAAGCCACAGGACAAAGACGGCTCCCTCTGAGATGCAAGAAGCTCATGGTTGGGTATGTGTAAGAGAAAGGCCACTAGATTTTCACAGATTCTCATAGTCCAAGCTAACAGGAAACACTGAGCCTTCTTTTAAGACATTTGAAGTCAAGAGTAATTAAATTTCAATTACAGATTGATCCTCTCTGTACCCCTCACACCGCAAACCTAGCAGCTCCACAGAGGAAAGCCAGAAGCAAAGGTCCTTCCAATGAAAGGAATTACACTTTACTAGAGGTAAATACATTATTTCTCTTCCACCTCTACTATTTTTTAAACAAATGATGTTGCTCATAGAATAAAAAATTACCAAGTATATAAATAAAGAAGCAGGGAAATGCAATTTAAACTCAAGATAAACAATAAATTATACAGCATTTGCCTGGCAAGCATGAGGTCCTGAGTTTGCTCTCTGGTACCAAAACAAAAAACATTTTTTACATGATAATTAAAGAAATTAAAGAAGATGACACAGAGGTGGAATGATTTTGGATTTAGAAAAATGAATGCAAGATAACTAACACGTTAGAAACCATGGAGCTGAGGGAGTTACTCCCTTCCATTCATTTAATTCCAAACAGTAACCTAGGGCCGTTCTTCCTGTCATTGTCCTAAGCTGAAAAATTAAATAACACAAACTCAGGAGATCTTTGATACTCTAGGTGAAAGCTCATGAGAATTGGATCTCCCAGCCTGACTGTCAGTCACCTTTACCGTACTCCCAACTCATTAAGAGTTCATAAATATGTACTACATCTCGGAAATATAATTAAGATCAGAGTGAATGCTGGGACAAGCACGTGTGCTGAGAGCCCCTAAAAAGACAGCACCCTGTCAAGCATTCCCGTCGATCACACCTGAGGATTCAAGGGGAGATTCAAGTGCACCTCCTTTACATTCCGAGGGCCTGATTTATCAGAGGTTGCGGTTGCTGTTCCTGTGTGCTCAGGCTTTTGTTCAGTGCTTGTAGTTTTCTGGCACCCTGGCACCATTTTTCTGTCTGTGCCATATCTTTCATTGCAAGGACTTGCCTTGAGGATGACTTCCGGTGATCGCCAATAAACAAATCTGCTTGCTGCCTGATACTGGGTGTACACTAGGCAATTCTCTGTTCATCATACATAAGAGACTGTATTATGTCTGCCTAGTCCATGGTAACATAACTATCTGAATACGTTAAATAGGTGGAAGGGTTAAGACACTCATAAACACAAATGGCATTTCTGCAAAGAAATGGAAATTATAAAAGAAAATAAAATGGGAAGCCTAAAAACTGAAATTGCAACATCAGAAATCAAAGATTATTCCATAGTCTTAATAGAAAATAAGACTGTGTATAAAAAAGAAACACTGAAGATGAATCAATAAACACTATCCAAATTGAAAACAAAATTTTAACTGAGCAAAAATACAAAGAATCTGAAATCTGCGCAACAACATAAAGTGGTCTAATATCCATAAAATTAGAATTTCAGAAAATGAGAGAAAAAATGAGATAAATAAATGCTAGAAGAGAAATTGTCTGATAATTTTCCAAAACTGATGAGAGATGTTGAGCCACAGATCCAAGAAGTTTAGCCAACTCCAAACAGAATACAAAAAATACAAAATGCAAGTTAGAATCATAATAATCTAGGGGAAATTTTTATGTTATAACCCATGCTAAGATTTTTTAGGACCCTAAAAACATGAAACAAAGAAAATAACTTGGACTTCATCAGAATTTTTCTCTCCTCAGGAGACTCTACCTAGTGAATGGATAGGACAGACACTATCTGGGAGACAATATTCACTACACACATGCATGACAAAGGACTTGCACCCAAATTACTAAAAACTCCTACAACACATTAAACAAATGGCATCGAATTTAAAAGTAACAAAGGATTTGAAAACTCTAGCGAAAGTATATTAATTAACCAATAAATACACAAAAAAGTACTCAGTATCATCAGTCATTGACAGCATACAAATTAAAAAGCACAATGACGTTCAATTTCACGATCTCTAAGTGGCTGCTATGGGGAAACTGGTAATAAATGAGTATTAACAAGGATGCAAAGCAATGTTAGAGCCACTTTGAAAGCTGAGATCCTTATGAAGCTACATTCTTAGGAATTGAAGTGAGTAAAATGCTTGGGTAAGACATGGTGGCTGCATGTCATCTGGGGGGACGCGGATGAGAACTGCCTTCCAAGTGCTGGCGGTAGGAAGCACCAGCCCAGCTCTGGAAACCACAAGCAGAGGAAGTACAGAAACCAGACTTCACTGCCTGCAGGATTTTGCCCAGAGCTGCCCTGCACGAAACAGCCAGAAGTAATTTCGAGATCACAGAAGTGCTGATTTTTAGTGGTGGCAGCTCGCTGCTGGCATCCCACCAGAGCGTGTTTGATGGCTCCCCTCTGCACCACACCGGACGTCTGTGGCTGGCAGTCGCCGCCGTTCTCTCACCTTGGGGTGGCCAAAGGGGAAGCGGATTAGAGCTAGGTGGGCTATCGGTGAGAATATTAAGAATTATATTCCATGACTGACTGCCTGAGATTATGTACGAGGTGTGACTGTAAAGTAATGAGAACCATTTTCACGCGTGACTTGTCATATGTTTTAAAAACACCTCGTAGATGACTATGTGTCATATTTTTCTGCAATGTTTGAAAATGACCACAGTCTAGAATTTGGCAGGAAATGTTAAGATCATTACTGACTACACTCTTGCAAAGAAACTATACTCTGGTTTCTCTTTGCAGCATACATGTAACTTTAAGACTATGAAGAGTCTTTTCATATGCGAATATAAAACTCCTAGCTATTTTCTTTCAAGAAAAAAAGAGAAAAATATAAAGGTGTGATCATCTAAACTCCCTAGGCTTTTGACAGTGCTTATTAATTACTGGATAATGCTGATAAGTAAATTTTTTGATAAATATATAATGAACCTATATTTGAAGTTAAGGAAGGTCATTAATTAAAATTATGAAAATAAGAATAACAACTCAGAATAATTATCATTATTCTTGTTACATTTATTATGATTATCCAAATGTCATCTAACAGAATCCAGGTAGGGACTGAGCAGATATTCAGACCCAAAGCAAGCTGAACATGGTGGTGTACATAATTTCTCCAGCACTCTTAGAGGCTGAGGCAGAAGGATCTTAAATTCAAGCTCAGCTTGTGCAGTTTAATAATATAGCAAGATTCTATCTCAAAAGTTTTTTTAAAAATGTTTTAAAAATTGTCAGGGATGTAATTTAGTGGAAAGGCCCTGCGTTTGATTCCCAGTACTACCAAAAAAACTTAAAACTGAAACAAAACCCTCAGCAAAGGCTCATATGAACTTTTTTTCAAAAAAGAATTCTTGCTGTTTCTCAAAGAATCTTGACCACTCAATAAGCAAAAGAATAACCACACTTTAAAGCATAAGATCTGAAACTAAAAGCATCAAAAGATACAGAAATAAAAACAAAAAAAAAATAGCCAGCCAATTATGAGGTTTACATGATTGGCTTCAGTCTGTGGAGTCAGGAAACTCAATTCTTTGGCTATTGATAGCAGACTCCAAAGACAAATCAGGTCAACCCTATTTGTAAGAGAAATAAAAAATGTCAGTAGAAGCTACAGTTAATACCATCAGACCAGACAAAGGAAATGCAAGAGCCATTTTATCTGGAGTGGATAAATTTCAAAATGACTTAAAGTAGTAGATCTCAAACTATTGTTTACAAAAATCACATGAAGTGTTCATTAAAGTGCAAATCCCTCATTATAGGAACAGATCTACATTTGATTTGGATCCAGATGGTCTTCTGGCCATATTCTTCAACTAGCACAGAGAAAAGAGTAATTCTTACATAACTGAGATTTATCATTACAACTTCACTAGTAGTGCTAAGAGAGTCATGATAAGAGGAGTCATTGAAATATTTATTTGAGAAATAAACCCATTAAAAATATTTCCTCTAGAGTTCAATTTTTTGAGGGACCTCCATTCTTTAGCTATAAAAGAAAATGCAGTAAGAACTTAATTGTCTCTCGACTATGATTAATGACTTGAAATTCAAGAAGAAATAGGAGAAATATACAGTTTAAGGTCAAATTTTTCAAAACTACAGAGTTATAATAAAATAAATGATCAAGATGGATAGATCATTGTTGCCAGAGTGTGATTGATTTGACGTGCAGATTTGGAAGGTTTCAGATCTGTGCTGATCTAATTTGAGTGTGGAAATATAAAGCCCTTGCTAAGAAACCTTTTTGCAAATCTTGCCCAGAATTGCAAACGTGAGCTCAGAATGTACTTCTCCCACAAACTCCGAAGAGACGACAGCATGAGCAGATCCCATCTGCCAAGGGATTCTACCACTTGTGTAAAGGCAGCAGCTGCCACTTCTCTAGTTTACGTTGGTGTGAAACTCTCCGGCAAATTAGAAGAGGATGGCATTTGGGATTAATTCTACTTTGACGGAAACTTTCTCATGCTATATTTTCTAAGGGAGACTTTTAAAGTAATTAAATGAGAAGGATGCATTTCTCAAAATTCCCAGCTGGGTTCCATGTATGTTTTATGACAAATACGTGTGGTGTATCACAGAAACAGGAGCTTTGTATACAAAGAGACTGACAAATAAGATAATATATAAGCAAATGAAAAAAAATCAGCTTTTATTCCAGTGTAAAAGTGGTATTTCTCACTAATAGTTACACCCAAGCTTTTAAGATCATTGACGTTATCTTTATGAAATAACGTGAAGTAAATGGCTTTCTAATGTCATTGTTAATGCAGGGAACAGAACATGTGTTAAAAGATGCACAGTTGCTATGATACAAGAACATATAGATCGAAATGAGTAGAAAGGAGTGGGCAGTTTTACCTGGAATGCACTAGCCATTCTTCCTAGTAAAGGAGAGTGTGAATCTATAAAAACAAATTGGATGGAAGCTGAGTATGGTAGTGGGCTTCGGTAGTCTCAACCCTCTGGAAAGTTGAGGCAGGAGGATAGCTATTCAAACCCAGCCTGAGGAATTTAGCAATTTAGCAAGACCTTGTCTCAAAATAAAAACAAAAAGGTCAGGGATATAACTTAGAGTGAAAAAGAAAATGTTAAAGTGCATGAAAAGCATTATAAGTGTGTATGGGTACTTGAGAAAGTCATCAATTTGATAGGTTATAAGAGGGGCATAATAAATGTCAGAAATAAGGCAAAAGACATGAACAGGGGGTGGTAGTTCAGGAGCTTGGGAATTAAAGGAGGAAAGCTTTCTGCATCTGGGTTTATTAATAGTTCTATTGGTGGTTATAATGTGTTGGCAAAATTGATAACTACTGTTCTAGAGTATCCCTTTCAGTTTTAATGTGTATATTACATATGAATAGTCAACATTTGGGCATGGGAGCTCACATACATAATATGCTGTAACTCTAAAGGCATTTCCTTATTATGACTGCTATGCACAAACACACTATTTTGGTCATTGTCATTAGGATAGCTTATATATCTCTTACATAGTGAGAAAGAGCCTCTGGTTGAAGTGGATTCTCATGTTACTAGAAATGGAAATTAAAACTAAAGCACAAATCTTCAGGAAAAAGCTTTAATTAAAAGCAAGAGAAAAAGGAAGGGACTTTCGCTTGAATAACTGACTAAGATTTAGGCTGGACCCTCACAGAAGAGAGTAAGAAACAGCACAATGTGATGCCTGGAGGATAATGGTCGAACCATAAAAGCAGGAGGCCAGTTTTTAAGGATTAGCGGAGGTAGGCCAGAGTCCAGTGAATTAGTATCTCAGCTCTGATTTTCCTGCTCTGGAATCCTCATGGTTTGACAGGCAGCTCCATTTCGTGAAATGATTGTCTCTGTCTCTTGTGGTTTCAGTTGGGCAAAGTTCTACTCTTCCTGGGATCTAGATGATCGTACATTCCTTTTCTCAGTGTCCTCAGTCTTCAGTCTTATAGGGACTAGCATGGGATCATGGCAGTTCAGAGCTAATCAATCTTGTGTGGTCAACCTTTAAAGAGGCAGGCTCTAAAAGTTTAACAGATCTACATGCAGAGCTAAGAAGGGATTCAGCCCAAAGTTTCAAAGTGACAGAGGATACAAAATAGAGGTCACAGTCCGTTCTGCTTTTAGTTACCTATTGGGACTTTGTAGGCCCAAATAAAAAGTGATGGTGTTTAGAAAAAAATCCCTGAATGTCCAGAAGAAAATATAAATTCTGATTTTAATGAACAGCAGAGTAAAAGCCCAGGATTATTCTATATTCTTACAATGCCATGACTTTGTCACTATAATCCAAGGGGTTGATAAATTTAGGGCAATGGAAATTCAGGCGTAGCTGAACATCCCTCTCATCCTGACACTATGGCTTGTATCTAGAGGTCCCCCTCAAAGTTTCATACAGTCATAGGTGGTACTTTTCAAAGGTGGCTGGATCTAGGATGTGTGATGTGAGGTTAATGGTGTGATGCTAGGATTAATGGTGCAATGTTGGGATTAAGAATATAAGAGAAAGAAAGAAGGCTGCTGCCATTTCTTGCTGTCTCGCTGCTCTGCTGACTTTGCCAGCCCCACCATGGACTGTCTCCCTTCTGCCATGATACCCTACCTTGAAACCACCCAAGTGTAGAGTGAAACCTCCACAAACTGTAAAATAAAGTGGACATTTCATCCTTTAACTTTGGGTGTCAGATATTTTGTCTCACCAATGAGGAAAGCAACTAAGATACCTTGAGCCTTCTATTTTGAAGGGTAATGAGATAGGATAAACTTAGACTAATAAGCCTTGCCTCCCCATCTTTCAGACAGACACTCCCTGTATGACTACCATGGCTATACAGAGTTGAGAGAGATTTGACCCAGAGTCTCAAAAAATAAAAATCAAATCTTGTTCTGCTTTTAGTTATATTTTGTATCCTATCTTGCAAGTCCAAATAAGATTACTTTTAAATCTCTGATTACCGAGGGAGGAAAGACATAATTTATGCTTTTGACGAGTGTAAGGTTAAGGAACCAGGAGCATTTGTCCTTTGTCTCTGAGGTGGTCTCTGACTATGTCAAAAGGAGATGAACTTTCAGGTAGAAGACTGTTCCAAGAGTCCAGGTAATAAGCGGAAGCCAGGAAATATCCTACGGGATGAATAGGAGGGCTAGATGTAAGAAAAATTAAGGAAGCATCAGTGATAAGCCTTGATTATAAATGTAAGAAGAAGAGTAGCTCAGCAGTAGTTTGCATGTATCTTATCAATGAAATTATCATGAATTTCCCCATCTAAAAATATTCAAATTTTACCCACTTGTGATGGTTAGTCTATGTCAAATTGACAGACCCTGGGGCTAGCTAGGGATTTAGCTCAGTGGCATAAGCACCTGCCTTGCAAGCAGGCAGTCGTGAGTTCGATCCCTGGTACCGATAAAAAGGAAAAAGAAAAAAAAAAAAACAAATTGACAGACCCAAGGGATGCTCAGATTAAACATTACTTCCTGTTCTATCTCTATAATATAGATAGTACAACTGGAACTATGGGACCCACTCCCCTGCACTCACCTGAACCTGGACAATGCCAAAAGTCAGTCTTCATGATCTTTGTCCTTAGGCCCACTGCCTGGATAAAAAAGACCCCCAGAAAATTCCAAAATCCCAAACCAGGATGCATGCACATACTAGTGTGACATACCATGATTTGTCTTCACTTGAAGCTCATTAGAGGTTCATACATATGGACTCTCTCTAATTCACCTTATTTTAACAGTGAATTATGGGAAAGGATGTGCACAGTAGATACAACTGACAAGACCCGGCATCCTGTTGACCATGTGTCAATCACTGCTCTGAAAGATCCAATGGCCCAGTGAAACATTTTAAATCCTTAAAATCTTCTACACTTTCAGTGTTCATCCCAGTTTTCTTTTCAGTAGTGCAAGCCTACTCACTCTGACTGTACCTTCACACTGTATGTCTGTTTGAGCTACTTTATTTAAAAAAGAAAAGAGCCATGTTGGGGCAAACTTACAAACAACAAAAAGTTGTTTCTTGAAATTCTTGAGACTGGGAATGTTACCAGGTTTCTGAGGCTCTGAAATTTTCTTCTAGAGGAGAGGTGGTTTGTAGCTTCTTTCTGTCCTGAACAAAGAATTGGTTGAGACAAGCACAAAAGGTAGCAAAGTTTTACATTTATTAGAAGTATAAAATGAAAAGAAACAATCTCTGCAGAGCTCAGGCCAACTAACAGTAGGAAAAGGTGAGAATGGGCCTACATGGAAGAGAGAAGACCCTGGCCAAGAGCTCGCTGATGACTGTCTTTTGCATCTCCCACCCTGCAGGCTGATGTCAGGTCCAGGCCACTCTAACAAAAACCTGCTTGAGGTTTTGTGAGAACAGCTGAAGATAGCACTTTCTGATTGGATCCAAATACAGGGCTCTGGGAAGTGTTCTGCTCATGTGTCCTAGTACTATGTGATTGACAGGTCATGCCCACATCTCCAGCCAGTTTTCCCTACCCTAATCTCCTGCCTCAGGAAGTCTAAAATCTAGTGGAGTGGCAAATTCAGCATCTGGTAAAAGCCCACCTTCTCATAGCTGGCACCCTCTTGCTGTCTCCCCACATGTGAAAGGTGTGAATGGGTACTGAGGACCTCTTTATAGCAGCACTAATCCCAGTCACAAAGGTTCTGCCCAATCACTCCCCAAAAGCCCACATCTCTTAACAGCATCACTTTCAGAGTTAACATTTCAACACATGAACTTAGGGAAGATGCACACACAGGTCACAGCACATTTCTTGGTGACATTAGTATTTGAATGGCAGTCCAAGGAAAGTAGATTACCTTTCCCAATTTGCAGTGGAGGGGGATACTATCCAATCTCTTTAAGGCATAAATAGAGAAAAGAGTAGGAGAAGGAAAAACTCTCTCTCTCTCTCTCTCTCTCTCTCTCTCTCTCTCATTCTTTCTCTCTCTCTCTCTCTCTCATTCTTTCTCTCTCTCTCTCTCTCTCTCTCTCTCTCTCTCTCTCTCTCTCTGTCTGTCTTTTCTTTCTACTGCCTGCTTGAGCCAAAGACATCAATCAGTCTTCTGCACTTAGACTGGGATTTACATTATCAACTCTCCCTGGTTCTGAGGACTTCCAGCTCAAGCTAGAATTATGCCATCTGCTTTCTTGCATTTCCACTTTTCAGAACAGATTATGGGACTTGTCAGTCTCCATATTCAAGTGAGCCAGCCCCTATTAACTCTAAAATGGTGCGGGAGAGAAGGCTTCAGTGCCTGGGAGGAGAACTCCTCTGGGAGTTCAGATCAGACTTTTTTTCCCCAGTAATAAAGATTGAACCTAGGGCCTTCACACTATGCTACATCTCCACTTTCTTAAAATTTATTTTCTAAAATTTTGAGGCAGAGTCTCACCAAGCCACTATGTTAAGCAGCCTAGCCCAGAGCTTGTGATCCTCCTGCCTGAGTGGCAGGCCAGAGATGTTAAAGTTAAGTGGTGCTTCCTACAAACACTGTTGGACAGTGAGAACAGAAAGTCAATGTTTTCCCACAGCCCGATGCAATTCTCACCATGATACAACTCACTCACTGGGTTTTCAACCAAGTGGACTGTGATTTGTGTTCATCATAACATGAATATAGATTCACTGCGGCACATGTGGAAAACACAGCTTGAAATATTATTTCATCAGTATTCTCCTGTGCCCATATTCCATCTCACAGTTTTCAAGCCTGAACTGTAAATGGAGCTGTTTCTGATTAGCAAAATTAGCTCCCCTCCCTTTTGGGTTAAAATCTAACAAAAAGCCTTAACTTGAAGATAAGACTGATTGCCCTCTTGGAGTAAAGAGCTTTCAACAGAAATCACAATTAATTGAGAAAGTTTCCCTTGAGATGTAAACCAAAGGGTGGAAAAAGGAGGCCCTACAATGACAAAAATCAGAGATTTAATATTTTACCCTGAAAAGCAGCATAAGCAGTAATAATGGTAGTTATAGAATTTGTACTTAGCTAGGATATTTTTTGGCACAAGCTTCTGCCTGGCAAGAGTGAGGCTGTGAATCCAAACCCCCAGTACCCCCAAAATATTTATTTATTTGCAGTTCTAGGGATTAAATATGGAGCATCAAACATTCTAGACAAGCATTTTTTCACTGAGCTACATCCTCAGCCCTTACAATATTATTTTAAATGCCTAATGATGGGCTGGGGATTTAGTTCAGTGGCACAAATGCCTGCCCTGCAAGCATGTGGTTATGCATTTGATCCCCAGTACAAAAAAAAAAAAAAAAAAAAAAAAACCAAAAACCAAAACCCTAATGATAGAAGACTCCATTCAGCTTTTTAGTATAAATTTTACTACCAATCACATATCAGCAATGTGCCAGGCACAAAAATACTATAGCAATGACACAGCGCTTGCTTTCATGGAGTTCACAGACTAAAAAGAAATCCAAAAATGCTTGAAAAGAATGCAATCTTTAATCCTCAGTTCTTTGTCAGTAGAGGTCTATGCAGACACAGGCAGGATATATAAAAAGAATAACAGATTTTTAAATCAAGAGGCCACAGTTCTTGCCTTGTGCTACAGCTGTCTCTAGGAGACAGCACATGGCAGTTGAGGAAAAAGGAGAACTTTATTACAAATATGTGGTAGGCGTGATAATTCAAACTTTTTCTCAAATCTGACTGTTTCCTCTCTACCCACCTCTCCACATTCTAGGTTTTTATGATGGACAGAGAAGAGAAGGAAAACGAGAAACAAGCAATAGGAAATAGGGAAAAATGAAATGAGAACAATGAGACACCAATCCATGCATGCTAAAGTGAAAGGGGAAATTTCTGAATTTGTATTTCCTAAGAAGGGATGGGGAACAGATAATCAGATGAAAGCGAGGTCCTAAATTAGGGGTGGGGGAAACTGAGCAACAAGCTGGGCAGAATGTGTCAAAGATCATAAAACTCAGGGTTAGTAAGTTGAATGAAATGCTTCCTAAAAAGAGAAGACATGGAAGAACTGGACCTGAAATATCTCCAGACTTTAGACTCCTAAACACACAAAACCAATCAAAAAGCAATACATCAATCCTTCATTTGAAACTGGTGCTATTTACAGGAGCAGTAATAAGATGCCATTCTCAGTCCTTCATTATCACATGGGTATGACCAACCAAGACCCTGTTTCTGATCCTTCATTCCCATCTGATTAGAGGCCGTGTGTCCTTTTGATAGGGCAATTGTCCTAATGCCATATTTGTATGGTGTGGAGATCAGTCCAGGCATTTTGGATACTAGAGACCCTTTCACTTTATCCTCAGGGCTTGTGCAAACCTTTTAGCCAGTCCATTCTCACCTATACAGTGACTTCTTTTCTGACTTCTATAGAACACACCCTTGCTGCCTTTTCTGTGTGTCTCATCTAATTCTTTATTTGGGACACCAAGGACCTGGAGAGAAGCGCCCTGGAATTTCATCAGTGACCAAAGTGGCTTTTGAAATAATGTTCCTATAGTTGTGAATGGAAATGTAATATGAGATTGAAATCTCTTTGTGGCTCCAGGAAGATGGTGGAGCAGGAAGCAGCAACAAATCAGCCTCTCCAAGATTCAGAGTAACTTATGTGCACGTCTTATGCTACTGTGGCCCTCTGGATTAGCTTTGGAGGATTTGGGGTAGAATTTTGCTGTCTTTTCCACTGTTTTCTGTTTGGTTGGTTGGTTGTTTTTGTGGATTCTTACAGCCTACAGACCTTGTTTCTAGGGTATAAAACTTTTTTGCTGCTTTGCAGTGATGTACGTTGGGCATAGCCTCATCCCTAAGACCTGACTGACTTGGTTAATTTGGGGAGGGGAGGACACAGTGTAATTAGCTCAACAACATATTTCTCTGGGAATGTACTCAGTACTCTTAATGCTACAAATACATTCTAAGTGTTGGTTTAGCAAAACAGCAACAAGTGACCTTGATAATCAAACAAACCAGCTACACTAGTATCATCCAGGTCAAATTGGATGTTAACATGTCATAAGAACCAATCACGTACCATCCTTAACCCTGGAGAAGAAATCTACATTTATGGTATAAACATTAAGCAACCTAGGTATTAACTTACAGGAAATATGTACTATATGGGACAATTAAATTTCTGTTAAAGGTAGAAAAGAATTCAGCAGTAATTAGACAGAATTATCTAACTATCAATAGATTAACAAACATTATGGTTATACTATTAAAGATTTGGGAAATGGGAAACACAAGAGGAGAAATATGAAACCTTAAACTTCCCTTATACGGGAAGGAGGAGAGGGAAGTAATACAAAGGATTAGATAAATGTTAGAAAAAGCTGATGACAAACAGAAGATAAAATACAAAGAAGGAGAACAAAAAGAACCTTTGTGAGAAGTAAAAATCAGAGATAAAAAAAATTAAAGGGAGAAAAAGTAAAAGGAAGAAGAGGAAAAACTACAGAAAAAAATAAGTTAAAAAGTGCTAAGGACCAAGGAAGAAGGACAATGAAAAAGTCCCCAGTGAAATGGGAAGAAGGCAGGAGGAAAGGAAAGAAGAAAGAAGAATAAAGAAAAAAAACCTTAAAAGCTATGCACACATTCACACACACGAAACAAACAAAAAGAAATGTCTCTGTACCTTTGAATGTGGCTTTGTTCCAGGATCTACAATGTGGGGCACTTTCCAAGTCAAGACCTGTCCCAGCTCACACTGGTAGAGAGGGAAGTCGGACCCCAGACCATGGCTGTTTCCTATGGCTTATCTCACCCACTACAGGGACATAATAACACTGAGAGCCCCGATGAAGCCCTGGCGAAGCTGTCCTGCTCCTGCCGTGATCCCAAATTCAGTCAATCTTTTCTGGGGGGGCATCCAACCAAGCACTCTCTCCAGGAATGTGCTGGGTGCCTGGACTGGAGTCACTCACCAAGTTTACCTCTTGAAGGAGTCACATGGGAGCAGAATCCTGGGTTCTCTCTGCAGCCCACAGGTCCTGCCAGGCTGTTCTGCCACTATATTTTTTCACTGAAGCCCTCTGGAATCCCCAGACTTTTCTTTGTCTCTACTGTAGATTTGGTTTCCCTTTCCTGTGAGCCAAGAGCTGGAAACCAAGGGAAAAGTGTAGATTCATCCCCTGTCCTCATTGTGTTCCGTCTCTTCAGTCTCTCTGTAAGTTTTAATTTTTCTGTCAGGTCCCTCCTGGTTCCTGGGAATCTACTGTGTGTGTGTGTGTGTGTGTGTGTGTGTGTGTGTGTGTCTCCCTCCCTCCCTCCCTCCCTCCCTCCTCTTCCAAATAGTTATTTTCCAGTGTCTGGATCCTGAATCTCACAGAGGCTGTGTTCTTGTTGCTTCCCACTCTGCAACTTTCCCCAAAGTTCCCCACCAGCACTATTTGTTAAAGAGGTGATGTTATCTGTCCTCCAGCATATGTTTCTTACCATTTTGTCAAAGACCAGGTAGCTGAATGTGCCTAGGGTTTTTCTGCAGCCTTTATTCTGTTTTGTTGATCCATATGTCTGTTTTCGTCCAAGTACCATGCTGCTTTTATCATTATTGTTTTGCAACATAATTTGAAATCTGTGATTTTGCCTCCTGCTTTGCTCTTGTTGCCCAGAGTTGCTTTTCATTTTCTGGATCTCTTTTGGTTCATTATGAATTTTAGGAATATTTTCTCTATTTCTGCAAGTAATACTGTTGGTATTTTGACTTGAGTTACATAAACCTATATATTAGTTTTGGAAATATGGTCATTTTGATGATATTGGTTCTGCCTATATCGGGACAGGGAATGTATTTCCTTTTTTTTTTTTTTTTTTTTTTTTTTTTTTTTTTTTGGTACTGGGGAGCGAACTCACAACTGTGCACTTGCAAGGCAGACGCTCATGCTGCTGAGCTAAATCCCCAGGCCCCGTACTTTCATTTTCTAAAATCCCCTTCACTCTCCTTTTACAGTTTTCAGTGTAGAGGTCTTTCACTTCTTTGGCTAGGTTAACTACTAAGCATTCCATTTTGGAAACTACTCCAAGTGTATTGTTTTCCTAATTTCTTTTCTTTTCTTTTTTTTTTCTGTTTTGTTTTGTTTATGATTGGTATTCAGGAATCTTATTGCTTTTTATGGGTTGATTTTGTATTCTTCCATGTTGCTGAGTTTTGTTATTAATTTTAGTAGTCTGTTGGTAAATCTTTTTAATTTTCTGCATAATGAATCATGCCATCTAAAAATAATGATAATTTGACTCTTAATACATCATTTTTGGGGCTGGGGATTTAGCTCAGTGGCATAAGCACCTGCCTTCCTTGCAAGCAGGCAGTCATGAGTTCAATCCCTGGTACCTATAAAAAGGAAAAAGACAAAAAAAAATACAGCATTTTTATTTACTTCCTTTGCTCTGGTTAATGTTTCACGTACTATATTGAGCAGGAGTGGTGATAAGGGACATCCTCATCTTATTCCTGATTTTAGAGGGAAAGTTTTCAGCTTTTCTCCAGTTGGTACAATGTTGGCAGTAGGTCTGTGATGAATAGCTTTTGTCAAATTGAGATAAGGTTCTTCTATACCTATTTTCCTTAGGGTTTTAAAATAAATGGGTGTTAGATTTTGTCAAAGAGTTCTGTGTAAGTTTGAAAATTTTACTTTTGTTTCAGACTGTTTAGCTAGCATTCTAATTAAGCTAGAAATGTGATTATACATTTGTTTAATCCATTAATAGGAAATAGATTAAATCCATTAATAGTAAAAGTAAATGGATATATTACAAAAGTATACAAATTATATTACAAAAGTAAATAGATAAATTTGATTGGTATACTCATGCAATAAAGAAAATGTCAACCAAACCCACTTTTTACAAGCATATTTTCAACTGCAACTATGTGGAAATTGTCACATTTATCAACACAGACCTGCAGGTACAGGTAAGGACAAACTATTAGACCATATTTATTGCTGATCATCATGTTTCATCTAACATTAAATCATAAGGATCTTTACCTACTATCAAAATCTAAGTAGCATCTACTCTCCCATTTTAACATATAAATTAGGATAATCCTGAAGTTAATTAATCTGAATAAGGTTTCAGGTCTTCTCAGATTACATGTAGAGGATATCTGCTAAATTATAACCATTTTTGTCACTAAACTTGAATTAATATCCTAGCTATAGTATTTGCTGGTGGTGTGATCGTTGGTAAGTTATTTGGCTTCCCGAGGGCTTCATTTTCTTACCTGTAGAATGATAGTCTTGAAGAGTTGTTGTGAGGACTAAGTAAGAAAATGTGTGTACCCCATACAATGCCAAGTACATAGCAAAGCCTCAGTACCCCACAAATAGACAAGAGCTTTACCACCCAGCTATAGCCCCAGCTCCTTGCTGGCATTTGTAATCATGGTTTTTGTCCACCTGGCTTGTGAACGCCATTGGTGGGAGGCACTTCTGTCAAACCACTTGATGGCAGCTCCCTCACAGGTCAGGGATAGAGCCCAAAAGAAGGTGCAGTCTGACACCCACTGCAGATTCAGGTCAGGCACTTCTGACACAGAAGAGGAGGGTAGCAGAGAATCTGCTGGGTGGCAGCAGCTGCGTCTGTGTGTGGCATGGGCAGAAGGATCATGCAGAGCTCATCGGTGACATCAGCGGGGCCCCTGGGCATCTGATCCCGTGCCATCATTGTGTCTGTGGTCCTGCATGCTGCCTCCCTCACCTCAGCCTATCGCTCAAGCCTGACTTTCCAGCTGTCACCACTCGGTGAGGCACTTACTGCCTTGAGTCAACTCATTTTCTGCTAAGCCAGTCGGCTTCATGGAAGCCGACTTGCAAATAAGAATCTTGCAAATAAGAATCTTGCCTAAGACATTAAATTTAAATTTAGAAGCAGAAACTCCAATGCCATTTTATAACAGGTTTGTTGAACAACTGCAGAATTTCTTTTTCAAATAAAAGATCATATCAGCTTTAATTCCCACTCAAGGAATCATTCAATGTTAAAAAGCAAACTAACGAAACTCGCATTGACTTCATACCTGTCCCTGGCCCACAGCCCATATCTCTACATACAATTTGCATCAGTTAGAAATAGATCTGATTGATATAACAAGAAAGATATTGATGGTAGCATTTGTTTTCTCAAATTAAAGCACTCCAAAAGTAGGCAATAAATTGAAACATTAGAAACCAGGCTTTTTCAGGTTTTGGTGCCTCCCCCCACCCGCCACCCTGCTTATTTAATTCAGCTGCTTCTCTAGTCTGGCTCTTCCTTGTCCTCAAAGTTCCATGTGTCAAAGGCCTGGTTGCCTTCCTAGGGGTACTATTAGCAAGTGGTGAAACTTTTAAGGGATGAGGCCTAGCAGAAGGAAGCTGGGTCGCTGGGGATGTCTTCAAAGAGGATATTGACCTCTGGTACTTCCTGTGTCCTTCTCTGTCTTCCAGATGCCATGAGGAAACAGGCCTCTTGTGCCATGCATTCTCACTGTGATGCATGGCACGACAGGCCCAAAGCAACAGGGCCAAGCAACCATGGACTGGCCAAAATAAACCTCTTTTCCTTATAAACTGATTCTCTCAGTTACTTTGTTGTAGTGATAGAAACTGGCTAGTACTGGTAACATGCTATAAACTACCTCATGATCCAGGAGAGCTGCCCAAGTAGTGCCGGTAAATATACCCTACATTCCAAGGAACAGAAAAAAAAAAAGAGGGCAGGGCAAAAATGATCTCTCTCTCTCTCTCTCTCTCTCTCTCTCTCTCTCTCTCTCTCTATTGGAAATTGAACCCAAGGCCACCATCATACTGAGCTGCATCCCCAGTCCTTTTTATTTACTTCTTTATATTCTTGAGATGAAGTCTCACTAAGGTGCTAAATTTCTCAGGCTGGACTTAAACTTATAATCCTCCTGCCTCAGTCTCCCAGAGTGCTGCAATTACACATATGCATCTCCACACCTGGCTGTTTTCTTTTTAGAACCCTGTGCAGAAACTATGTTGGGCACTTTATCAAATGGGCACTTTTATTGTAAAGGAGACTGGAAAATGAAGTCATTATTTCAGACAAAAAAGTCTAGGTCAATTATGAGGATTGGATTTCAAGTAGAAGAGGAAGAGGGACATTAAAAAGAAACTAATGTCTCTCCCACACCTTCACACATGGAAGACCTTTCAAAAATGTAGTTTATATTTGTGCTCTTCACACCTCCTTTGCTGAGGGTTGTTCTGCCTTTTTGCCCTGGAATCTGTTCTGTCAAACTCACCAAGTTCCAAATTGCCAGAGCTAATTACTTGTGCACTTCCTCCTTCGTGTTCTTTGATGCATGGACAGCCTGGGGTACCTTTCACTAACGAGTGGCTTGTGGGACTCCTGGCCTCCACTCCCCTCCTGCTTTCCCAGGAACTCGCTGCTGCCTTTTCTCAGTCTCTTTGCTGGTTCCTTCTCTTTCCTCTCTTTTGTCTGCAAAGCCAAAAACGTCATGCGATCCAATATCAAGTAACATCCACACTCTAAAGACTACGGAAACTATTCCCCAAGTGTGAGCTGGCCTCTAAGTTTCATACCTGTGTTGGGAAATGTCTACTTATCATCCACACTTTGCATCTCAAATGCAAGCTCTCCAAAATGACACTCTTCGTTTCTAAATAAAAATAAACAAACAAATAACAATTGCTACTCATATCCTGAGCTCTGCGCAGGAGTGACCATCCATGCCGTGGCCTTGATTTGGACCCTTCTTTCATCCCGGTATGTTCAGCTCATGAGTACAGTCTTGTCAGTTTGCTTCTAAAACATATTCAGATCTGCCCACTTCTTTCCACCCTCACACTGCTACTACCACACTTGCAGTCTCATTCTTCCCTGGACTACAGAACAGATAACCTGCGGTGGACTCACTGAGTCTTCCACAGAGATCAAGTTGAAATCTCGACTTCCTCCAATGTGATTGCCTCAAGAGATGGGCCTTTGGGAGATGACTACGTCTTGGGGGCAGAGGCCTCATGAATGGGATCAGAGCATTATATTTAGCATGGTAGCATTATGGATGATTTTATTACATTTGTTATTTCTTTGTTTCTTTTTTTTGGTACCAGGGTTTGAACTCAGAACCTCATGCATGCCAGGCAGGCACCTATGCCACTGAGCTGACTCCTCAGCCCTTGGGATTAGAGCATCATAAAAGGGGCTCTAGAAAGGGTATTTCTCCTCTCAACCGTGTAAAGACACAGTGAGAAATTGCCCTCTTTGAAGTAGGAAGCAGCTCTGACCAGGCACTGAACTCACTGATGCCTTTATCTTGGATTGACCAGCTTCCAGAGCTATGAAAAGTACCCTTCTGTGGTTTATAAACTTAATATATATAGACTATGTAATTTAAAGCTTCAAATAAACTAAATTTACATCAAAAGAAACATGTTTAGATACACTTCTGGTATATCAATGAATGGACTAAGAACTAGCTAGACGTGGTGGCACACGCCTGGGGTCCCAGCTACTTGGAAGATGGAGGTAAAAGGACCTTGAAATCCAGGTGTTCGAGGTCAGACTGGGCAGCAGATTGAGGCCTTACCTAATAAAAATTTAAAAATTAAATTTAATGAATGGAAGAATAAAATTAAAGTAGAATAAATCTGTCAGTACAGTAAAATCATGTAACCATTGCACGTGTGCATATGTGCCTATGTTCACGGCAGCGGGCTGGAGCTGACCTGTCTCGGTGGAGGAGAGCAGATGTTAAAATAGGAACTTTACAAGCCAGTTACCACGCATAGCTGTCAAATAGCAAATGAAACCAATTATGTTACAAACACAAACGCTCTAAGTTTTTCACTTCCTATTTTACTACATTATTTATGCTCTTCAAGTCGCCCCTGTGAACAGTGTAGATGTGCTCCCCTCTCGCCTGGCACCATGCTGTGTATGTCTCCCCGACTCCAACTTACCTGCTGATTCCTGGTCTGAAATTCGTCAAGCTTAGGGGGTTTAGACACTGACAAATGCTACAAATTATCTTTGACTGTTTTTGCTTTGTTGGTTGCCTAGACAAGAAAATATGAGGGAACATGTTAAAAATACAGATAAAATGCTGATGGCATTCTTATTGTCACTGTATTTTGAATGACATTAAAAGTTGATGGAATATTCTCCCAGCATAGGAAAGCTAACAGCTAACTTCGCAAAACAATTGCTCCTCTCACTAATAAATGAGTGGATTCTTCCAATGTTTTCCTCCTCTCACTCCTAAAGATTAACTCATCCTGAAGACTAATGCACATAAAAGCATCAGCTAATGTTCACGTTAGAATGCACATCAGAACTAATTGTTAAACATTTAAAAGCATCACACTTTCTATGCATGTAAAACTGTAGATTGTGATTGTAAAGAAGCAAGTAATACAGTAAAATTATAGATGAAATACTAATTTTAAGTTTTTCCATTGGTAATAATTTGAAGATAAAACAATTTTAAAGTGAGGAAATATAGTGAACATTTCAGAAAGAAGTCACATGGCAGTACAATTCTGTTACCAATTCTGAACTATTTATCTCTCCTTTACCCTCTCTTCCTTTATTCCCTCCACAAATGTACACTGTGCCCTTCCTAAGGTAAAGCACTGACCTTATGAGCTTATACAATCTTGCATGGAATCAGAAGTAAAATAATTATGCAAACAAATATTTAAATGTCCGTTTTATTAAATATTATAAAAGAGAAGAATAAAGACTAGAAGTACAGAGGACATCTCTTAGGAAGTGACTTTTAAGCGGTACTGTATTACAAGCGAGTTAGGCTAACACACCGGGTAGGAAAGAGCGCCCCTAGAGGAGACAGCAAAACAAGCAAAAGCAGAGAGGAGAGAAAATTCATGTGGATCCACACACAGGTCCATGGGCTGGGTAGAGTGGTGACAAGGCTGGAACCAAATTGCGCAGGCCCTTGTAGGCAGCGGAGAAAACTAGACGGTACAGAAGAGTAATGAGACACCATCACTGAATCTTAAAATTGCTTAGGGAGTTGACTGGATGAAGATTAAGAGTCAAGTTAACTCCAATAGGTTCCAAATTACAGAAAGTGGTACAATCTAATCCTTTTGTTCTTTTGCCTTACCTTGTACTTCGTGGTATCAAATACCAAACGTGTGGAGATCAGAAAGTCTCAGTCCCATCAGATTTAGGGAATTTAAAGGAAATGATATCATCAGAATGCTTCAATTTGGACTCCCTATTTTTAATTCAGATTTGAATCAGATTCAAATTTTGTTACTCAAGGTTCAGATACAGCTAACTCAAACTACCCATTTCACATAGTCTAGCCTCCTCCTAAGATATTAGCAGCTTCCTGGGGACTTGGATTTATTTGGTCACTCTGGCACACGACATTATTCTAGGCACATCTTACACTCTCCGTGTGCCTACCTAGATTCCATTTGGCCAGCCTTCCTTCCTCTCCTTCTCTCCTCTTCCTCTTCTCCTTTATTCTTCTTCTCCTAACAATAATGAGTTTATTCCGATACCCACATATAAGCCAACATTGCAAGCTTCACTGCTGTTTCTCCTTTTCCACATTTGCAAATCTCTTTTCTTACAACAAAGAATGTGGTTCCTATTATCCTCAATATGCTTACCTGTTTTCTCATGCCTGGAATACGTAGAAAATTATTTCAGAGTTTTTAAACTTTACCACCAAGAAAGCAATCATCTGTATTTTAAAATGAAGAAACTGCAGTTTGGAATTGCTCAGATGTTTTGCTTGACTCAAAAACAGCAAAATCAACACTATACTTCTATTCTTCTGACTTCTATTTCCTTCCCATCATTTCTGGTTTTTAAGGCAATAAAACAAAATAATGACTCTCAGTATTTTATCACTAATTATAATTGTCTTAGTTACTTTTTACAAAATACCTGATGACCAAAGTTGGGAGGGAAAGGTTTATTTCTTACAGTTTTTGGAGGTTTCAGTCCATACTCAGTTGGCTCCAAGGCAGAGTAGCATGGCAGGGCCGCAGTTCATGGCAGCTGCAAACAGAAATGCCTGGGGCTGGGGATTTAGCTCAGCGGCATAAGTGCCTGCCTTGCAAGTAGGCAGTCGTGAGTCCGACCCCTGGTACCAATGAAAAGGAAAAAGACAAAAAAAAAAAAAAAAAAAAAAAAAAAAAAACAGCAGTGCCTAAACCAGCAAGAGAGCGAGCTACACCTTCTTCCTGCCATTACATTACATCCTGGCTCCACCCCTAAGCCTGTGTAGCACTCATACCCCCAATCCAAGCGCTAGACAATGAACCAATCATAAATGCACAATGCAAATGCATGAGGTCTGGGGGTCACCAACATAAACCATAACAATAATTAATCAGCCCTACCCTCTAAAACAATACTCAAGGTATAGAAATATTTGGGAGTGTGTGAATGGTGCCAGTTTTGACTAGACCTTGGACAAATTGTGTAGTTGAAACAAAGCAAACGCTAAAATTCAAAAAAGACTTTTTTAAAAATAACATTGTTTGTATTGCATTGTTTTTGAGAAACTAGCCAATGAGATTAGGGAATTATCTTTAATTAGATGCATACAGATTATTGTGAGCTTCTTTTCATATCTGTGAGCTGTTATCCACCCTCTTCCCACCCACGCCGCAGGGAAGTAGGCTCAGCAATAGGTTACAAATTCCCCTACTTCCCCAGATTGGGTGGGGGGTGTTTCTCGGCTAGAGAATCATAGGATTGAGATGGCAAGATTTAAAATCCTGCACGAAAATCCTTAGCTAAGGTTGCAATTACACTGTGCTGTCCACAACATACCACAGTCATCCCCATGAAGTTGCTAGGGGGGACATCAATGCAAAGCTCAGGTACAAGCAGGCTTTCCACCTTATTTGTGTAAATAACCTAAAAACAGAAGTGAAGTTGTTGTTTCTTGGGAGGAAAAGTACCTAGGTAAGAAACACTGTAATTAGAATGTACATAGTAATTACAGATTAACAGGATGAGTATTATACTCCTTTATTACTGCTTGGTCTTGAAAGCCACCATTATGATATCATGATAGTGAAACTGTTCATTAGAAGACATGTCACACCACACATTTTTGCAAAAACAAAAAATGAAAGCTCTTAATCTTGTCTCTCTGGAGAAAGGAGTAAGTTTTGAAATGTAACAAGTGTTAGGAATAGGAAAGGCATCTCTGTCCTATTTTGCACACTTTTAGAGAGTGGTTGTGCTAACTGTCTTTTCCTAGGACTGTCTGATGCCACCAGGAAAAAGACGCCACAGCCATGAGGAATTTGTGAGTCACTACTTCTAAAAAAAAAATCCATTGCCCTTGAGACCTTATTTTTCCAAAAATAATTTTAAGTGGACTTCCGGGGAAAACAACTTTTTCCCAAAGAGAAAAGGAAAGAAAAAAAAAAAAAAAGCCAGGATGCTACAGTTTGCTCTGGCTGATGGGATGTGGCAAGGTTGGTGGATCACTGTGTTCAAGTTCAGTTTGTCTCCTCACCCCATCCCTAAGGACATCAGAATATATGTTGGTGCCCAGAAGCTCAAGCCTTGCTTGTCTTCATCTTAGCTTGGGGGAAAAAAAGGGTACCTGAAGATTTCTACTCCAGTTTCCCATGGCATCAAGAAGGTGCTGTGTACTTAAACTTTACCCTCCCCATTTGGGCTGTCCAGCGTCTAGCTCTCAGCATTAGCCTACAATTACTTTGCTGCCCTGAATCAATTTTAAAGTAGCTCCTGTCAAAAGGTATGCATAAGCACAAATGTCCCTAGATAGATGAGTGAATAAACGAAATGTGATATAGATCTATGAATATCATTTGGCCCTATAACAGGAAAACTATGTGCCATGACATGGATGGACCTTAAAGACATTTGCTAAGTAAAACAATCCAAGCACAAAGCAACAAATTCCACTTATTTGAGGGAGCAGAATAGTGGTTATCAGGAGCTAGAAAGGGGGGAAATGGGAAACTATCATTTTGTGGATAGAGTGTCAGTGTAGAATGCTGAGGAAAGTTTTGGAGGTGAGTGTTACAGAGAAGTAATCCCCAAACTGCTAGATGTGCAGAGTTCATGTCTTGCATCATGGAAGAAAGGACTCAAGGACAACAGAGGTGAAGAGTAGGAAAGTTTTAAGAGAAAGCACCTCAGAAGCCCTCCCTGTGAGTCGGTGCCTGCATAGGCCACTGGGGCAAGAAGCAGATGCCAGCCCTTTCGGCACAAGGGCTGGGGAACAGGAAGAGCCAAGAGTCCCCGTCATGCTCCTGTAAGCGACTGGCTGAGCTGAAGAAACACTGGCTGCAGTGGTAGCTATTGATGTGGAATACTGCTTAATGCCCGTAGAGTTTAGTGTTTCAGACTTTGCAAGTGTGAAGCCAGTAGTCTGATCGTCTACTTAGAGGCTAATCCAAAGTGTAGCATATCTGGGGGATCATCTTCTGAAGGTGGTAGCCATTGTTAATTCCCTATTACCTTATTTTGAAGTCCTGTATCATTCTTATTTCTTTGTTGGGTTGGATTTTGTTCTACTTGGACTTGTTTGATTTTATTATATCCAGTGGCGTGAGTAATTATTTCAAAGATAATAACATAGGCCACTGCCAGAGTGGGGACAGCCAGAACCAAGCCTCTCTCCATGAGTCAGTGCCATTTGTAGACTGTGGAGGGAGAGAAACAGGCCTTACCAGGAGGTGATCCCTGCCTGGAAACCATATCATTTTCATTGTCTTGTTGGGTTGGGTTTTATTCTCTTTTGTTTCATTATGTTAAATCTGATGGCAGGAGCAGCTACTTAAAAGATAGCAAGACATATTATGATAGCCATTTTGGATTTACTATTGGCTTTTGAAGTCCTGTATTGTGTTCATTGTTTTGTTTTTATTGGTTCTGTTCTGTTCTGTTTTGTTTGATCATTCTTGTGTCAGAGGTATGGGCAGCTATTTTGATGACAACAAGGGGCACTGTGGTAGCCATTGGTGATTTTCTATTATCTTGTTTTGAAGTCTCATATCACTTACACTGTTTTGTTTTGATTGGTTTTATTCTGTTTTATTTTGCTTGATTTTTTTTTCTTTAAAATAAAAATTACAAAAAGGAGAGAGAGAAAGAGAAAGAGAGAGAGAGTATGTGTAAGCACCTGAGAGGCAGGAAGGGTCCTGACAGAGAGGTTCTTTATGCAGGGAGCTTCTATATCAGATCACAGGTTACCTTGGGTCAAACTGTGATAAACCTATAGCATTACAAATACAGTCTGTTAGCTAATAATGCTTTAATAAGAAAACCAAACATGTAGCAAGAGTACACAGTGAGGAATAGAACAAAGGCATTTATGGAAGGGGTGGGAGTGAGAGGGTCAGAGAATTTCAGTCTAGCTATGTGCTTCTTATGTTGTTTCTCTGTGTTTGCTGATGCTAGCTACAGTACAGCTTTGAGCTATACTTCACCCCTGGGGAGACTGGCAGGCCTAGCCATCATCTCAATAGCAATCCCGCTCTCACCATAGGCCTGGTTTGCCTCCTCTGCTCTGACTCCACCTTGGCCTGGACCCTGCCTAACCTCCTGTCAGGCTCTGACTTTGCTGCTTGCAAAAGTAGTGATGATTGTACAACAATGTAATACACTTAATGCCTCTGAGCTGCACACTTACCTATAAAAATGACTAAAATGGTAAACCTTTTGTATATATTTTTCCAGAATTTTAAAAAGAACTCTTGTAGTTTACAGACTGTAGTAGCAAACTCAGAAGTGAGTCTTATCACCTTATGTTTCATCATTTTATCATCAAATTTATGTCCGAAGGAAGATGCTAAGAAATAATGAGCCATACATCGTCTCTTCACCTTCACCACAGTCACACATTCTTCAGACCTCCTGGTAGAAAAACTGGCTTCTGTTGAAACCTGTTTATCCTTCCAAACCCAACTGAAATGGCATTATTCTTCGAGATCCACCCACCGAGTTCGCCCACAGCAGCTGTTCCTCTCTGCATGCTGTGCCCTGGGTTTGTGGGCCAGGATGGAGGGCAGTGTCACCTTCTGATTTCTATCTCGTAAGACTAGAAAGCCTGGCAGCTTCCTGGCCCAGGGGAACCCCACCTATTGCACATATTCTTCTGCAAACCTTCTTCCCACAACTTCTGCCTCAGGAGAAGTCTTTCCTTCTCTTGATCCATACTTTACTGTCATAGAACTTCCTAAACTACTTAGGAGTGATCCCTACAGAGCAGTACCCTTGCATACTCCAGGAGTAGCTAAGCTCAACCTTATGCTATTAGAATCATCAGGTCCCTAGTGACTCCCAAAAACAACTTCATGGGATGAACCAACTATTATAAATAAATGCTGATTACCTTCACGTCTTCCACATCCTTGCTGTTTTGCAGGAGTAGGTACTCAGTGAATAATGCACAAGAATCTCACATGAGGGGCGAACTGCACACAGCACAGAAACCAGGTGGAGGGACTGATTAGAGATCCTCAAAGAGAAGCAGGGAGTGCTGGGCTTATTTTTAAGCTGAAGGAGACCAGAGGGACATGTGTTTTGCATAAACAACTACTTTTCACTATTATTTTTCCCCATCTTCCACATCAGGAAACTAAAGCTTAGAGCACTCTGAAAACTTGCTCAAGCTGCATGGCTAATAAAGGACCCACTTACTAATCATCCTCCAAATCCTTGCTTCACATTATGCTGGTAAAGCTCTTGTAGCTGGTGAAAAATACTTTT
This sequence comes from Cavia porcellus, assembly GCF_034190915.1. Taxonomy (NCBI): domain Eukaryota; kingdom Metazoa; phylum Chordata; class Mammalia; order Rodentia; family Caviidae; genus Cavia; species Cavia porcellus. The sequence goes on from NW_026947497.1 coordinate 43,554,851, forward strand.
TCTCTTTGAAATAGCCTGTGGCTGGCCAATGACAGAGAGGTGGTCACCAACAGATACACAAATGCTCTGCTGATTGGGGGGTGAAAACATTGTGGATTTTAGGCTGCTTGGCCAGCAGAACCATAATGAACATTTACAGCCCCACACGGGGATGGGTGTGTTAGACTTAGGAAGTGTGCACTCCAGATCCAGTTCCCCATGCTTCCTCCAGGAAGATCCCAACCATTACATTACTCCCTGAGCTTTCCCAGAGTCCCTGTGAAGGAAGGCCAGGCTTGGAACAGGCTTTATTTCACTCACAATTGTAGGACCTACAACAACCATGGTTCCTCTGCCTAACCCACCTGGATCCACAGAAGTTTCAGTAGTCTACTGGTCATGAAATCTAGCTTTTCCAATAGAGCCACTTAATTCAGCTGCTAAAGATAAGAAGAGAAATTCAAGCTAATTCATTGAAGAGAAATTTGTTTTAAAGATTTTTTTTTGTGCCAGGCACTGTTGGAAGACCGAGAAAAACCATTGTAAAATCAAAATTCCAGGTTCTGGAAAGCTCACATTCTTTTAGGAGCCTCGGTTGTCTGCCTGAGAGCCTACACCTTAACCTGGGCACACACTGCCAATTCCAGTGACCATCTAGTGTGTGTATCCTAATTGTCACTGCAATATTTGGTGAGAAAATAGAAACTGAATACACAGGGATCACCTCTAATGAAAATAGCCCCAAATGTTGCAGGCCCAAGAGTTCTAACGCTATTATCCATAAATAACACGGAAAGGTATTTTAGGCATGATTCAGTGCAGCAAACAGAAATGAATCACCATATTTTAAACAGAAAAGGGCTTACCATAGGGATTTAGTTGTTAATAAAAACCTCAGCAGAACATGGTCCTAGGACCATATTTTAGAATCTCCTCAGAAGCTGTTGCTCTGAGCGAGCACAAAACCTGAATGAGTGAGTTCAAAAATACATGGTCAGAGCTGTAGTGGACAAACTGGGAAGTGAGAACCAAGAAGTTCAGTGTGGCAAGCAGCTTCCTCTCCATGGCAGCGCCTCTCAGGATGAAGAAAGCTGGGGGATGGCACAGTAGCATTACTACCAGAACACGTCACACAGACTGACCGCAAACGGACTGGAATAAGGCAAAAGTCATGGAAATGGTCTGCATTTTTTTCCTTACAAAACTCACACAGGCAAACTAAATTGGAAGAATCTTCTTTAGGAAACAATAATTTCAGCTTTCCAAGGTATACAGTAGAGAAAAACATACTAGAATGATAAAATAAAAATGAATCAACTGCTGGATATACAGATGCATGCCTGTAATCCCAGCACCCCAGAGGGTGAGGCAGGCAGATCACTGAGAGTTTGAGACCAGCCTGGGCCACAAAGTGAGCTGAAGACTAGCCTGAACTGCATAGCAAGATCCTGTCTCCAAAAGACAAAAAAAAAAAAAAGTCAGCCAGTTGACAGTGTTCACAACATACAGGCCACCATGTTGACTGATCACTGTGGACCACATTCAAGTCATATCTCCAGCATGGTCCCTTGTGCAATATCTTATACACACTATATGCTTACAACATACTTAATAGAATGGATAAATAAGTGAATGAATTTTGGATCTCATAAAAGTGAAATATTTTATCTTTTTAAATTCTGTTTTAAAAGTTTTTCTTCAATGATGCAGAGTTGGTTGGTTGTTCATTCATTTCAAATATAAACTCTTAGATTTTTGGCTTATATTCTTGTAAAGTAATTCTTTTAATGATAGGAAGCTAGATTTTCCTCTTTCCTTTGTAGGACAATGAATTTCTGCTTCAAACTCCTGTGGTTTTTGTTTCCTCCAAGGAGAAGTGTTCCTATTTTGTTTATTTTTAGAAACTGAAGTCTGCATGCAGAAAATGATCTTAAAAACTGGAATCAAAAAAGAACTGCTAAGCAATTGTTCTTCAGCCCAGGATGGCAGCATTTCTTAGCAGATTATAAAAGCATAGCTCTGTAATGGGTCAGCTTCTGCTGTTCTTTGCCCAATACATTAAACAGCATTTTCAAGACTACATTTCACTTCATCTCCCTCTGGCAGATTGATAATGAAATTTATCTGCCCTTAAGAAAAAGTTAGCTACATGCTTTTCTTACTTAAACTGAAATTAATTAGGATTGGTACTAAGCTGTGTAAATAGAATTTTTTGTTTTAAAATGAAGAGGATGAGGATGAGGAGAAGAGAATTAACAATGGTAGATACATTGAATATTGTTGTCTTCAAAGGAGTAATTCAGATTACCAGATATATTCATGACAAAGTGATCAAACAATGAAAGCACAAATAGTTACTTTTGCTGGGCCAACAGAGACTAGTAGAATAATTATTTATCATTATGTATATATATATATATATATATATATATATATATATATATTCTTTCCCTTCTTTTTTTCTCCATTATAGTTGTTCCTTTTCTTTTTAGCCGTTTCCTCTCTTTTCACTTTCAGAATCTTGAGAACTCCTTTTAATGGAATTTGATTATTCCATGTCTTGGTATAGATTTATTTTGGTTATAACTAATTGGAGTTCTACATGCCTCACGTGCCTGCATGTCAGGTCCTTTTCCCATGCTTGGGAAATTTTCTGCTATTACTTCTGTAAATAGTCTTTTTATGTCTTTTGTGTTGACATCTGCTTTTTCACTGACACTTATCATTCTTAAATTATTTTTCTTTGCATCATCTTGCAGCCATTGAACTGTTATTTTCTGACTCCTTATTATTTTTAAGAGATCTTCCCTTTTTCAAGTGCCAGCTGCCATCCTGTCCTAATGTCTGAAAGTCTATCTATAGCCTTGTTGAAATGGCTTTGCCAGCTTTGAGTTTTTAATTTCCTGGATATCTCCTTGAATCTGTCTCATGGATTGGAATTCTTTCCTATATTATTCATTCAAGGTTTCCATCTTTTTCCTATGCACCTCTTTTTTTTTAAATCTATGTCTTCTTTAGATATGCTCAGCATTCTTTCATTATGGTTGTCATCTCTTCTTTTACCTGAGATATTATTTCTGATCTTATTTTTTTATAGCCTCATGAAGTTGTTTCTTGACTTCAGTTTCTACCATTTCAGAAATTTCAGGTGTGCAATTCCCAGTTTCTTTTGTCTCCTAGCCTTATTCTGTGTGGTCTGCAGGTCTGAGGTTGCCTTTTGCTGCTTTGTCTTGACATTTTAATGGGTTCCTCTGGAGGAGCAGGCTGTAGGTTCCCAGGCTGCCTTTTCATGGTATAGGGATATGGGACAGGCATCTGGGCATTCTATGAACCAGGTTGCTGGGGAGGCAGTGGGGCACAGGGATGTTTTCTCTGGACCTACACAGCTATACCAAGACATTCCCCCCAATGGCAGCTAGTGGGCATGCAGGGATGTGGCTGGATGATTCATCTAAATAGAACCTTATTAAGAGAAACAGATTCAAAGACTTCAAAGAATGTTTTTGAGGAAAACAGAATACCTATTTTACTAAATACACTGGGTATATCTTTTACTTATAAAATGGCCCATTATCTTTCCATCTATGGATGAACCATCCTTTTCTCCTATAAACCAAGACAGAAATCCCCAGAGATTCACAAATTCAACAGTTTTCTACCCTGCCAAAAAAAAAAGGTAAACATTCCCAACTCCAGAAAGCAATGAGTCTCTTTCCCTTTTTAAGGTGTGTGCTATTTAAGAGTGTACTAAAGATGGTGGATCAGTAAGTAGTGAAATAGGGAGCCTTCATGGATTTCTCCATGAGAGAAATCCTTCTCTCTCCATGAGAGAAACAGCTCAGATGCTGGAATTTTTATTCCAGCATCCTGGAGAAAACCAGACAGAGGGAGATGGATCCTCTCAAACCAGGAAGAAACTAAAAGGAAAGGAGCCAGTCAGACTTAAGGGTTGCAGCGCTCTTTCTGTGGAAGCCACAGTCACACTGAAGATGGGGGTTGGCGAGCCCAACAGAGAACAGAGAAGGCATGGAGACCTGCACTAACCCACTTTCAGTGAGTACTTGGAATTTGACTCTCGCACAGGAAAGGAGTAACTGAATGGATGACATATTGATATTGTGCAGGACGGGCCTGAACAAGGAACAGCAGTGACTTCAGTTGATTGCTCCCTCCCCAGAGAAGATTGGTGGGATCTTCTTGGGCTGGGTCACACCCCTATCCAGGGATGAAATTGTCCCTGAAGTTGTCCTGAACTGGTTACATTCTGTGCAGCACACACTAACATGGTGAAGGATTGGCTCGGAGTAGAGGGGCCAGCATACATTGCCCTTTCTTGCAAGCTGGAGAGGGGAGAAATCCCTAGCCAGCACACTTTAGAAGAGCTATAACCAACAAGGAGAGGGGCTGGGACCTCCACCATACACCTATATGGAAGAAACTAGAAACATGACAAGAGAAAGAAATAAGAAAAGGCTTCCAGCCCCCATCCCAGGGACTATCAGTCCAGGAGAGGTAAATACAGAAGAAATTGAGGGCAGCAAACATGCAATATCAGACACAGTATCAGCTGACATAAAGAAATATCTTTGTGACATTATAGACGACCTCAAAACTGAAATATTAATACAAGTAAAGCAAGATATAAGAAGATTAATAAAAGAAATGCTAAGCACTTCTCAAGAAGACACAGATGGGAGAATGGAAGAATACCAAAAAAAGGAGAGAAATGGTCAATGAAGAATATTTTTAAAACCTAGAATACATGAAACAGATTCAAAGAGATCACCAGGAAATTAAAAACTCCATTGAAATTTGGAAATATTGCCTGAAAGAAACTAGAGATAGATTAACAAAACATGGAGATAGATTTGCAATGCATGATTGCAAAAGGAAAGAGCTCTTAAAAATAACAAGGAAACAGGCAGTAACAATTCAAAGGCTAGAAGATGACAAGATTATCTATAACTAAAGAATCAGAAATGTGAATGAAGAAGCAGGGATAAACACAAAGGAAATACAAAGGCTATTTACATAAATAACTAAGGAAAATTTCCCAAGCATAGGAAAAGGAAATGATATTCAGATGTATGAGACATATCGAACTCCAGCTACATACAACCAAAACAGAGCTACATCCAGACATAAAATAATCAAGATCCAAGAAATTCATCACAAGATCAGAATATTAAAAGCTGTCAGAGAAAAGAAACAGATTACCTATAAAGGAAAACCCATCAAAATCATGACAGACTTCTTGATACAAATCATCAAATCAAGAAAAACTTGGAGTGAAGTATTCCAAGCCCTGAAAGAAAATAACCTCCAACCTAGATTGATGTATCCTACAAAACTGTCGATCAAAATTAATAAAGAACCAAGATGCTTCCATGACAAAGAAGAACTGGGAGAGTTTGTGACCACCAACCCAACCCTACAAAAAATACTGAAGAATATCCTAGAGAGAGAGAGAAAATCACTAGGATTTCAGGAACAGTGGCAGAGAGGCCTCAGTGAATGGGGCAGACAGTGGAATGAAGGGTAAAAGTAGACAACCAATGGCAGAAAAATAGCATAGCAGAGATGAAGCAGAGAAGATTGGCTATAATCTCTAACACAGACAGTCTTGATACACTAACAAAAAGAAATACAGGCAGAGTACATCAGGAGATAGGGTCCAACGAGGTACTCTGTATAGGAAATATAATTGACCTGAAAGAGCATTTATGGACAAAAAGTCAAATATGAGAAAACAATGAACAATTACTCTGAAGAAAAAGAGACACTATGATACCCAGTGTTGATTCCGTAGCATCATGAGGTGACATCCAGCAATATTATTATTCTAAGTGACAGAAAACCAGAGAGAAATAGGGACAACACCTGCAGATAGGTTGGAAAGACATGATACTTTTGTGCAATAGAGAACTACTTAGCTATAATGAAGGAAAACCCTGAGGCTTTTGTAGGTAAAGGAATATAATATAAGATCAAGCCTAGGGGTAAAAAGGATCAGAACCACTTAAGTAAATAGTGGTTTGTCCCCCCGCCAATCTAAAAAGTAGTTAGTGGAACTCAAAATGTACAATGCAACCTGTGAAAGTGAAAGGGGAGGAATTGTCTAAAAAAGGAAGGCAGAGGATATTGTTAATAGTGTATCAGGATTTAAAATCCACATTATTCTCATCACTCTTTTTAGTTTGATTATATTCTGTTTCAGTTTGTTTACTTGTACTAGATTTGAGGACACAGACAGATGTCCCAAAAATAGCAGGATATTTTACGGTAACCATATTTAGTTTCCTATTAACTTAGTTTGAAGCCCTGTATAACTTACACTGTCTTATTATGACTCAGCTTATTTGAATCTCATTTGTTAGATTGTTGTTTTGTATTGACTGATTTTATTCAAATCTGTTATTATTGATAGTATAAAATCTGAGAGTTTGGCACTTACTCTGAAGATGACAAGACTCACTAAGATACCCACTCTGGTTTGACTATTACCTACTTTTGAAGTCTTACAATATCTCTAATCTTTTGTTTTTATTAATATTGTTATATACTGCTATGTTCAATTATACTATGCCTGATGAAATAGAAAATTCTATTGAAGATAACGAGAGACATCATAGTAACCATTGTAGATCACCTTGTATTGTGGTTTTATATGACTTTTTCATTTCATGTTTATCTAGGAATTTGTTTTGTTTTATCTTTATTTATTTTGTTTTCCCTCTAATGCAGAAAGGATAGATATACATGTAGAGACTTATGCATGTGCAGAACTTCTAAACAGTTTATGAGAATTGATTATATAATGCATGATGAAATGAACAATTACTCTGAAGAAAAAGAGACACTATGGTACCCAGTGCTGATTCCATAGCATCATGATGTGAAATCCAACAATACTATTATTCTTTTTCAGAGTGATTTTTAATCTGTTTTGTTTGGTTTAATTTCAACATACGTGAAGGTATGAACAGCTGTTTTGAAGAGAATGAGAGACATCATGACAGCCATTGTTGACTCCCTTATTGACTGGTCTTGAAGACCTAAAGTGCCTTCATCATCCCATTTGGATCAGTTTTTTACTCTGTTGTTTTGTATGAATTCACTGTATGTGAAGATATGGACAACTATTTGGAAGAAAACAAGACACAATATGATAGATAGTGAAGATCTCTAGTTGTCTTGCTTTGAAATCTGTGTCCCTTATACTGCTTTCTTATGTTCTGTTTTGTTGTGTTTAATTTTACCCTCTTTAAAATACAGTTTAAAAATTTTTTTAAAAAGAGTTTATTTTTAAAATGCTATCTAATGTCCATATGCCTCAATAAATAAATAGATTAGAATGTTAGAACCAAAAGGAATTTTAAGTTGTACCATTTTACTCTCTTGTTCTTAAGTTAAAAAGCTGAGCTGCAAATGACTTTGTGTATTATTCCATACATTCAGGCTCTGCTCCTTCCTTGGATTATAGCTTCATTCCTCCAAGTAAAATCTAGTGTGTGTGACACATGAGACTACCCAGTACTGGACCATGGTTCTTCTAGGTACCAGGAAAATGCTAATATTGTCACTAGACAAGGTCTTAGAAGTTTCCTAGAGAACAGACAGGGAAACTAAGCCCCATCAACACTAATACCTCTTACCTGTAGAATAAATTGCAGGTTCCCTGGCTCCCATCATGGGAAAAAAATGTTAAGACTTTCCAGAAAGAGGTACACAAGGGCTTACTTGGCAAAATTTTAAAAGTACAAAGAAATAGAGTGCTGGTCTTCAAGAGAAAGACATGCTATTTCTTGAAATAGAATGGAGAATATTTTATTTAGGGGATGGAGATCTTTGCTGTAGAGGTTTTGGTCCACTTTATAGATACAAGCCCAATTTCTCGGTCTTTTAAAGATAGATCATTTAAGCACTCTTTGAATTTTCTCAGTCTTTTATTTTAAGATAAATTCCTGCTCTTTATTTTCTCAACTAAACCAATTTATGAACTTACATTATGTTTAAGGAATGTGGGTGTGATGGGTCTAGAAGGAAAGGAAGTGCCCAAATTAACCACAGGAATGCTTGGGTATATCAAGTGTATCCCAGAAGTGATGGTCATCTTTGTTCTTTGTTTCATTTTGTTTGTTTTGTTTTTGAGCAAGGGTCTTGCTATGTAGTTCAGGCTGGCCTTGAACTCACTTGGGATTACCACCAACAAAAGTATGCTACTAAAGGCTTCTCATAAGAAAATGTTACAATGAATGCATAAGTCAGAGGTAGATAAATAGGAGGTTTTTCTATCTACCAATGAATATGGAAGAAAAAATCTAAAATAGATTATAATCTGTGTTTAAAATTTGAAAATAGAGAAGGTATTGAAAAGCTGAGCAAATGGCAATTCATTATGAAAAAATATCAAAAGAATTTTTTTAAAGAATTTCTACTCAAATTTACTTCTGGGTGAATAGATTAACAAGATTAGATTCAACTGAAGAAGGAATAAATAAACTTGAAGATAAATTTGTCAAAAAATTCCTGAAATTAAAACAGAGATAATTAAGTAGACTACTAGAAAAAGCATGAAGAATAGACTGAACAGTTCGATTTCAAGCTTCAAAGAACTAACAAGATTCGTGGTGGAAAGAGAAAAATAGGATATGGGAGACAAAATATTTGGAAAAATAGTAGCTGACTGATATTATCAATTGATAAAAGATACATTTTCCTCTTTTACTGAAGAATTGTCTACATAGTGACATAAACTATTACTGCTTATATTCTTAGAACATTTTAAGAACTTATTAAATTTTTGTTTAATTAATATAATTTAAGCATACAAATAAAATCAGGGACAAATGTTAGTAATAAGCAGGATGAGACCTATCATGAGAGAAGCAGAAAGTGCCCACTGCTGAAGAATCCACAGTGAGAGCTTATTTTCAGCTAAGATTATGAAAAAAGAATGCACTGACGAGTAGGTGAGCACAGGCTGACAAGCAGAGAGAAAGACTGGGCATCCCAAGAAAAGAGGATGATTAACAGTCATTCACAGTGGGCCTTGTCAGCTTATGCTAAGGAGGTGACTCACATTGAAACCCTAGATAGTTTGTCCTAAGGAGATGAATTATGATAAGGGCTGGTCAAGCCAGAAAGGCTAAACATGTGACTATAAGATCACAGCTGCATAATACTGGCCTAAACACAAGGGATGAGAGAAGGGCAGAAGGTTGAGTTGAGCTATATGGCTAATGAGTCAATAAATCATGCCTAGGTAATTAAATCCCAATTAAAAACTGCGGACAGTCAAGTTTAAGGACCCTGGTTAAAAATATGCCGTATGTATGTTACACATCAATGTGCTAGGAGGGGTGTATGTGCTTCTTCTCTTGCTTGGTCTTGATTTGTATCCTTTTTTGCTATAATAAAACTGGAATCACAGTTACACAGTTGACTTCTGTACAAGGGAGTGAGAGGCACCAATCCCTATATAGTCAAAATTCTGAGTGTGACTTTTGACTTTCCACAATAGCAAAAGGAGGTGGCTGTAGAATTATTACAATAGTACATGATGTACTACTGAGAACTTCTTTTTCAGTACTGGGGATTGAACCCAGGAAACACTGAACCACATCCTTGTGACTTATTAAATTTTATTTCCAGATAAGGTTTCCCAAACATGCCTAAATTCTCTAAATTGCAGACTGCCTGCCTCATTCTCCTCAATATCTAGGATTCTAGGAATGTACCATGATGCGCAGTGATAGTTTGTTTTATACAATTATCATATAACATTGCATCCTTAAATTTTTTTTACATTTTTCTTGACAGTAAACAGTGCCATGTATGCTCTGTGTTTGTATATGTGTTTTGATAGATTTTTAGCTTTTAATATCTGTATTTTTTCAATATTCCTAATGTATACATCATCTATGAGTTTTTTCAAATTTTCACATCTCCCTCCAGATCTACTAATAATTGGACCCTTACAGTTGAAAGACATGTTCAAGCATGTTTAAGCATCGCCTATAGTGCTTTCTAGAGTTCTGTAGATCATTCTAGCAAATTGTCAATAAGGGCAATCTGAACCCCTGTTGTAGCTAGTTTGTCAGGAGTGTAGGTGGCCTGGGAACCCCTGAGCTGGCTGATGCTGTCAGACATATGGCTGTCCTGTAGTGGGCAGTATCCTTAATCTGGGTCTAATTCTGGGTAGTTAGTGTTAGAAGTCATTGCATCCCTGAATGGTGACAGTGCTTTACATGCTCAAGGACAGGATTGATGCTCAGAAGCTACAGTGGGTAATGGTGCTACAGTTTAGATCTAAAATAGCTCTCCAAAGCCCATGTGTTTAATACTTGATTTTTGGCTTGTCACTAGTAAGAGGTGGTAGAAACTTTAGGAGGTGGGGCTTAGTGGGAGGAAGGTATCATTGGGGTGTGCTTTTTTGCAATATGGCAACCCTTCACCTCCTTGCCTCTTGACTGCCAGGATATGAAGAGGCATCCACCACAATGCACCTCCACTGCACTCTACTGTGCCACCTCAGGTCCAAAGCAATGGGGCTGACCATGGACTGAAACCTCCGAAGCCATGAGCCAAACTAAAGCTTTCCTCCTTCTAAGTTGATTAGCTCAGGTATTTTGTCATAGCAATAGAGAGCTGACTAACTAAAATGGTAAGCATGATAACACTTGAGGCTGACTGATAGCCAAGGCCAGATCATGCAGATGGTGCTTCTCAGTTCTTGCTAAACAATAAACATTAGGAAGCTTTTCAGAGAAACCAATATCTAGATCCCACTCTAAGTCAATTAATTAAATTAAATTAAGTCCTTTTGGATGGACTCAGGCATCTGTAGTTTTACAATTTCTTCAGAGAACACCGATCCTGACACAGACACTGCTTGATCATTGTAAAAGGACACTAGATTTGCTCCAAGTGAAACGAAGAACCGATGTATGACATAATCTGTTTTAAAGTTTTAAAGGAGTCTAGTGGCTGTAGGAGAGTACTCTACAGGGCAACAAGACTTGAGGCAGGAAATCAGGTGAGAGATGAGGGTGGCTTGGAGTAGGTACACACAGGTGAAGGAAGTAGAGAGAAATAGTTTTGTGTGGGACACATTTTGAAGGACAACTATATGCTGATGAATTGGGTGTGGAGTATGAGAGAAAGGAGGCACAGGCGAATGCCTGAACTTTTTTGTTTAAGCAAAAGATAAATGGTGACACTGATTGCTACTACCAGGAGAATGTAAGCTTTAGATCTAAAATGTCCCCAAAAGTCTGATGTGTTTAGAGGTGGAAAGTGATTGAATTGTGGGGTGCTATACTCATCGGTGGATTAAGCCACCAATGAATTCATAGTTGAATGTGTTGTTGGGAAGGAGGACGAGGGGGTTGTGACCTGGAAAGGTGTATTCTTGTCCCTGGCTCCTTCTGTCTCTGCCTGTCTCCCTCGCCCTCCCTCTGCTCCTTGGCTGCCCCGAATTGCGCAGCTGTCCTCCACCATGTCCTTCCATCAAGCTGTTTATGCCTTGGAGCCAACTAACCATGAAATGCAACCTGAACCAAAATAAACCTCTCTTCCTTTAGGTTATGTGTGTCAAGTATTTTGTCCCAGTGACAGGAAAGTGACTAATAGAGAGAACGTGATCAACTGGTCAGGACTGGGTCAGATGTGCCCCTGAAGCAAGGGAGGAAATCAATTTTAGCCAGAACACAAGTACTGAGAGTGGCGGAGGATATTTCACCAGAATGTAAATCAGTGCTTACTAACAAAGCAAAAGGCAAGAAAGGTGTCAGGTGACCAAGAACAATGAATAGCTCACTTAGCCAGGCACAGTGGCACATGCCTGTAATCTTGACACTCAAGAGACTGAGGTAGGAGGATTGTTGTGAATCCGAGACCAGCCTGGTCTACAAAATGAGTTTAAGGCCAGCTTGGAATGCATATTGAGACCTTATCTCAAAAAGACCAATAAATAATAAATTAAAAAATAGCTTGCTTGAGGTCTGTTTGTTATATCTTAGAGGATGTATTGAGTGAAATGAAGTTTAAGGACATTGATTTTCCTCTCTCTTTCCTTTCCCAGGCAATGCACCTTTGAAGCCATTAGGTGGGACAAAGGAGGTAGGCAGAGAGTCCCTAGCTCTGTCCACCGGAAGGCCAGGCGCCTTTACAACCCAACAGCAATGAGCACTCCTATCACCCAAATCTTGGCTTGTAAATGCCATTCTCCACTACAAGGAAGAGAAACAATAGATTCCAGGGCAAAGGCAAAACAAGTCGCACAGGAGGCCAAAACGAAAGTAAGGAAGTGCTCAAAGGAACAGCAGACGGATGCAGAAGCCAGCTTCAATGCGCTAGTTAAATTGGGAATAATCTGAGCATTAAAAGAAGTGATGATGGCGATGAAATAAGCCAGCATACTGTGAGTCCAAATTGAATATATTAGAGGTTGGAGGATAAAGAAGGTATTTACATAAGTTTCAAATTGCCTTCCTAAAATGTTGGTAATAACTATGAAGGGAAAAAGGAACCTTTATAATGAAGAAGGCTGGCAGGTATCACTTAGCTTAAGTTATGTGATTAAAACGAATATCAGCGATATGACAGCTTGAAATTGAGCCTCACATGATGGGATTTAATAAGAAGAGTAAAGTGTTGCTTCTGTGACGTTCACACCAAGATGCACATTTTAAACAATCCTGATGGAAAATCAGGCAAAACTCCAACTGTGAGACCCTGCAGAATAACTTCCCTGTGATTTTTCAGAAGTGTCAAGGTCATAAAGGACTAAGAAAGACTAATAAAATATTCAAGGCTAACAGACTAAAGAGGCATGACAACTATACATATGAATTATGGTTCTGGACTGGATTCTTTTGCTTAAAAAGGCATTATTGGGACAACTGGCAAAAGTCAGATGTTCTGAAGAACGGATAGTAGTAGTTTATCAGTGATAGTATCAGACTTTGACAGGTGCATCATGCTGTGTAGGAGAATGCTTTTATTTATAGAAAATACAGAATAAATTATTTAGGGATGATGAGACATCATGTTGGCAGCTTATTCTCAAAAGATTCAGAAAAAAAACATTTCTTTGTATTTAGCTGCCTTTTTTCCATCAGTGTGAGGCTGGTAGAAAAAACTTTAAAGGAAGAAATTGTATGGTAATGGTAGTTCTGATTGTGCTAGACAGGATTAAAACTACACTAAGATATGGAGAAATAATTCCACAGCTGGCTGATACCCTTTGTTTATGACTTAATTTAAGGGGTTTTTTTTTAACTCATTCATTTGCTACAAAGAAAGCTACATTTTAAGGAAAATCAGCAACCATCTTATTAGTAATTCCTTTCTTCAGCTGTTCTAATACACTTTTCTGGTATTGAATAGGAACAAATTTCTTTTTAAAAATGTTTTACAGTGCTTGAATTCAAACCCAGGGGCATTCTACCACTAAGCTACATCTTCAGTCCTTTTTATTTTGAAACAGGTCTCAGTAATTTCAAGGCCAGGAATTTGTGGTCCTTTGACTTGGCTGCCTGTATAGATGGAATCGTAGGTGTTATCAGTTCAAGGGTCTTGCCCAAGTTCTTGAGGTCCTGATCAAAGAACTGAGCAGGACACCCAGAATGAATAGCAAAGTCAAAGATTTATGTAAAAGACAAAAGAAAAAAAGCACATGCCATGGGTGGGAGCAAGCCAGTGAGGAGTGCCCCTACCCCAAGGGAGCTCCTTGCTGGGGTTTTTAAGCCTTACTGTGGGTGGTAGGCTTGAGCCTGAGGTTTGAATGCTGCCTGCCTGTGGCCTGACTCAGTCTCTCCAGCAGGCAGTGGAGTTTGTGACTTTGTGACCTTTGGATGGACTGTCATGGCATCCTAAGCCCATGAGGATAGAAGCAGCATCGTCAACTGGAATTGAGGTTCTAGAGGATTATTGGGTGCATACATGCATACTTGCGTGTGAAGTTACCTGGTTAATTTCTCCCATTGGGTTTAGACCTAGCAGTGTTGAGCGTGAAGGTGGCTCTGGTCCCAGAAAGTGAGCTCAGAGGCAGCAAACAACTTTACACTATCCCTAAAAAAAAACCTACACTGGGACAGATTTTTGCTCCACGTTGGAATACTCTATGTGATACCAATAAGAAAGCACAGGTGACTCACTTTACCCACTCATTCAGATAGGTCTAGTGTAGAAAGCTTAGACACTGCCTGAATCACAATTGATTAAAATATAAAGTGGCTGTGGACAGGGATATTAGGGTTAGGGTATTAAGGTTAATACATTGCAATTCTCTGCGGGCCTTCACTTAACATTCTAAGTCAATTTAGGAACCTCTCACTGAATTGTGATACAAAGCTGGTAAACTGTTTCAAGTAAATAATTTAAGTACCATTCCTCTAAAAACAACTAGGCTGTTCATACTGGCCAGTGGTCTTTCTATACCATTCAGAGACCTCTTGATTACATAGTCTGGCTGTGCCAGGTCTGTTACCAGAATCTGAGAAAAGTAGAGAGATTAACAAGCAAGAACCTAAAAGAGAATTACAGTATGTGTAATTATATGTGCCCCATTTTCTATGTACCTGTAATTATTCAAATGTGCTAAGAGCTAGGGCTTTATCTTTTATTTTATGCAAGTTATTGTAAGTGGTGTGCAAGAACAGATTTTTGTTCCAAACCCAGCAAATTGGAACCATGACTTTACTGTATGTGGTGAGGGGTTCTTTTTCTGTACCTTCCAAAACTGTGTCTCACCCAGAGCTGAAACCCATGCTTCAGTCATCACAGGGCATCAGATGGAACAGGACACCACCAACAAAGGCGTGTGAGACAGAGGCCCATGCAAAGTGGCCTCATTTTATAGATTCTGCTTTATAAGGACAATGGATTGAGTCCTTGAACCAGCTAAGACTTCAGGCACTCATGGGCTAAAAGAGAAGAATAGGGAGAAAAACATGATCAAATCAAATTGTTATATGGAAAAATGTAATTTTATATTATTATTAAACTAAACATGAATATATCAATTACATTAAGATAAATACAGTTAGGTAATCACCTGCATATATCTCTTTACCTTGAATGTTTAATGTCATATTATATAGTTATATGTAAAATTATATGTATAATTATATGCATATTATGTTATGCTTAATATTTATATAATCTTTATATATAATTTTATATATAATGTTCAATGTCATAAGTATGTTTATATATGATAAAACCTACAGTGAATGTTAAAATTTTAAAAATGACAGTAAAAGATGCATTGCTTTTAACCCACCTAGAAATACATCCCACATTGCTTTGAACACATTATTCCATTGTTCCTTCCACTTCCTAAAGCACTCCTCAAAGTCTTCTTTCATGCATGTCTTTAATTGCTTTGTTGTGGCTGCCTCAGGGTCCTAGATCACTTTGAAACATTTACCTTCCACAGTTGTTCTGGCATTAGAGAAGAACTTGAAGTCACACAGTGCAAGCTCCAGTGAACAAAGCAGATGAGGACACAATCCATTATTTTTATTTGACAGAAATTGTCATAAACAGTTGGCAAGTGAGGGGTGGCAAAAACACATAGAGAATGTCTAAGTTCTTTAAAAAAATTATTATAAAGCCCAGCCTCCATGTTCACACAGGGTGCCCGCAGGACTCTCCCATGGGTAGCCAGTGTGAGCCAGGAAAACCAGCCAGCTACACCTTATAGAAGCTACCAGGGTCTGGGGAAGCCCACCTGGTACTCCACTGCCTCCTGGAGAACATGGTTTGGAGACACTCAGGGGCCTGACCCATCCCCCTCTACTGTGGATGGGAAGCCAATGTGGGAAGCACCTGGGACCTCACAACCTGCTCATCTGGAGGAATCCAGGAAAATGTCAAGATGAAGGATCAAGAGGCAGTCTCTGACCTCCAGTCCAAACAGAACAAGTCCAAGAGATGTGGATATGAAAAAAAGCAGAAGTTGCGCACCTGAAATTTCTGGGATGATGGCAACTGAAGTAAAGAAACAATTTCATGAGGGTATACAAGAATTAGATCAGAAACAATATCTCAGGTAAAAAAAGGACAAACATAATGAAATGGTTGCTGAGCATAACTAAACAAGACATAGATTTTTTAAAAAGAAGAGCATAGGAGAATGAGGGAACTCTTGAATGAACAATATAGAGAAGAATTGGAATTCATGAAACAGACTCAAATAAATATCTGGGAAATTAAAAACTCCATTGAAAACTGGCAAAATCACTTGAAAGAAACTGAAATTAGACTTTCAAACTTAAAGACAGGATGGCAGCTGATCATGAAAAGAAAGATCTTTAAAAATAACAAGGAACTAGGAAATGACAATTCAACAACTAAAAGATGATGCAAAGACTAATAATTTAAGAATGATAGGTGAGAGCAAAAGAACAGGAGTCAATAAAAATGACATAAAGAGATTATTTACAGAAGGAATAGCAGAACACTTCCCAAGTATGGGAAAAGGACCTGACATCCAGATAAGTGAGGCATATAGAACTCCAACTAGCCATAACCAAAGTAAATCTATACCTAGACATATAATAATCAAGATCCCAGAAATATAGCACAAGAACAAAATATTAATAGATGTCAGAGAAAACAAATATGTCACTTATAAAGGAAAACCCATCAACATCACAACAGACTTCTCAACACAAACCATCAAGTCATGAAGAACTTGAGTAAAGTATTTCAAATCCTGGGCGAGACAACAACTTCCAACCCAGACTGCTTTAACCTGCAAAACTGTCTTTAAAAATTAATGGAGAAACAAGATTCTTCCATGAAAAGAATAACTGATGGAATTCATTACCACCAAACCAACCCTACAAAGAGTACTGAAGGATACTCTAGAAAGTAATAAAAATGACCATGGTCCCAGGAACAGCAGTAGAGTGGGATCACCAAGCAGAGCAGACATTTGAATGGAGAGGAAAAGTAGGGAGCCAAAGGCAAGAAAAAAGCATAGCAGAAACAAATCAGTGTGTGTAGGCCATTACTATTAACGCAGAGGGCCTCAGTTCACCAATAAAAAGAAACACAGGGAAAGTGGATCAAGAAACAAGATCCACCAATATGTGGTTATACAAGAAACACATTAACTTGAAAGGAAATTCATAGATTGAAATTCAAAGGGTAGAAAAAATGCTCTAAGTGACAGGGAACCAGAAAAACTGTAGGGGTATCTTGACCATCAACCACAGAATGGACAAGAAAGATACAGCATTTTTATACAATGGAAAGCTACTCAGCTATAGGAGGATAACCTGAGACTCTCGTAGGTGAATGGATGCAACTTGTGATCATGCTCTTGGGTGAAATGGTTTGGACTCACATAAGTGAATATCATGTTGTCATCCTATTATAAAAAAAACTGAAGGAGTTAGTGGGATCCAAAATGTACAACAAATATTGTAAGAGTAAAAGAGGAGGAAATGTCTAAAAAGGGAAGGTGGTAGCCATTGTTAATTCCCTATTATTCTGTTTTAAAGTCCTGAATCATTTTCATTGTTTTATTTTACTTGGCTTTATTCTTGGTGCCATTTCTGTATATTTTGACAGAATGCTTTCAGCTAACATGCAAAGGGCCAGGAGTCAGAGCTGGCTCCTTGTGGCACTAGGACCTTTTTCCTATGACAGAGATTTTTTTAATACTTGGATATTTTAAATATGGAGTGAAGCATGTGTACTAAAATAACCAGCTAACTTTCACTATAAATCTATTAGAAGCATAAAAACCATTAATTTTAAACTGTACATTGCTGAAGACAAACTTCCTTTTGATTAATGGATTTTGGAAGATTAAACTGAATGGTTTCTATAGGTAGCATACCCTGAAGGCAATTTCTGCCTCTGCTGGTTCATCTTTCTTATTTCCTTGTCTATAATCTGTTTCTTTAACTGGGTCATAACTACTTATTAATCATTATAAAACCTTTATTATCTTCTAACTACTTCTGACTGTAATTACTTTAATCTAACATCTAGAAAGACATGAAGATAGTTTATCACTTTCGGTATTGTACAAACACTGAAAGTGCTATTGTAGAGGAAACCATAAAATCATGATTTATTTTTAAGATAAATAATACTTTTTGAATTTTAAATGGATAAAAAAGATCTAGATGCAAGAGCAAGCCGGGCTTGGGAAATCTGACTCTGCAGAAACAAAATGAAAGTGCTGTAGTACTTTTCCAAGTCATTTACTCTTGGAATTATGAAACTAATTGTGGAAAATCACTCATCTATGTTTGGATTCCCTCCTTCAGAAAGTGAGGATAAAACCAGCTACTCAGGTTTTCTTCTCAGGAAGATTTGGAAGAAAAAAATTCCGTGAAAAAATTTGCCATATGACTTTAATGTTTTTGTTATTTTCATTTTAACAATTATTATAGTCTAACTAGCCAAAGACAAAATAATTAAAAATGACACAAAATATGCATATCTTTGGCCCTAGATACTTTTTGGAAGTTAAGTGTCCCAATACAAAGAACTATAACTTTATCATGGAAAAAAAATGCTTGTTTGTGTGTTAAAGACATTGAAATCATGCATGTTTGAATTGTCCTTCAATTTTTCTGGTATTTGCACCAAAAAAACCACCTAATTTAGAATTTTTAAGACTTAGCCAATGGAATAAATTTGACTTTTCTGCACCTGAAAAGATAGTTTCAATGTATGTGGAGAATTACAGCCGCATTACTGTGTATGTAATGTGCCGTAGAATTATGGGTGCAAAGATTACAGAGCTTCCATGGTGAAACAACAAATGAAAAAACATTTGTCTCAGGCAGTTTTCCAGTGTGGATACAGATAATGAGTTAGAAGTGGAAAGCGGCTTTCTGATTCCCTTCATTTATATTATTTCCCATTAAAGGACCATGAAAATGACTAGAATTTATAACCATTAAAGATTCCAAAATTTTTAAAAAATGCTTAGTGTCAGAAGCTCAAGTCTGCAGTCACCAGGTCCTTTCACTGAAAACAGTGGTTTCATCACTTCTGGGAGAACTGTTTGGTTCAGAGTGAGCAGGAATGAAAACATGAGACAGCAGAAAATCTCAGTACAGCGCAGGCTGAAAGGTTCCCAGGCATCCTTTCATAATCAGTAATGGAGTAGCTGGCATGCTACCTTTAAAAGCTGAAGCTTCTGGCCAAATGTAAGACCAGCCAAGGCTTGAGCAACAAGAGTAGCAAGAAGGAAAACCAAGAAACATTCAAGGCAAGTTTCTTATGTAAAGTCCCCTCATGGAGTCTTTAAAGAAATCTCATATAAACAGATTATGCTACATGGAAATTTGCATTGTATCGCTGTGGTGAGGTGATATTAGCAAGGGGGGGGGGTGGAGCAGTGGGAGGGGTGACTGCTTGGCCAAAGGCTGCTGTAAGTGTTGTTGTTATCCTCTGTGGTCAAAAGAGACAAACAAAAAACAACTACTTTTCTTTCTGGCATGGTTGAATTTATATACCTTGAGCGTTTTTTAAAAAAAAAAAATCTCTGTTACACACTGTCAACAAAATGTTCACGACATTTGATAGTTTGTGACTTAAAATTATCATGTATCAAGAGCAGAAAAACTTATTTTTAATCATGTAAAAAAAAAAAAAAGTCTGGACTGCACACCTATAATCCCAGCACTTGGAAAGCTGAGGCAGGAGGATCACTGTGAGTTTGAGTTCAAGCCCAGCTTGGGCTACAAAGTGAGTCCAAGGCCAGTCTAAACTGCATAGTAAAACTCTGTTTAAAAAGACAAAATAAGAAGAAGAAGAGGAGAAGGAGGAAGAGGAAAAGAAGAAGGAAGATGAAGAAAAGAAGAAGAAGACTGAAACTGTAGCTGAGAAATGAAACTATGTTTTTACTGGGTGGGAAGATCTTTTTTTATTTCAAGAGATTAACATAAAAGAGGACATAACAAAGCAGATCAGAACAGCACAATTTAAGCAACACAGTATTTCACTATTAGACAACCCAATATAACAGTAGCTACCATAATATCTCTTTCCTTGAAATAGTTGAGCACACCTTCATACACAATAGTATCAAATATAACAAAACAGTATAAAACCATTAAAGAGAATGAAAGTATTATAGGGCATTCAGAACCAAATAACAAAAAATGAACAACGGTTACTATACTATCTCATTGTCTATAAAAATTTGTTTCTACTACCACCATAATAAAATCCAATAAGATACTACATGATAGAATCAATGGAAACAGAAGAACAAAAGTATGGTAGGACTTCAAAACAAGATGATATTAAATCAGCACTGGCTATCATAATGTCTTATTTTCTTCAGAATAGCTGTTCATACCATCACAGATAATAAAATCAAACAACCCAGGATAAAACCACTCCAGCTAATAAATGGAAACATTATAAGACTTTAAAGCAATGTAATGGGGAATCATGATTACCATGAACTTTTATGTATGCTTACCATTTCTTACACTAGGGAGACTATATGGTATTTATTTGTGTGAGTTTGATTTATTTTGCTTGTGAGTGTGGTCTCAAGTTACGTCGTTTTTTTATAAATATCTCAATGTGATCATTCTTTACAGCTGAGTAGTACTCCGTTATATAAAAATACCACAACTTTTTAATCCATTCCTCAGTTGTTGGATACTTAGGTTGTTTCCAAGATCTAACTATTACAAATTATGCTGCTATAAACATGGGTATACATATATCACTGTTGTATGATGTTTTCAATTTTGGGAATATGCCTAGAAGTGGAATAGCTGTATCAAGTGGGACTTCCAACCTCAGCTTTTTGGGGAATCTCCAGACTAATCTCAACAATGGTTGCGCCAGTCTACACTCCCACCAACAGTGCAGGAGAGTACCTTTTTCCCCACAGCCTCTCCAGCATTTGTTGTTGATAGTTTTCTGGATCCTGGCCATTCTTTCTGGAGTGACACGGAATCTCAGTTGTTTTAATTTGCATTTCTCTAATGACTCATGATGATGAACATTTTTTCATTTATTTATTTGCCATTTGTATTTCTTTATCTGAGAACTGTGTATTCATCTCAGATGCCCATTTTTGGGTTGGGTCTTTGAATTTCAGGGGTTTGATTTTTTAAAAATTCTTTGTATGTTTTAGACAGAAATCCTTTATCTGAGGGACAGTTCACTAAGATTTTTTCTCAGTTTGTGGGTTTTCTTTGCACTATGCTGGAGATTTCTTTTGACATGCAGAAAGTTTTTAATAAGATATGATCCCAGCTATTGATTCTGGGAAGTGTTTCCCATGCGGTTTGATTCCTGTTCATGAACTCTCTACCTACCCCTATGTCAAGATTTTTACCCAATTTGTATTCCAACAGATTTAGTATTTCTGTTTTAATAATCAGATCTTTGATCCATTTACATTTTAGTTTAGTACATGGTGATAGGCATGGGTCTAATTTTAATTTTTGGCATGTGGAGAGCCAGTTTTTCCAGCACCATTTATTAAAGAGACTGTTGTTCTTCTAGTAAATATGTTTGGCCCCTTTATCTAAGATAAGGTGGTTGAATGTGTTGGTAGTTGTGGTTGTATCTTCTAATCTATTCCATTGATTTTCAGATCTGTTTTTATTCCAGTTCCATATTGATTTTACTACAGTTGCTTTATAGTATAACTTCAAGTCAAGCATTGTAATGCCTCCTGCCGTGCCTTTGCTGCTTAGAATTGCCTTTGCTATTCTAGGTCTCTTCTGGTTCCAGATGAATTTTAGGAGGGATTTCTTTAGATCTATGAGATATGTTGATGGTATTTTCATTGGGATTGCTTTGAATATGTGTAACAGTTTTGGGATAATGGCCATTTTCACAGTATTTATTCTTCCTATCCATGAACAAGGGATGTCTTTCCATTTTCTGAGATCCTTTTCAATTTCTTTTTCAGGGTATTATAATTTTCCCTGTAGATTTTTACTTCTTTCATGAAATCAATTCCTAAGTATTTCATTTTTTTGGATGTTAGTGTGAAGGATGTGGCTTCTCTTATTTCTCTCTCAGTGATTTTTATTAGTGTATAGAAATGCTATTGATTTTTGAGTATTGATTTTACATCCAGCTACATTGCTGAATTTACTTATTATATCTAGGAGACTTTCAATGGAATTTTGGGGGTCTTCTAAGTAGAGTATCATCTCTTCTGCAAATAATGATAATTGAACTTACTCTTTTCCTATCTTACCCCTTTTATTTCTCTCTCTTGTCTAATTGCTCTGTCTAGTATTTCCAGTACTATGTTGAATAGGAGCAGTGATAAGGGACATCTTTGTCTTGTTCCTGATTTTAAGGTAAAGGCATTCAGTTTTGGGCTATTTAATATGACGCTGGCTGTTGGTTTGTCATAGATGGCCTTTATCGTATTGAGATAAAGACCATCTATTCCAATTTTCTGTAAAGTTCTTATCATGAATAAATGTTGGACCTTATCAAAAGCTTTTTCTGCATCTATAGAAATGATCATGTGATTCTTACTTTTGGCTTTATTGATATGGTGGATTACATTTATCGATTTACTAATGTTGAACCATCCCTGCATGCCTGGAATGAATCCCACTTGGTCGTGGTGTGTAATCTTGATGATTTGCTGCATTGTTTGCCAATATTTTATTGAGGATTTTTGCATCTGCATTCATTAGGGAGACTGGCCTGTAGTTTTCTTTTTTAGTTGGGTCTTTCTCAGGTTTAGGTACTAGCGTAATATTTGCTTCCAGGAATGACTTAGGAAGGATTGCTTCCCTTTTGATTTCATTGAAGAGTTTGAGGAATGTCGGCATTAAATCTTGTTTGTATTTCTTGTAGAATTCCGCAGTGAATCTGTCTGGGCCTGGACTCTTCTTTGTAGGCAAGGACTTAATTACATTTTCAGTTTCATTAATATAAATTGGGTTATTCAGCAGTTTTACATCTTCTTGACCCAGCTTTGGTACTTCATATGCTTCTAGGAATCTGTCCATTTCTTCTGTGTTATTGAACCTATGAGAGTAGAGGTTTTTGAAATAGGTGTGGATGATCTGGCAACTAATATAGGGACTATCATGTAGCACCAAGGTCATTACTGAGAAGTAATATAAGGTAAGTGATTTGCGGAGTTCATGTTCTTTAAAATTAAAAAATAAATTCTAGGAACAAAGGAGTCAAGAGTAGAAAGTATTTATTGAGAGAAAGATAACTGTCATCTGTCTAAGAGTGGGTCATCCTGGGGATCCCACTTATCAAGGGACTTTATAGAGTAACACATCAAGGTTAGTAGATAATAAAGTGGGACAAAACTATAATAAGTTTGCAAGTATAATGTGTAATTGTCATTGTACAAAAGAAAAGAAGAGAAAGTGCTCTAAAGGTTATAACTGCATATATGTTTAAGTGTATAAGATAGATAACCATATTACTGAGTGTTTTTTGGATCATTGAACAAAACTCTCACTGTTTGAAAGTCCACTTTGTATGCTTCAATTTTGTAACTTGAACAACTATTTCTAAGATGAGAATATGTAATCTATTAACTAGTGATTTCTTACTGTTTATTTTTTAAATTTTGTATTACTTGTACCCTTTTCCTGTTTTTTTTTTTCCTTTTTCTCCTTAAATAAAAAAAAAAAGATTGCAAGTATAGTTGCTCAGGTAACACTGATCCAATGGGAAATCACAAGGCGTGTATGAAGTAGGACAAGCTCATGGTCTGGTCAACCAATGAGATAACAAAGAAAATTGCTTAGGTAATATTGATTAACTGGGGAACAAATGGGGAAGCACATCACATAGCAAGTGGACATGGAATGCACAAGGACTTTTCCTGGAAGGGAGGAGACCTAGAGACTTTAGGCCCCCATCCAAGGTGACTGATGCCTGTTTAGAGAATCAATCACTGCTGTTCATCCCTAAGAGAAGTATGTGTCAGTAGTCATTTCCCTAGCCTGAGGCCTGACCTTCAAGGAATGTACCTCCAGCTACAGTTGTCTTCTGCACTGACCTTACCTGAGGATCTACCTCGGTCTGACTGCCTATAACATTTCTACCTAATTTAGCTGTCTATAATATTCTCCTCTGAAAAGGTACTCAAAATTTCTGTGAGAGGGGAGGGGCAACAATTGTTATGGCTGGTTCATTCTGAAGGGGTTGAAGTGCTGGTTGGCAGTGAGAGATTCTCTCCTGTATCTAAAGGCCCTCAATAGGCACCAGGCACTCTTGTCTTGAGTAGAGCTATAGCTTTAAGACTGGAGGAGACAAAGCCAAAGAAATGGTTATTAAAGATTATTATGAAGACAGCCAACAAAGATTTTTCAGGAAAAGCTAGTAATAGCTTCTAAGAAAGAGGATAAGGAAAAAGCCTAGGAATATCTGACATGGCATTGACCTGATGTTTAATATCTTGAACAGCTATCAAGATATTAGCAGAAGGACCAAGAATGAACACACATTTAGCTTTTACAATTACACAAGTACACTCCTGTGCTGTTATTAGAACATCTAATGCCATCCAATTTTGGAAGATGGTTTGCCTCATTAATTTTGCTTTTTCATTCAGGAGAGAGAGACCAGTTGCAATGTTGTTTAAGGGCTGCCAAGTATAGCTAGTCAAGGCCTCAATGTTACATGACATCTTTTAATCCTAGGGAATAAATAAAGATAGAAGCCAAATGATCATACCAGTGAAATACACTTGTGCACCATTTATGTCAAGGTGGGGAAAGTTTGCAGGTTTCTCGATACTTTTGGCACTTGTCTTGTAAACACCCAAGTCCCAGTATGCATTTCCCTAGCCATCTAGGAGTTATTCAGGGCCACAAATTGATTCCACAAGACCAGTGAGTGCCACTTGGGCTTCCCCTCTAATTCTAGGTGATTAAACCAGTCTGTCAAAATCAGTATTTATGGTATATATATATATATATACTGCTGAGGGATGTCTATTCCACATAGTCAGTAAACTTAGGACAATGAGAATAAGAGTAATTTTTGTTCTCAACATAAAGGGGGCCTTTTTACTAAATTGTCCTATAGTTATAATTAACTGCATATAATCATTATCAAACAATTTTGACTCCCTGGCCTTTACTGAGTTGTAAGGCCCTTATCAGAGCTATGAGTTCTGTTATCTGGGCATTAGTGCTAGTGACAAGTGAGAAACATTCAAGTGTCTGATGTAAAGTTATTACTGTATACCCTGCCTTTCTTGTCCCATTTTCCATGAAGGAATTGCCATCACAGAAAAGGGTGAAATCAGGATCAGGTGAAGGGTGTGTCTAACAAGCCTTTTCTGGCTGCATAAAGAAGTCAATTGTCTGATAGTCATAGACTTCCTTTGGAAGAAAGAAGTGTTGTCACATTGTGAGTTAGACATACATATCTCTATAGAGAGAGACAGAAAGCGAGAGAGAGAGAGAGAGAGAGAGAGAGAGAGAGAGACAGAGAGAGAGACAGAGATAGAGAGAGACAGAGACAGAGAGAGATATTACATTTTGTATAGAGATAGCTTGGATGCCTCTGGTACCAAGAGAACTATAGCAGCCACAGCTCTAAGGCACTCAGACCATTCCTTTGGAACAATGTTTATTACTCAGATACCTTAAGGCTTTTGAGCAAGTTCCTGATCCAATGTAAGTACTCTCAAAGTTATACCTCTTTTTTTAACATGCAAGGTTTCAACACTTTTCAGTGCTTAAGTATACATTCCAAAGGAGTAGAGATTTGAAATTAATTTCTCCATCTGAAATGCAAGAGAAATAACTTGCGTCCCTTTAATTTCTACTCAATTTCTATATCCCCATGGCATCTCCTTGGGTGACTTGGTCCAGGGCCACTGGCTGCCAGCAGGAGAGTAGAAGATAGGTGGGGGTTGAACTAGTCACCCTTACCAGCTTGCATTCCTGTCTACACTAGGAAATTGAATTGTTAAGTGCAGCAGGTACTTACAAAGGGACAAGTTACTATTGCTTGCAACTATAACAGTCATATTTAAAGAAGGAAGCATTGCTTAGCAGGAATCCACTGCTTTCTATTTCTTTGAAAGAGTGAGAAAACATACCAAAGAGTGAGTTGGAAGTAGTCAAAGTGCTTCTCAGTCTGCAAGTGAGATCACCTTTAAAAATAGAGTTAATTAATAGCTTGAAAAAATTCCACCCTGGTCCCTAGGGCAAAGAAGCCTCTAAGGCATTCATGTTATCTACCTAATCACCTAGGCAACATACCTTAGCAGTAAGACAAGGCTACACTTTATTAAGGTCTAATTTAAAAATGCTATGTCTCTGAATCTCACAGGTTAGACTTATACCCATCACCTAGCAACCAAAATTTACATGCTAGTAAAGGCACATTTATCAGTCTTCTAGTACACACAAAAGAAGAGAGAAGTTGACTAAAATCTGCTTCTTAGCCTATACAAGGCACAACTATAGATCATTATCTGTTCTCTGTGAAAGGCTGCAAGGGGCCTCAGCCAACAAAGGAGTGGCCTAAGTACAAGGCATTTATAAAACTAGCTCCCATTGAGTTGGAGAGGTTTATAACTTACTGGCAGAGAGAAAAGTATGATATATCTAAGTGGAGATTTTTCTGCTGGTTCCCTAGTCAGGCTGTTGGGACTCAGTTTCCACCAGAGTCTCCCTGACCATGACTCCTTAGCTGTCTTCTCAGCATTCACTGGTCCATGCAGCCAGAGATCTGTCTCCTGAAAGGAACCCAGCTGCCTATGTAATCAACATTCCACTGGGCTTGGTTTCAATGGGGATTCACCAGAAAGTGCTGGGGAACCTATCCTCTGCTTTGAGGTTGGCAGCCACTCTAAGAGTCTTTAAACAGCTGACAGAGTGACCACTGTTTGTTAAACTTCTATTAAGTATTTAAAAAGTCTATAAATATATAAAGCCTGAGCTATCCTTATTTAAGATAATTTCCCTATCTTCAGCACTAATAAACACTCATTTTCTATCAGCTCCACTTAAAGATTCTTAGTTGTTCGATAAGAGGGAAAGTTTGCTCACTCTCTAATCTTAAATGTCTCCAAAAAAGGAAAGTACCAAGTGGCAAGGAAAGATCAGAAATGAGTTACTGAGACAACTTGCTCATGAGTCATCACTCTCAGCCAAGAAAGGAAAAGATGGGGAATCTCAAGAGCTAAGATTGCCTCCTCACTAGTGGAAGATCAGACCAGAAAGGAAAGTGAGGTGACCCAGGCTCAACATATCCTCTAGCGTACAGGGGGATCAAGCCAGCTTATCCCAGTGAAATCTGTTTTCTAAGTTTTAAGAACAGCTGCTGGCCTGTTGCCTTTTAACTGGCACTTGGATCCTGTGATTTAATAATAGGCATGAAAGGGTTTTGGCCCAGATAGGACACTGTAGCCAGGAAAGCCTCAACCAGAAGCAGGAAGCCCCTATCTCTTCTGCCCCTAGGAAGTTACCTGTAACGCCATCTTCCCACCCCTGGAAATTTACATATGGTGCCAAACCTAGGACCAATGGGCTACCTGTGCATCACTAATGCCCACCTTAGGTTCCACCCAAACCGAGGCTATTTACATGCCCCCACGCCATGTGTCCACCAGAGAGATCGACAGATGCCAGCGGTGGGGGTGCCGGTCATCTCTCTCCATGTTCTCAGAATAAAGGCCGCTTTTTATTTTATACTTCTCATCTTTTGGAAATATTTTTCATCTTTTAGAAATAATCCTAGCATTTGGTGCTGTGACTCGATCGGCAGGCGATTGACTCCCAGGACACACCCAGTTGAGTCCCCTAGCCGATAACCAGATAACATCCTGGATTAATCCCGAGCTTTTTCCTCTCCCAAGATGTCCCTGTTGCCAGCCGCCTGCACTCAGCATCGGCCAGATTGATTTCAGGTGAGCACTCCCCAGGGAACTTTTGGCACTGGGCAGCCCCAGTCGACTGTTCTCCCCGTTCCCATGGGTCCGTGCATTTTCATGTCCTTAGGACAGCCCAGGGCAGGGTTCTTTCTGGGCAAACCTGTGTCCACACTCTATAAAATCTCTCACGTTCTTTGGGTTCGGATAGTCTAAAGCAGAGATTTTTGGACCACCCACACTGAAAGAATGCCTCACTTCCCTTAAAGCCTTGCGCTTTCACGGGCAAAACTGTTACTGACCCCATGTGGGCTCCACTCGTAAATCCCTCAGTGACGACTGGAATATACAAGTTTTTGGAACCATAGCCGCTGCGTGGTGCCACAAATGAGTGACGGCTTGTTCTGGACCACCGGCTTATTTCTTGCCTGAATCAGTCATGGGGAACGTATTTTCTAACTCCCAAAAGACACATTTACAATGCCTAATTTCCAATTTACATACTCTAAAAATTAAAAGTACCATAAAAACTAAACAATTAACTTTTTACTGCCAGAAAGTCTGGCCAATCTACCCTGTAATTGGCAAGCGTTGGCCCAAAGAAGGAACATTTGACCCCTGCATTCTTAGGAACTTGCATGATTTTTGTCAAGCTGGCAACAAGTTATTAGAACTCCCTTATATTCAGGCCTTTCTTATTCTGAGAACATGAAGAGAGATGACCGGCACCCCCACCGCTGGCGTCCGGCGATCTCTCCGGTGGACACATGGCGTGGGGGCATGTAAATAGCCTCGGTTTGGGTGGAACCTAAGGTGGGCATTAGGGATGCACAGGTAGCCCATTGGTCCTAGGTTTTGCTCCATATGTAAATTTCCAGGGGCGGGAAGATGGCGTTACAGGTAACTTTCTAGGGGCGGGGGAGATAGGGGCTTCCTGCTTCCAGTTGAGGCTTTCCTGGCTACAGTGTCCTATCTGGGCCAAAACCCTTTCAAGGTATATATATATTTTCTAAATATAAACCAGACTTAATAAAAAGACCCATTTTACAGAATTTTGTATCACAGTTCACTATGGGACATTTAACATTATTTTTCCTAGTGCTGTTGTCTAAAGAGTCAAATAGGTCAAACAAGGAACATTAGTAAATTTAGAAAATAAATTCAAATGCAAGATATATAAAATAGGAATAAAATGTTCTGTTAAAATAACATCATAATCTTTCCATGTTCTCAACTCCAATTTATAAGGAAGGCATAAGCAATTGACAATGACAAGGATAATGATTTTTGACAACCCAAGTGAATTATAAACCAGAATTTATGAAACAAAAGCAAATTCTTACCTTCCTCCAATTATCTCATTGGGGCCTCCAAATGATATAGGGATATGACACAGGACCTTAGAATACTCCAAATAATATAAGGGAAATATAACTCCCAACTCGATAAATGGCTGATGTGCCAAATTCGTGTTCTTTAAAATCAAAGAATGAATTCTAGGAACAACAGAAGTTAACAGTAGGAAGTATTTATTGAGAGAAAGATAGATTTGCCTAAGATACAGAAGAGAGACCTGAGTAAGTGGTCCTGGGGACCCCTCTTCTCAAGGGACTTTTGCAGAGCAAAGTCATGAGGTAAGGTGGAACAAAACTAAAATCAACTAATAAGATTACAAATATAGTCTCTTAATTAACATTGATCCAATGGGAAATAACAGAGTGAGTATGAGGTGGGACAAAACCATGGTTGTCAACCAATAAGATTACCAGTGCAAACACCTAAGTAATAGGGATTAAATGGGGATCAAATGGGGAAGCAAGTCACACAGCAAGTGTACGCAAATAAATAAGGATGTCTCCAGGAAGGAAGAGATCAGGAAAGTTTGGTGCCCCACCCAAGGTGAGTGATGCCTGTTTAGAGAACCAATCACTGCTGCTTTCCCTAGGGGAAGTACGTGGGGGTAGTCATTTCCCTAGCCTGAGGCCTGACCGTAAAGGAATGCACCTCCAGCTGCAGTTGTCTTCTGCACTGATCTCTCAAGGGCCCAGCCTTGCCTGCCTGCCTGCCTGACTGCCTACAATATTTCTATCTGATTTAGCTGTCTAAAACACAGCTGCCAAGGAGAATTAGACCATCTCTGGAAGGACAGATGATTCATGAATAGGATGGTGTTTCTTGGTTAGAAAAAAAGTAGCATCTCAAGAAAATCTCACTTAAAATATTTTACTCTGAAAGTTCTGCAATTTCATCACAGAGGAAATCTGCTTTGGTTCTATAAATTTGAAAATTATAAAGTAACTCAATTAATTAGTAGTTGCCTCTCTGGAGCCTTCAAAGTTTGCATCAGGGTTGAAAAGCAGAAATTAATTTTCCCCTTCAGTAAATGTTCAAACCTTGGACAACTGGGTCTTGATGTATATCATATTTATTAAGTAAGTAACTTATGAAAAGTGATTGTATTGTTTTCTGGGAGGTGGAAGTAGGGATTGAACTGAGCTACATTCTCATACCTTTTTTTTTTAATTTTTAATTTTGAGACAGGGTCTTTTTTAAGTCACTAAATTGCCCAGGCTGAAATTGAACTTCTGGTCTTCCTGCCTCAGTCTCCCAGAATGCTGGGATTATACATGTGATCCACCATATCTGATTTAAATCTTAATTTTTTTTGTCTTTTTCCTTTTTATTGGTACTGGGGATCGAACTCATGCTTGCAAGGCAGGCGTTTATGCCGCTGAGCTACCTCCAGCCCCTAAACCTTAATTTTTATATGAGTCATCATCTAACAAACAAATGCAAAAGAGTAGGATATTTTTTTTAAAAAATTAAGTGTTTACACCCAAGAACCTCTTGTGCTCATAGGGACGGACTTTGGAAGAGGACCACACCATGGGAGTGCTGTAGCTGACTTGTTAGCAGGTGGGTGGGGCTTTGGCAGGTAGGTCACAGGGGCATGACCTGAAAAGGTATATATCTTCTTCCTCCCAGGCTGCTCCCGTGGCTCTCTCCACCATGATGTGAGCAGCTTTCTTCCATCCAGCCATTCTGCCATGCTGTTTCCATGTTTAAGCCTGCTGGCTATGGACTGAAACTACTGAACTGTGAGCCAAACTAAACCTCTCCTCTCCTCCTTTACATTGTAGGTGTCAGGTATTTTGTTCCAGTGACCAGGAAAGTGACTAAGACACTAATTATCAGGTTCGGAAATTTTTTTTTCTCTGTTGAAAAGCAGTAATCTTTATTTAAGTTTGGGATAGAATGCTAGGAAGCAATGTTAAAATAGTAGCACATTAAGCATGAAGCCCTTGATTTGATCTCCAAGCATAGTGCAGCAAAACTAAACAACTCACAGATGATTATATTCACCATTTTAAAAGGCCATATCTTTTATGTGGATATTTGAATGAGAAAACATGTGTATGTTAGTGTCCTGGTGACTCAGTAATTGAGCCACAGTACCAGCTTGCAAGGTGATCCAGATGGTCATGGACTTCTGGGACTCATGGAACCAATAAGGGCATCTTGGGAGTGAGGGCTGGGTCATAAATGGTATCATGGCTTCTGCCTTCTTCTCTCTCATATGTTTGCTCTGGAGGAAGCCAGCTGACACATTATGGTGATACATACACATCCCTACAGAGAGGGTCCATAATGACATCCCTGGTACCAAGCCTCCTAAAAGTGGGTCTTCCAGGTCTTGTCCGGCCTGTAGACAACTGTTGGCATGGTGAAATACCTTGACTGCAAGCATAGGAGACTCTGAGGTAAATTATCACTAGATTCCTGACCTGTTCCTGTTGAGTTTGGTAAATCACTAAATTTGAAATAATTTGTTACTAAAGCAATAGATTTCAATGTCTTTCTTGCCTCTCCTAGAAATACTAATGCCAAAATAAACCAGTGATGCCTATTTTAAGCCACTGACAAAGTCGATAGGCTCTGCTGTAAGTGTTTGAAACAATTCAAAGAATTTGTCAGTAAGTCTGTCTCAAAGAAGACTCACAAGAGCTTGATGACTGGGAGCCTTTCAGAAATGCAGAATATCAAATTCCACCTTAGACCTGCTGAACTAGATCCTGCATTTTGATGAGATTCCTCCATGCCATGTCAGTACATTAACATTTGAGAAAAAGCCCTGAACTACTTGGCTCAATATATCAATAGCAAAAACAGTTGGGAAACTCATTCGTCAGAAATTCTGAGTTAATCTTTTTGGGATGAGGTGGAGGTGGTACAGACCTGGCCAGGGGGTTCCTTCAAAATGGTCTGTTGTGCCCCCTGAAGGAGCACTGAGTCCTTGTCCTAATAGACTTGGGTTTGACCTGCTCACCTGCTGGCTCTCTCTCTCTCTGGGTCAATTCTGAAGGAAGCTCATCTCAAAATCCATGCCTAGGGAAACCTGCATGCAAGTCGCCCTATAATAGGAACTGTGGCTGACATCCCACCCCTTCAAGCCAGAAGCTATATCTTAGGATTGACCCAAATTGCCCCCTGCAGAAACTGTGAGACGGTGGTCAACCAGACTAAAGCTTGGCCAAGACAGCTGGTCTAGGCACATTTTCGGCTGAGGGCCCTGCACCTTTTATTATATAATCCTGGAGCTTAATGTCAGTACCTCAAGACAGGGCTTAGGATGCAATCTCCCTGCTTCTTCCTAGTCTGGATGTACTGAACACCATCAACACCCCGAAAGCCCCTCAAGTTGGTGTGACAGAACCCAGCCCGTTAGGCCTCTGACCTTGCACTTGGGTAACTGGCCTAATGGACCCCAAGGTTTTCTTCTCAGAAGCGAATAGTCTTCTCGGACTCGGTTCATTCCAAGAAAAGTATTTATGCCTTACCACCCTAAAGGTCAGTGTGGAATCCCGGTGTGAAGGACCCAGCAGGTGCCTGCAATCTGAGTCTTCAGATTGTCAAATTGGGACCAAACAGCTTTGCGCTTTGTCTTGCTCCAAAGGCAAAGCTGAGATAGCTAGTTTCTCAGGTGCTTCTGGAGACCATGTTTTTAATGTTGACCAGACATTTCCAAATAGGATGTTTAGCCTGACAGGCCTTCACAGCTGTGGGCCCCGCCTTCCCTTGAATTTGGGCAGGTGGGGAAAGGGTGAGACTGTCTCCCTGCTGCGCTAGCCCTGTGGCTCTCAATAAATATTTTTTGATTAACTAAGTCTTCAAAATCCAGTAACCCCTGATTACTCACTCATTCAATTCCTGAGCAGCCTGCAGTGGAAAGGGTGGAGGTGGTTTTCTCAAAGAATTTTTAAACAAAGGGACAAATTTGTTTTGAAAGATAACGATAAAGCCTGTGCCATGTCCGGATTTTGGCCTCTGTGCCTCGGCTGGGGGGCGGTTGGGGGGATGTGCTCCCTGCCCTTGACTCTCCTTTGTAATTTCTCTTTTGCCTGCCTGCGCGTGCACGTCCCTCAGGCGGAGCGCGCGCCGCGGCTGCGCCCTTCCGCGCCGGGCTCCGGGTGGCTGCGGCCTCAGCCGGGAGGAACCCTCCTCGCCCCGCAGCGCCCCGCGCGCCCCGCTCAGCCCGCGCCCCGGCCGGCCTGCCCTCCCGCTCTCCCGCCCGCGCAGGTTTCGGCTCCCGCGGCGCAGGAAGCCCCTCCGGCCCCGACAGCCGCGGGCGGGCGGGGGCGGGCGCGGATGCGGGCCGCGGGCCGGGCTCCCTCGGTCTCCGCGGCGCTCCGGGGGCCCCGGGCGAGCCTCGGGCAGCCCAGCGCGGCGGTTCCGGGCGGGCTCCCGCGCGCCAGCGGCGAGGCGTGGCCAGGTGGAGGCGGCGCTTCGGGGGGCGTGGGGCTCGGGCCGGCGGCCGGCGGCGAGGACGCCGGACAATGAGGCGGGCGGCTGGAGGCTGCGGCCGCTGCTAGGCGGGCGCGTCCGCGGGCCGCGGGGTGGCTCCACCTGCGAGCGGAGGGCGCGGTGCCAGGCCCGGGCGCTCCAGCGCTGTGAGGCCCGCGCCGCCCGCGCGCGCGGAGGGCTGCGTTCCGAGCGGCCGCGATGGCCAGCGCCAGGAGCATCGAGCTGGAGCACTTCGAGGAGCGGGACAAAAGGCCGCGGCCGGGGTCGCGGAGGGGGGCGCCCAGCTCCTCCGGGGGCAGCAGCGGCTCGGGCCCCAAGGGCAACGGGCTCATCCCCAGCCCGGCGCACAGCGCCCACTGCAGTTTCTACCGCACGCGGACCCTGCAGGCCCTGAGCTCAGAGAAGAAGGCCAAGAAGGCGCGCTTCTACCGCAATGGGGACCGCTACTTCAAAGGCCTGGTCTTTGCCATCTCCAGCGACCGCTTCCGGTCCTTCGATGCGCTCCTCATGGAGCTCACGCGCTCGCTGTCGGACAACGTGAACCTGCCCCAGGGCGTCCGCACCATCTACACCATCGACGGCAGCCGGAAGGTCACCAGCCTGGATGAGCTGCTGGAAGGTAGGCGGGGCGGCCCGCGCGGCAGGTGCAGTGGCCGCGGCCGGCGCGCTCCCTGCTGCCCAGCGCACGCGTGGGGAGCCCGCCGGGGGCTTGCGGGGCGCTGCGGGGACTGCGCGCTTCCCCGGAGTGGGATGGGTGTGGAGGGTCACCGGCCCACACATTCTCTTTCCTTCCCAAGATACTCTTAAAAGAAGAGGGGAAAGTCCCATGGTCAGAGGCAAATTTAGGCATTTGTGAAACCTTAAGAGTGGCTAATTTATTTTTGCTGACAGGCAAATTGTTGGTAAGGAGCTAGGGGATCCCCTGGTTAACGAGGTCCCCTGCACAGGCTCCTGTTGGCTCCAGTGCTGGGCACCTTGTGGTACCTGCGTTGCTCAGAAGTTGAGGCTCCGCCACGCTCTGGTTGGCTTTCCTGGTTTGGCCTGCGGCGGAAGTCACTTGAGGTCAAGAACAAGGATCCTAGAAAGCGGGTTTCAACCTTGGTTTCCTCTTGAATATCGCTTTCAAAAAAGGGGATTCCCTGGCCTCCCACTCTTAAACACTACATCGAGACTTGGCTTGGGGGGGGTGACTTGGGCATCTGAAATTTTTGAAAACTCTCCAAGTGATTTCAATGAGTAGCCAAGATTGCGAACCACTGTGCCGAAGGAATTTCCACGTTTTCTCTTTTGGAAATGAGGAGAATCAGGGTCAGTAACTCCAGCCTCCTGTGAGGGCGGAGCCTTAGAATGATAGAAGCTATCGGAGTCGGCAGTTGCGGCTTGTTAAAATATAGTAATCAGCACCACAGCTGTGCATCACTTCAGTGGCCTACTTGGTTGTATGTTGGGTCATTCTTGAATTCTTGCAACATTTACTCTTTTTTCCTTTCAGGGAGGAAAATGATTAGTAGTTAAGAACCTGTTTCCAGTTTACAAAAATGTCCCGAAGGATCAGGCGGAACCCCAGTATGTGCTGACTGCATATTTACAAGTAGTTAGCGCTCGCGTATTTCTCAATCCCGATGTTACATTTTTGTAGTCTTAGCAATATTGGCTTGGAGAGGAAGAGACTTAAAATTGAGCAGGCATTTTTCTTACGTGATTTCAGCATGCTCTTGTGTTCTGATCTATGTCCATTTACAGATGAGGAGACCTAATGTGTGTTGTTGTACAGCGCCTGTATCATATGCTCTTTCATTTAGGGTTGCCCTCTGATACAGGAAGGTGATAAAATGACGAGGTGAGTCGTAGCTGTAGCTCAGTGGCAGAAGCGCCTGCTTAGCAGGTGCAAGGTCCTGAGTTCAACTTTCGATGCCAAACAAACAAGAAAATAGAATTCTGAAAGTGATTGAGCGCTCTCTTGAGTTCCCGCTATCAAAAAGTTTGCTCTGGCCCGATGACAACTCAGCTAAAATTGTTCCTTCTGTGTGTGTGTGTGTGTGTGTGTGTGTGTGTGTGTGTGTGTATGCACGTGCGCGCCTTCATACATGTTGCTGGCAATGTGTTTGGGTTTTAAGGGTTTCGGAAGGAGTTAAATTAGCTAAAGGAGTGTAAGTGGAGTGGGGGTAGAAAGGCCCCAGGGCTTTGCTTAATCATATTATACTGTGTACATAAAAGTGATGTTTGATGCTTCCAAACTGAGTAACCAGTTTTCTGACTCCAGGCCAGAGCAGTGGACTTTGTGGAAGGATCCAGGAAATACCTGCATTACTGTACTTACCCACTTTCACAGGCCCTTCTGAGACTACCTGGTGGGTCTTTGGAGGGTCAACGATTTTAATAGCCTTGTTCAAAGTAAGTGTATTTGCTACATGAAGTTAGGGTGCTTGAGAGATAAAGATCATTGTGGGAGGGACAACTAAGGTGACTATCATGTGTATTAAGCTACATATGACATGTAAGTCTGTCATTACTCAGGGAATGCATGGCCATGTGGGTCTAATTTTTTGTGGGGTGGTGGTGAAACAGGGTCTTGCTATGTAGCGCAGACTGGCCTCAAACTCATAGGGGCTAATCCCACCTCATCCTCTCTAGAGCTGGGATTATAAGTGTGTGCCACCATGCCTTGCTTGGATTTTATTATTAAGCTATAGTTTCAACTACAAATTGATGTTTGAAAGATTTCCTTCACCGCATTCATACACTATGTGTAGAGTCCAAGTTACACCACATCATGATTAGAAATGACAATTATAGCAGATATTTGCACAACAAATGTTTCTATGGTGTTGACCATTTGATTCAAGCAGTTTTAACATAATGAAATTACTACAAAAGAAAAAACTTTGGGCAGTTCTTTTTCTTCTGTCATGATAGAATTCTCTGACAATGGATCTTTGTCTAATTCTTGAACTTTGCAAAATGGGTTGAATATCTTACAGCCATGCATTTTTCCAGAAAAAACTATCAATGCTTAATACCAATCATTCTCGATGCAAAGTTTTAATTTTTAGCTAAAATTGTGTTCAGATGTTCAGATTTATCATGTAGAAAAGCTGGCAACCAGAAGTTACTCACATCAATTAAAATAGGTCAAATTTGATTGCTTTATTTCATTTTAATTATTTTTTCTCTTTAGTTGCTTTTAATGAAGACCCTCCTGGTATCTTATATCACTACATTCAGACCTCCTGTCTTCTGCCTCTTACGTTAGGAGATACCGTTTTTCCTAAATGTTCTCAGCTAGAAATAGAAAGCAATGACCCAAGACAGGAGTCTCCAAGCACTCATTCAGAGTCACAGTCCCATTGAATTTGGGTGACAAAAGAAATTTGCATGGCCCAGATTTTCGTCTGCTACCCTTGACCTTGAGAATCTCTGGAGACCAGAAACTGTTTAAGTGTCAGCCAACACTAGCTCTGCTAGCACTGCACTAAACCAACAGGCCCCTTCAGGGTATTGATTTACCCACCTTGCTGGATTAATTTCCTTGAATTGATGCCCTGTGTTCTGGTAATCCTATTTGTTCTTTATGACTGGATGGGGACCTCTTCTTGTCCTAAGAGGGTTGTGATTTTCAGCAGTCAGTATTGGGAAGAGCAGGTTGAACTCTCTGGCATCATGGGTTTGCCAGGTTTGGAATATCTCTAGCCAGCTGGGGATGTTCTAAGGATGCATTCTTAGGCTCCTTTGTGCAGGGTTGTGTCCAAACACTTTGACTTGGTTGTATTCCATGAGTCTTTCCTGCTGAGCATTTTGGCTGTCCATAAAATTATGGTGTCCTGAAGATATCGAATAACCAATGGTAGTAGAAATAATGTCTGACCAAATCAGGATTGCTGGGTGCTAAAGACTGAAGGTTTCAGAAAAAAAGTGCGTGGTCCCTGGCCTCCATGTGCCTTTCTACAGAATGGGAGGTTGGCAGATTCTGTCTGTGGCATCCTTTCTGTTCTAATCCTGTGCACCCTTCCCTTACCCAAGTGGTTAATTACAGAGTGTGAGGAGCTGGGCTTCCTTTCTCTGGGCAGAACCTGACTTCTGGGACACAAGCAAGGCTTCAGCTGTCCCAAATTGAACAGGTAGTGGGGCAGGGGGTTCTGATGAAGTGTTTTCCAAGAGCCAAGGGTCTGCCTCTCTCATTCCAAAGTACAGTGTTATTTCTGTCCTTTGCTCAGTAAGCTGTATTTGTGGCATGTGAGATAATTTCAGTGATTTTGATAGGCGATACTTTGATTTCTTCACTAACTTGAACTTTTAAGAAAGGTCAGATTTGAAAGAAATCAAGCACCACCCAAGGTGCTCCCATCAAATCTCATTGACTTGCACATGTTTAGTTAGGTCAACCTCTTTGAAGTTGTTCAACCAAACTGAGAAAGGTTTTTGTTTTGTTTTGTTTTTAACTGGGGATCAAACTCATGACCTTGTGCTTGCCAGGCAAGCCCTGTGCCCCAGAGCTGTATTCCTGGCCCAGAGGGAGTTTTGAAATAAAAATGAACCCCCATCAAAACTAGATCATAGCTGGTTATTCCCTTTGGTAGTTTAACTGTTTTGTTAACTCCAGTACCAACTGACTGGGTTGTCATAGTTCTAGGTGGGGCTGAAGGGATTTACTGAAAACAGAAGACCCACCCCGGGTGTGAGTGACAGCAGCCAATAGGCTTGCAGCCTGAATAGGATAAAAAGGGAGAGAAGGACATGTCATTTGGTTTCTTCAGAGGAGCTCCTGTCTGGCTTGGAATGTCTTTCTTCCAGTGAAGAGTCCTCAGCCTCCCAGCTCACTCTTCAGCTTTCTAATGGAGACCTTCAGCTTCCAGTTGGACTCTGTAGTGAGCTCCGGGTCTGCCCCTTTAACTGGATCATTGGGATTTGCATTCCTCCACACCTGATTCTGACCTGTTACTCTAGTGAGCCCTGTCTAATACACCTCCCTCAAAAGTAGATTCTTAAAAAAAAAGAAACTGAGCTTTTGGAACTTGTTATGGAGAAGAAATTTAAACCCCATGAGATATTTCCATATAAATACAATATCTTATATATGGCAATTTAACATGAAAACATTCTATAAGGTCTTATTTACGTGCTGGACTACTACAGTCTTCAAAGCCATTTCAAATATCACATCTCTACATAGTTTTTCCAAGAGGTTTCTAGGCAGTTAGCCTCAAACAGTTGTTAGCAGAGGGCAGACTGTGCAAGGTGTCATTCTACGTTTGGTGACAGTCTCTTCCCTCATTGGGCCCAGATGCCGGGGGGCATGGAAAGAGAGAACATACACAAGATTGTTTTAGTGAAAGTGCTGTAAACAGGGTGTAAATCAGATGGGGCCAGAGTGCCCAATTGGCTGTGGTGATAGAAGACTTCTCAGAGGAATGGATGTTGTACCCAAAGCCTGAGATCTAATTTATAATCTTTCTCCTGCTTACAGCATCTTTATTTCTATACAACTTTTGCAGCCCGGTTGATGGTATTTTAGATCTAGATGAACTGTACTGAGCTGAGAGCAATCTAAAGGCAAGGATCTTAGACACACAGTAAATCCATTGATTTTGACTCAAAATGTTTGTATCCTTACATCTGATTGTCGGGGCAATGTGGTACAAATTAAACTTGAGTGAGATTGTTGCTGGATATTTGTAAGGATACATATTTTGAAAATTGGAATACATATTTTGAAAATATTTTAACTAAAAGATTCATAGTTGGGGGAAATCTATGCTAACTTATTACTGTAGGGGTTATGACTCTTCCATAGTACCCTCTATAGATCTGATTATCTTCTTGTCTCAAAAAAAAAAGGAAAATCAGATGTGCTGTCACACAGCTGCATAATCAACTCTACTAGAAATAAAAGGAGGAGGGATTTGAGCAGTAAATCTAAAAGTTTGGGGGAATGCAAGGAAGTATTTGGTGAGCAGTTATGAGGCTGAGTTTGATACAGCGATATTCTGGAAGTTTTAAGACTGGGTGAATATTTCATGAGGTTATATCAGGTGTGGAAGTGTGCACCTAAAGTCCCAGCACTTGAGGGGCCGAGGCAGAAGGATTGCAAGTTCAGCGTAGCCAGATAACTTAGTGAGATCCTGTTTTAAAATAAAAAATTAAAGATCTGGGAATGTAGCTCCATATAAAGGCCCTTGGTTTAATACACCAGTGCCACCCAATAAAAAGTTATAAACTATAGAAATGGATATTTTATAGTCCTGTGGTATGAAATAAAAGAAACTAGATTCTCTTGACCTGTCATTGTCAACCTTGATCATGCTGATCCATCCTCCCGCTATTTGCTTTTGAAATCTATATTCTTAGCTGCTATATTCTGCCTCGGTGAGAAAATGCAGGCCATTGTGCAAGTGGACTCTGCGGGAGATGATGATGCCGTGAGGGCAAGGTTCTTAGGAGTAGGATGAGCGCCTGCATGAAGGAGGCTATGGCAGCTTGTTTGCCTCTTCTGCCATTAAGGACACAGAAAGCGATGCCATTTATGAGTGAGGAAGCAAGCCCTCACCAGACACTGAGTCTACTGGCGCCTTATTTTGGACTTCTTAGCCTTCAGAGCTGCAGGAATACATTTCTGCTCTTTAGAAGCTGCCTGGCTTATGGTGTTTTGTGTAGCAATCCAAATAGACTAATATAGGCCTCTTTCACCTTCAAGATCAGTGATCTTAGGAAATGCTTCTGGGGTTGGGCAAGAGACATACTGTACCCTTGACTGATAAACTCCTTGTCCCCCTTAGCTGTTGGCCAGGTGTTGTGATAGGGTGTAGTTACCCTGACTTAGATAAAGTTTTGAACAGTAAGGAAGAAACCTGTTAGAGGTCTTTTCTGTAGGCCATTTGTGGCAAAGCCATGGCATGTGTGTCACAGCTGGCTGTTCCATTATAATTGAAAGCTCTGAAAGGTTCGCTGTCACTGCCGTAGATTCTTGTCATGAAAACCACTGGGGACCAAGACCATAGTTGTCTTCTTTGTCCCTTTATCCCTTGCAGTGAATACTTGTGACATGTTTGTTGAATTAAGATTACTTTTGTACCACATATTTTAATGAGTAGGAACACGTAGATGTAGGTTTTCTTTTTTTAAACAACATTACTGGTTGAGACAGCCAGCTGGACTCTTGACCAGATTTGCAGATACAGAATAAAGTCATGCAAAAAGTAAATATTCTTTTCCTTTTTATTTTCTGGCTTTAAAGTTTTTCATGAAAAAGGTACAGTACATTTATATTTGAAGGGTTTATTAAGTTCACTAGGTCTGAGATGCCTGATGTGAATCACCTTCTTAGGTAGCTATCATGACTAAATTCCTGTGTCTTTATTTTGTGTTGTGTGTGTGTGTGTGTGTAAGTTCCAGAATTATGTAGGACTTCTAATATTTTTAGTATCTATTTTGAGTTCTTTGCCACAGTAAGGTTTAGTTTTGTTCATCTTTAGCATTCTTATTTTAAGAATACTTTTAAAATCAGTTTTTAAATTTAGTTTTAACATATCCTGATAACTTACTCAGAATACAAAAATATTTTAAGGTTAGACTATTTTCATTCCTTAAAACATATATTTTTAAATCCTAATCCAAGGTATTTGTCTTGTTACTCATGATTTCTAAAACCTAAAGCAGAATGTTTGTTACACTAATTTGTCAGAAGCTATTGCCTTCTAAACTGAGAAAATAAGGAAACACTGGTTTGGTGACTTTAATTTATATGCATTTGGTTATGTTGTAACATCTCAAAGTGACTAAAGTAACCTATAGTTACAATTTATGTTACATTTGTTCATGTTAAGTTACAATCACTTGTAATCAAGTATCCCAGAAGACATTTACAAATGTTTATTGCTCTCTTTCTTGGGTAATGTTTTGCAAACTTCAGATACTTTGTTAATTTTTAAATAGCAATGATTGTTTCTCACAGAAAGTGATTGATAGTCTTTTCTCTCACACCCTTGCTCATTTTAATCTTTTCTGTACTGTTTCACAATTGACTATTGATTATGCTTGTGTTCACTAAGGCTGTTTGGAGAAAGAACTTTGAAAATAGCACTGTGTAGCTATCTCTTGTTAGTGCTTGAAGCTAGTAGCTGGTAGATTCCACAGTCATCTTGCAGTGTGTTTAAACACATAGCAGTGTTAGCCCCAGAAGCTCCTTGATAAGATGTTAGTGGTCTTCAGCATCTTATAACAATGTTTTCATCCTTGTATGCTTCTTTCCTCTAATTCTAGAAAAACCATTTGTAGCTCCATAAAGCTCATTTGACTGCCGTGCTGTTACTGTTAGTTTTCATTTTTGGGCTCAGGATGGAACTCAGAGCCTCACACCTGCTGACCATGTGCTGTCCACCATGCTGCACCCCAGTCCCTCATCCTTCTATATATATTGAGGCTGCTCAGATGTTTAGAGACAGTGATCATGTTTTTCTCTATTTCCCCTCCTCTCCTCTAAATATCACTTCTGTTTTTGAACAACCATCTGGTTTGTGCATCCTTCATCACTTTTACTGAATCTTT
The DNA here is from genome assembly GCF_034190915.1 of Cavia porcellus. Lineage (NCBI taxonomy): Eukaryota > Metazoa > Chordata > Mammalia > Rodentia > Caviidae > Cavia > Cavia porcellus. The sequence continues at coordinate 43,597,011 of NW_026947497.1, forward strand.
CAGAGCCATTATCATTACTATGTTTGCTTAAAGCCGGACACAAAGTCTTCATCTTAGATTCATAGGAAGATTTAAGGATGAAGGACAAAGTGTTAAACTGAGGTCTTCAGATGCTGAGGAACTGTTGAGGAAAATTTTATATGTTCAGGTAATGAAACAATTCCAGCACTAACCCTGTATCCTAAATATGATCCAGTTTATTTACAAATGTTATTCACATTTCAATTTGAAGATCTCAGCATCTTTATAATATTTGCAGTACCGTATATTAACATATAGTAATCATACATATTTTGGGGGTACAGAGTGACATTTCAATACATTGAATACAGTGTGTAATCATCAGATCAAGGTAATTGGCATCTTTCACTCTAGACAGTTACCATTTTTGTGCTGGGAATATTCAAAATTGTCTCTACTAGCAATGGTGAAATATTCTATTGATTATTGTCACCCTCTTATCTTACTGTACAATGTTAGAAGTTATTCCATCCATCCAGTTGAGATTGCAGCTTCTCAAACATGACCAATGTTTGGTCCCCTTAAAAATGAAAAACAAGCCAAGTACAGGGGTACACACTTATAATCCCAACACTCTCAAAGGCTGAAGCAAGGGGATTTCAAGTTCAAGCTCAGCCTGGTGAATTTAGTGATACAATGAGTCCCTGGCTCAAAATAAAAAAGGAAATTTAAAAAAGAGTTGGGGATGTAGTTCAGTGGGAAGACTTTGGGTTCAATCTCCAGTAAAGCAAAACAAAACAAAAAAAACCCCAAAAACAAAGTAAAATGCACAAGACCCAAAAGTCAACAGTATAAAAATCTACCACCCACTTGCAGAAGCCCAGTGTTACCATCATTACTTTAATTGCATTGTCACTTAAATGTTATAAATACTACATCAAAGCTGTGCTTATGCAAAGATCTTATATACCACATAATGCAAACAAATGGACAATGTAAACACTGACAAAAGTGCACCACTAATACAGATGTAAAATGGTACTGAAAGGCTTCAGATACTGTTTGCTTAAATTAAATGGGTATTTCCAGTGTGATCATGGATCTGAATGCTGGTTTGGTGTGCTGTGTTCCAGAATGCCATGTAATGAAATCAGTCTTGCACTAATGAACCTTTGTTTCTGGAGAGTAAAATCATACCCTGTGCACTTAACTTTCTGTGAGCATGTCTTTTACATAAATTAGGTTTTCTTCTCTCTTTTCTGATTGTCTTCTGGCAAAGTTATATCACTTCATGCCCAAGAATTGGGGCTTTGGACCCCGAGTGATGGGGGCACACTTCATTTAGAAGCAGTCATTCCAATAGATGTTCTAGAACAGGGCAGTTAAAACACTTTAAAATTTTATCAAAAGAAACACAGAAGTAAAATTTCCATAGTGAATCCCAAGTGTGGAATATATTTGACCCCATCATGGATCCAGTCTCTTTACCAACTCTTTTTAGTGGGTAGAGATTTTTTTTCAACTTTTAGCTAATTTCATTGGTTTTTAACTTAAACTGCTCCTGGAGTTCTATGCTGAAACCTGGACCTGTGAACATGCCTCTTCCATCCATAGATATTCACATGCTGGGAGGAGCCTTTGTATCTCTTTCTTGCTGGAAGACACTAGGCTGCGTAGCCAGGTATGACTTTCGGAGATGATTTTGAGGCACTGGGCTTTAGGTGTGTTGAATGAGAAGGGTCTAGGGGGTCAGAGATATCATTTGTGTCTTCAGCAATTGAAGGCAACAGTGAAGAGAGTGAAGAGAAATATAGAGTGGGAAACACATCCGGGTCAGAGTCATGCCCTGTGTGCCACTTTAGATTCCTATAACTGTGAATTCTGACCGTGGAACCGTTCGGTTTAGGAAGCCTAATTAAGTTGTTTTCCACAGCAGACTAATAAATTGGTCTTATTTTCCCCACCCTGTATTTTTAACTGCTGGACATGGGAGCACACCTGGGGTGTTGCTTCAGATGCAAATGTGCACATTGGTTTATATTCTTCTTCCTAGCTTCATGTGTATTTGATGAAGGGCTTTGAACCATCTCAGAGATGCAAACATATCTGACTATATGTTTTTTGCTTACAATCTCTTGGAAGAATTTTATTCCATCTTGGAATTTAGGGAAACATTAGGTTCCTAAGATTTTACTAATATTAACCTAAGTGTTTGCCTGTGTTTTCTTTCTGCTTAGTCTTTCCCTTTCTGTATTGTTTTGGTGTGCATGTGTGTGTGTGTCTGTGACTTTTCTCTTTTTTTATAATTTTTTATTTTAAAGAGATTAAGATAAAAACGGACAGATCAGATCAGAACAGAATTTAAGCAACACAGTATTTCACCACAAGACAACCCGATATAATAGAAGCTACCATAATGTCTCTTTTCTTGAAATAGTTGAGCATACCTTCATATACATAGTATCAAGTGTAACAAAATAATATAAAACCACTAAAGAGAATAAAAGTATTACAGGGTATTCAGAACCATATAACAGAAAACAAATAACGGTTACTATATTATCTCATTGTCCATAAAAAATTTGTTTATACTACCACATATAATAAAATCCAGTATGATACATCATGATAGAACCAATGGAAAGACTTTTTTTTTAAGCATGAAGAATTTGTACTTTAACCTGTGCAGTTTCTTCTTTATCACAAAGTTCTTTCTTGCTTCTCTTTGAAAAGTTCAGTTTATAATAGCCTCAGAGTCCAGATTTTGTGTTACTAAATTTCTGCTACAAATAACAGGATAGTTTGTAATTCCCAGCACTTAGGGAGTGTTAAATGGTTAATGTAAGTATTTTACAGAGGTGGACTGTGCTTTGCAGTAACTTAGAGAAAAGTAGGCTAAAACTGCTGACGTTGACTGGTCCTATATAAGATATTATGTAGCTATTTATCATTTCTAACAGCAACTTTTAATTGCTGGCTCATACAGTGTTTCTGTTAATATTGTTAGTGGTAAGAATTGAACCTAGGTCTTGAACGTGCTAGGTAAGCACTCTACCTCTGAGCTATCCCTGTAGCCTAGTAATGCTTTTAATTTTTGAGAAAACCTCACATTGTTTTCTATTGCATCAGCACCATTTCACATTCCTACCAACAGTGCAGTAGGGTTACAGTCTCTATGCATTTTGTATAATACTTGTTATCTTTTAGGGTTTTTAAAAAATGATTTTTATAATCATTATCCTAATAGGAGTGAAGTGATACTTCATTGTGTATTTTACTTTGCATTTCTATCAGTAAGGGGTTAGCCTCTTTTCTTAGGCCTGTTGGTTATTTATATGTATTCTATATAATATTCAGAGCCTTTGCTCACCTGGGAGGGTAGCTCAGTGGGAGAGTATGTTTAGCACATGGGAAGCCCTAGGTTTGATCCCCAGGAATAAAAACAAAAAACCTCTAACAACAAAAATGTACCCATAAGATCTCCTCCAAAACAACTCCTTTGCTCATTTTTAATTGGATTTTTTTGGAATGAAGGATAAAAATTACACAATCTGCTCAGTTAGTTATAGAATACAGAAAATGCAGTTGGAAAGTTTCAGAACCTTTTCATGATAAAAACTCAAACTAGATGTAGGAGAATTTACATCAAAATAATAAAGACTATAATTGAAAAGCCCCCAGCTAACACCAAATTCAGTGCTTGAAAACTGAAAGCCTTCTTCCTAAGTTTAGGAACAAGATGCAGATGAGCACCCTTGCCTCTTAAATATTCACTATAAGTTCTGGCAAGAGGAGTTAGGAAAAGGAAATAAAAAGCATAAAAATCAGAAAAAAAGAAGTAAAATTGTGCTTGCTGATGACATATTTTATGCAGAAGAATTCAATAAAGCTGGGAATACAAAATCAACATACAAAATAATTGGTTGGATTTCTGTAAACAACAGACTATCAAAAAATTTTAAGAAAGCAACCCTATGAGGCATCAAAAAGAATAAAATACTTAGGAATAAATTTATCTGAGATGCAAGACATACTAGAGAAGCTACGAAACATGGATGAAAGAAATTAGAGAAGACAACAGCTCATGTTCATGAATCAGAAGACTTAGTGCAATTAAAAATTTCATATTGCCCAAAGTGATTTATAGACCCAGTACAATTATAAAAACCCCAGTGATATTTAAAAAAAACTTGTGATGGTTAAGTTAATCAGTTTGATTGGATTGAGAGACTCCTGGAAAGGTGATTATTATGAGGAAGCTTTACTCCTCAGTGGCTTAATCTACTGATATTTGTAGCTGAGTATGCTGTTAGGCACCAGTTAGAGGTGGGTCACTGGGGCCTCCGGATTGTATCTCTCCCAGGTGCTCTTCCCTTGGCCTCTGCTTCCCAGTTGCAATGAAGTCAGCAGCTTTACTCTTCAACATTCTACTGGTTCTCACATACACAGCAATGTAACCAGTCAGCCGTGGACTGATACCTCAGAAACCGTGAATGAATACTCAGTTTCATCCTCTTCAGTTGTGTATGTCAGGCATTTTGCCCCAGCAGTAGGAAAGCTAATGTACCCATCCTAATATTTATGTTGAACCACAACAGACTCCAAAGGACCTAATCAGTTTAGATAAGGAGTATCAATGTTAGAGCCACCATCACTCCTACTTTCAAAGTATAATACACACACTACTTAACAATGTGATGTTAGCAAGAAAGCAGACATACGGACAATGGAACAGAATAGGCAGTCCAGAAATAATCCACACATATGTGTCCAACTCATCCTCAACAGGAGTACCTGGCATACAGGAAGAGGAACTGGTGGGTCCTTCTGTACATGGCTTTGGAAAAACTAGATAGCCACATGCAGAAGAATGAAACTTTATTTTTTTATATCATAAACAACTGGAGTGAAAATTTAAATGTAATATTTGAAATTGTTACACTCCCAGAAGAAAACATAAGGGAATGTTTTTGTATCATTGGGCTTTTGGAAGGATAAGTGGGACTGGTTAAAGCTTCTGCTCAACAATGAAATATAGAGTGAGAAAGCAGGCTGCAGAATGGGAGAAATGTAAGACCATCCATCTGACAATGGATTAGTATCTAACCAGTGAGCTGAGATTTTTTTTTATTTTACTTTTATTTTTGGACTTGGAATCGAACACATGACCTCATGCTTACATAGGTAGGCACTGGAGATTTTTACATGTTGAGGAATTACCATGATGTACACATGTATATGGGTACATACGTGCACATATGCACACTCCGTTGATTAAAGGCACATTACAATTATTGGTCTCCAAAGTATCCTGGACTCATGATGTTTTTAATGATGTGAAGTGAAAAATATTGGTAGATAATAGGCATGTCATTCCTGCTAGTTTTGTTTGATTTTTTTTTCTTTTTTTGGTAGTACTGGGGATTGAAGCCAGGCTCTCCTCACAGAACCTCATTCCCAGTCCTCTTTTTGTTGTTTAGAAACAAGGTATTGCTAAGTTGCTAAATCATGTAGACTAGGCTTAAATGTAATATTTGAAATTGTAGACTGTGCACTGTGACACTTGACTCTTCTTGAGATTGTGTGTGTGCATGTGCAAGGATTGAACCCAAGTGAGCTTCTTCCAAACAAAACAAAAAAAATACCCACAATACAATTTTTGTTCTTGTGCAGCCGCTGAGTTATCCCCAGACTCTCTGCTGCGTGCTGATGGACTGGTGTGAGTGTCTCAGACCACAGGTTTTGAGAGCTGGCTCTGGAGCTATGCAGAATCATTCTGTGTTAAACAGCTCTGTTGAATATTTTATCTAAAAACAATACAGACTCTAACCATGGCCCCAGTAAGGTCATCTTGGACAGGGACATCTTTTGAGTACTTGTCATGTACTGCTAGGGTACTGGTAATACAGGAAGGAGCAGAGAGTGTTTTGAATTAGCTTCTATTCTGGGTAACCATTTGTATACACTGTTTTCAGAGTCACTTGTAAAATTTAAAAAAACCTTACCTACATGTTCAGAATTATCTTGCAATGATTCTGGTTTTTTTCACTTGGGCTAAGACAGTGGCCCCTGACTTAGCAAAATCAGGCAGTTTAGAAAGACATTTTCAATTAAGAACCAATGTAAGAGGCAACTAAAGAATGGTTATGACAAATTAATACTCTATTAGCCTGGGGTACAAAAAGAGCTAAGTATAGTAGTTTACAGTTTTTTAATTTTATGTTAAATATCCCTACAGAATATTCACAAATCACAGTCCAGGAAACACTGTAAACACTTTTGGGATTACTAGCCATGCCAAGAAATAGAAGCTTGTCAGCATCTAAGAAGCTCTTTCCCTTTCTATTATAACTCTTTCTTTCCCCAAGGCAAGAGTAGCCTGACATTTTTAAGCATAAGAGTATATTTATCATTGTAAAAATACAAACAATACAGCACTTGGGCTTAGACAAGGATTGCAAATCTGAGGCTGGTCTGGGTTACATAGTAAGTTTAAAGTCAGCCTAATCTATATTACCTACCCCCATCCAGAAAATGCCCACAATGCAACTTTTAGAGTTCAGAGTCACACATTTCTACAAATTTTTCTTTCATGTCTATTTCATGGAATGATCTACACAGAATTAATAAGAGCCTTCAAAATATGCCACTGCCTGTGTAATATTGGGGTGTTGGAACAGTGTGTTCCAGTTCTTCCCTGCCATACATCTGTTGTGATATATTCCACTTTTACACATTGCTACAGATATACAGTATGTGCAACTAATTTTGCTTTTCTCACTTACCTCCTAAAGCAATTAAAAATAAGTTAAGCATTTTTGTTTTTACTTGTATTTATTTCATATCCATCATTCTTCATTTGTATAGGTCCAAATTTCAATATAATATCATAATTCTTCCTCTGAATACTTAATTTGTACTTTTACCACCTGTGACAGGCGTCCTTAGTAAATATAGTTTATTTCTTCTGTTACGGATGTTACAGGAATAGAATCATGTGTTTAATGTGTTTTGCTCACCATTATTGGTCAACTTTTTGTTACTGTAACAAAACAACTAGGATATTTAGCTCAATGGCGTAAGTGCCTGCCTTGCAAGCAGGCAGTCGTGAGTTCAATTTCTGGTACTGATAAAAAGGAAAAAGACCAAAAAAAAAAAAAAAAAAAAAAAAAAAACCTAGGACAATTAACTTATAAGGACAGAAGATTTATTTTGACACACAAGGTTTGGAGATCTCAGCTCTTGATTAGTTGACCCTGTTGCTTTTGGACCTGTGTTTAGACACTCAGTGGAGAATGTGTGGTAAAGCAACTTTAGAAATTGTTTATCAAATTCAAATTGTTCCATATAACGTAGTTCATTATGTAACCACACTCTCTTATTGGACATGTAGATTAATTCTTATCGTTAGTTACTTACATGGTACTTCTATGAGTGTGTATTGTGGTGGTGGGGCCTGTGTGGATGAATTGTGCTGGGATATTTTCCTAAGAGAGATATGTATGTTGCTAACTTAGTAATAGCTAATGTCAATCTGTTTTGACTAAGTGGTTAAGATGCAGTCAGTGTAAGAAAGTCATTGCTTCAAGAAGAGACATTATGGTAACCATTGTTGATATCATATTGTTTTGAAGTCCAGTGTCACTTCCATTGGTTTGTTTTGATTGGCTTTGTTCTGTTTTATTTTGCTTGGTTTTATTCTTTAAAATAAAAAAGTCATTGCTTTACTTACTTGCCCCAGAAATGCTTCCTTTTGATAGGTTTTAAGAGGCAAGGGAAAGGAAGGGCAATGGAATTATTAAGTGCATAAGAAGAAATGTGAACAGGAAGCATGTGTTTGGAAGAAAATTGCAGATACACTGGTATAAAAGTGCTGTGGTTTGAGTGTGATTTGTCCCTGTCAAAACTCATGTCAAGGCTCAGTTCCCAAGGTAGCCCAACGGTAGGACCTTTAAGGGTCAAGGTCACTGTTTTCAGAATGCAGCTATATCAGGATGAATTATTTTCTTCAAGAGAAAAGTGTTATAAAATAGTGAGTCTGACCCACTCTGGTCTTTTTCTTCTCATCTCACTTATGAACTGTCTCACATGGGTTCCTGCCATGGGATGCTGTCAGCCATGTTGGAACATAACCAGAAGGCCCTCACTAGAAGCCTAAGGTTTCTGTCCTCCATAGCTGTGAACTAAAAGAAGCCTCTTCTTTATAAGGCACCCAAACTCAGGTACTTTGTTGTTCCAACCCAAAACAGACTTGGAGTCACTAACTTAGGAGCCTATGGAAAGTAAGGTGAGATGAGCTGGAAATGTTGATGAGCAGAAGAGTTTGGCCTTTATTCTAATACCCTTTTGTAGACATCAGCTTAATAGACATCTGTTTATCACTTTTCTGTGACAGCTACGTGAAAGATGAGAGAATGAGACCTGGGTATAGGGAGCAAAGCAAGTTTAATTTAGGGGAAAGTAAGAGAAGGCAGAATGGAAGGCATTGGTTTCCAGAGATGCTGAGACCACAATCGACAGTTTTGCCAGTTCCGTTGAATGTGGGGAAAGAAGAAGTCTTAGTTTTTGCTTAGACAACTGTATAGGAGGTGATTCCCTTCAATTTGTTGGAGAATTCAAGAAGAATATGAGGTCACAGTGGCAATAATGAGAGGGAAGTTAGTTAACAGTGTAGCATGTGAGCTACCACAGATTACCTGTGTAGAGACATTGTGTAAGTGATTTCACTCAAAGATCTAGGCTGGAGATTCCTGGGGCAGGAGGTAGGGGGTATGGGTTGAGTCCAAGTGCACCTGGCTGGGAGAAGACTCTACCAAAGAACTCAGAGCACATCAACAGAAATGAGATCATAGAAACTAAAGAAAAAGTGATCTTCAGGTGGAGAATTGCTAGCCAGCAGCCTCAGAAAACACAAAGTTCAATTAGACAGAAAGCTGGTGCTTTGCACTTGGCAATTATTGGTCACATTTCAGTCAGTGGAGAGCAGGGTGCATAAGATGCGGCCGTAAATAGTGGGTGGCCGAGAGGAAGACACAGAGAAGGACTGCTCTATGCCTCACAGTGAATGCAAGCCAGAGGCACACTAGGTAGAGAGGGACAAGGAGTGGAAAGAAGGGATGGCAGGTTTGTGTAAGGTGGGGAACACTTGTGCAATCCCAGAGTGAAAGAAGGGAAGGTTTTTTGGTGTAAGATGGAAAACACTAGTTCAGTCTGGTGGGGAGGGTTGTCTAGTTACAGGACGAGACCAAAAGTGTGGCAGGAGGGGAGGGAAGGACCCAGGTCCTGGCAGAGGATCCTCCTTGGAAAAGAGAGCACCCCCGACACTGTGATGGGCGAGGAGGTAGGAGAAATTGGCATAGGTGGAAATAAATTTGTAAGGATGAAGGTTTTCAGAGTGCAAGAAATTGGGGGAGTTTGTAGCTTTTCAAGGCCTCTTGCCTCTTAGGTGGGCAGGGATGAAAGTTAATGGCTTCCTACACAAATATCCAGATTGTATTACATAACTACAGGTTGTCTATCAGCCTTCTACATAGAAAGTAATGCAAAGTTGACTTTGAGCAGATGTCTGTAGTAAGAAGCTGTAGCCCTGCCACTAGAAAGAGTCTTAAAGAAAATTAAGGACCTTATAATCCATGTTATGCTTGAAAACTGCTGGCTTATATAGCCATTTTATGCTTTTGTTCATCCTGTATGCATATATAGATGCATATCTGTATATAAATGCATACATATATACACACATGTACACACGTACACCTATGCATATAGAAATATACACATGTATATCTGTATATAAATGCATACATATATACACACATACACACGTACACCTATGCATATAGAAATATACACATGTAAATTTTTTCAGCCAAAGACAGCAAGAGGATACCCATAGTCTAACACTTGGTTGATTTCTCAGTGCAGTGAAGAATTATGGGACCGTCTAAGCAGTAATTTTAGGGACCGTCTAAGCAGAGTCAACTGGACTGTTCTATGATTGGTGTCTGTAAATCTCACTTGTGGATGGACAGACTAAATTGAATAAAAAGCTAAGATCGGTAAAAGAAGTAGCACTCACTCATTTCATGGGAAAGGAGCATGTTTGCTATTATGGGTTACAAGATGACCTTTTTGATGGGAGGATGTCACTTAGTGTCAGAGTGACTTTATTTAACACAGGTGTTCTGGAAGATTATGCCCCACAAGAGAACAAATCAGCCTGACCTCGAGTGTCCAGCCAGCTTGTAAGAATGTTGATGTCTGGCTGTGAATGGCAAATCAGTTCCAGGCAGTTTTGTTTATTATATGCTTATGCTAAGTATGAAAAATATGCATCCTACACATTCATCTTAATTTGTCTGATCCTTTAAAATGAGCTATTTTTTGTTTTGGTGCATATAGTTTTAACATGTATTGGCAAATGTTAAAAAGAATTCTCTTGTATGCCCTGGTTTGTATGTAGCTTAGATAAATGGACTCCAGAGGTTCACATGTTGTAGAAGCTTGGTTCTCTCTGTGGCAGGATTAAGAGGAAGTGGAACTTTTAGGAGACTGAGCAAAGTCTCCGAAGGCAAAGGTGGCTTTCTGTGGACTGAGGGTCCTAAGAGGGAGCATTTTTACAAGGGAGCAAGACTGGCTCCTTTCAGGCCTCTGGTACCCTCTATTGCCACGTAGTACCTCTCTCTACACTGCCACTACTGTGATGCCATCTATATATACGCTAGAGCTGAGCAGAAGCTGACATCATACCCTTGAACCTCAGAATTATAGGATAAATAGTAATTCTCCATTTTTAATAAACTACCTAGCCTTAGAAATTTTGTCGTACTAACAGAAGAGGGACTAATGCATCATATATCAGTACATCAAGAATGGAGAACTAAATCTGTGTGAGTAGTGTAAGATGCACTCACACCTGGAAAGCTTGTTATGTTACTGGAAAATGAGCAGAAAACAGAAGATTCTTTCTTTGATCCAGGTAGGATGTGGGTCGTGGTGAGGCAGAGAGCAGGAGCATTTTTAGAACTATTTAGAAGACAGAGTGAACAGAACTTGGTGTTGAATGCAGTACTTAGGGAAGCCAGAAGCATGTAGGACGATGCCCACCTAGTTTTCTAGCTGCGGAGGAAGTGATACTCTTTACCAGTTTGGGAAAAAGTTGGCAGGGAGGAGTAAATTGCAAGCAGGAGTCTATCCAGTAGCACGGATCAGAGTCTGATTGCTTCTAATCAGTGTTGTGTGTGCCTAGTACCTGATAGCAAGTTCACATATCCCATCCACGTTCACTCATTGTTTATTAACATCCCAGGTTCTTTTGTCATAGTCTCCTCATATAGGCAGATGTGACATGCTGGCAGAAGATTGCTTGATCTGGGTAGGGAAAGAGAATCTGATGGAGGTGGCTTGATGACTGTCGTTGTCAGGGTTTGACATCTGTATTTGAGTGGTTTGTATGCCCTGTGCGTATGTAACACAGGACTGACCTGCAGACTGGGTTCTAAAGCTGGGTGCTGAAATGTTGGGTGACAAGACTGCCTGTGTGGGTTGCATGCAGTGTCAGCCACCTGCCTGAGAGTGGATGCTTCATGCATATTCCACTTGTATTAGAGGAGAGGATATTTGTGTCTGCCTTAATATAGTACAGGGAAGGGCAGAGGCTCTGGTTTTTAGGTATTTGCCACTTTGGTTGAACACATTGCTAATTTTTTTTTTATCAAACTGGTCTATAAGTGTAGAAACATTGTGAAGGAAAGAGGAGAAAGGAGTTAAAATGTGTCACTGTGTGCAGCAAATGCAGAGGCTTTTCTTTAGATTTTATTAGTGCGTGTATGCAGTATGTAGTGCTTATCTCCATCCTCGGGAGTTAGTTCCGGGACACAATCCGTCTTAATTCTTTCTCATCTCCTTCCTTTCTCCTCCCTCTCTGTTCTCCCATTATCTCTTGCCCTTTGTCATAGGATCTGTTCCCTGTTTCTTATCTTTTGTTTTGCTCTTTGTTTAAACTTTGGGCTTCTTACTTAAAAGAAACCATGTAATATTTAAGCTAGAGGAAGCTTTTTGTTTTTTAATCTATTTTTTTCTAATATCCTGAACCCATGTCAGGAAACAAAATGTAGCTAAATTTACAAAGCAGTGCTTCTGGTGGATATATGAACTGTGAAGGCATCAAAAGAATCTGATTATTAAATTTGCTCTTGTTTTGTTTTTACCATTTTTTCCTTCTTTCCCTCAGCTGACTTCTTTCTGACTTTAAAATATTTTCCTTCTTTGTTAAAGATTCCCTTTCCTCTTCCAGCTTGTATTTTGAATCATAACTTAACAAACAAATTAAAAAAGAACATACAAATAAATTTTTATCATATGTGAGAATAGGAAGAACTTTTTGATATGACAGTTGTTTTCCTTGTAAAATTAAACAATTATTTTTGTCCATGAATGCATACATGTAGTGCATAGTTCTATTTTATTAAATCAATATCTATTTTCAAAATCATGTGCCATTTTCTCAGATGATCATACTATTGAAAATGAACCTACAGTGATACAAAAACAAAATCTAGATGATGGTGTTAGGGCTGGATTTCAGATTTGTGGTGTTGAAGCTGTGTTAAAGCCTTTGATTGCCTTGGTTACTCCTATAAACAAAAGACATTATTTTTCATTTTAATCCTTACATGTCTGATTTGTCACTGAATTCTTGTGCCTTTGGAAATTTAAATTCTCCATTAGTCAGGATTGCAACAGCGTAGTTAAATATTTATATTAATAGGCTTTCCTTAGGAATTTCCTTTCATTCTTTTTTGGTAAGCATTCATAACATATAAAACTCATTATATTAAGAATGAGTATTAGTAATATATATGTGAAAAAATAATGGATTCTTTCCTAGTTATATCTTAGAGAAAATCTTGGCATATAACCCTCTTATTGTCTTGCTAGAAAGTGAGGACTAAAAGAGTTGCATGACTTTTTAGTTTGTTGAGAGAACATTATGGTATCTTAATGTATAATTTTGAAAATATCAGAGCTCAAAAATGAGTAAACATTAAAGTAATTGGTTAATAAATGTCTATTCCTAAAGGAAAAAATGCCTGAGGTATGTTTCTTTTAGCAGCCAAGACTTTGTGGTGCTCCGCTGATTGAATAAGAGATCTGATAACAATATAGTTGAGTCAGCTATGGGAAGAGGAAGTGACTACTGTTTGATTAGGACTGCAATCTATAGTTAGAAGGAAGGAATTTAAAAAATCTCTATATATGATTATATTTTTGGTGTAATTATTTCTAGAAGAGTGAGATGTTTAAAAAATAGTTCATAGACTGTGGGAACTAGGAAGTCCTTTGAAGTCTGCTGGTTCAGGGATTGTGCTTGCTTTATGGCTGATGATACTTAGAATCTACAGTGTGGAGAAAGGAGTCATCTCAGAGGACACATGTGGTCCAAACCCAGATCTCAGTCGGATTTCCTGGCTTAGTGCTTTTCACCCTTTCATCTGTGTTAGTCTCAAAAACAACGCAGATCCTATTTAAAAGAAGAGCAGGGTGTGTACAGGAGGAAAGGGCCGCACAGCCCTCCCCCAGATCTAGGTTGAGGGGCTCACTGAGTGGTCTCTTGCAGCTGCTCTGCAGACAGTGTACACCCACGGTGGGGATCATTGGGCTGATATAGTCGATGTGTTCTTTTCAGGGGAGAGTTACGTGTGCGCTTCCAACGAGCCATTTCGGAAAGTGGATTACACCAAAAATGTCAACCCGAACTGGTCTGTGAACATCAAGGGTGGAACCACGCGATCCTTGGCCTCCACGGCCCCTGTGAAGAGCGAAGTTAAAGAAAGTAAAGACTTCATCAAACCCAAGTTAGTGACTGTGATTCGAAGCGGAGTGAAGCCTAGAAAAGCCGTGCGGATCCTTCTGAATAAAAAGACTGCTCATTCCTTTGAACAGGTCCTAACTGATATCACCGAAGCCATCAAGCTCGACTCCGGAGTGGTCAAGAGGCTGTGCACCTTAGATGGGAAGCAGGTAAGAGAGAGAGAGGTTCTTTAGCATGAAAAGTGTGAGTGTGTTACATGTTTCCACGTGTCCATCAGTACACCTTGAGCTGTCGAAGGGAAAATGTAGCTTTCCAAGAGAAAAGTGCCAATTGCAGGGTTATCCGATCTTAAGTGGGCTGTTAAGGTTAAGCCTTTACTGTTGATTAGTAAAGTCTTTATTGGCTGGGGTATCTCAGAGTTAAAGGTATTTAACATGCTGTATTTAGAAAAGTCTTTTGTTACCTTTTAGGAAAAATGCATTTCAGAGGAAAGTACTTCCATAGGAATATGCATGTGTGTTTTGTACAGAGCAGTGGAGACAATTAGTCAGCATTTCTAAACAATGAACACCAGCTGCCCAGAAAAATGCAAGTCAAATTGTGGTAACAGTTTGCCAGCAGATCTCATGGACTAGCGAGTCTTGGGCACACTGCAAGAGCACATGAATAGCAGTTACATAAATGTGGAATTTTGCTTTAAAAAAAAGATTAAAAGAAATAGTGTCTTCTAAAATGTATTTTTCTCCAGTTTCCATAGTTAAATTGTGTATATTTGCATTGTAGGAAAAAATAGTTTCCAGTATTAAATTTCTTCATTCCATTTAGTTTCTTCCCCCTAGCATAATTTATTTTGAAGTATTTGGCTCTTATGTTGCTGAGAATGAATAATATGAAACACTGAAGCAATGTCTTCCAGAAAAACACAAAGTAGTTCCTAATTTCGAAGACCAAATAAAGTGAGTAGGGTGTTTTAGGAAACATTAACAACATCTGAAAAAACAGATTCTGGCCAGGTATAATGGTACATGCCTGTAATCCCAGCTCTCAGAAAGCTGAGGCAGGAGGATTGCCACAAGTTCAAGGCCAGCCTGGACTACATAGTGAGACTTAGTCTCAGAAACACACACACACACACACACACACACACACACACACACACACACACACACAGAGGTTCTAGAAACTGGTGTGTGGCTGAGTGGTCTATGCATACTAGGATCTGAGGCTTTGGCTTCAGTACCTACAAGCAAAGATAAATATATAAATAAAAGATAGGCTCTGAAGATTACACTGGAAGCATGTTCAAATTAACGACTAGAAGGGTTATACTTCTCAGCACTATGCCAGAAAATAGGTTTATGTTGTTAATGCTAAAGACACTTTGTCTAATGAAGTTATTAGCTCAATATAACACAAAGCACTATAAGAGTCACTTTATGTGTAAATAAAAGTAAATAAGGCCACAAACAAGAGGTATGGAAAATGATTTTTATTTTTATTTTATGGTTATAGTGCTCAGTGATTCATCACTGAGGAAGTTGGTCCATGTACATAATACATTTTAATTCTTTTTCCCTCCCCTTCCTCTGGAAAATTAGATAGTTGCTTCTTGACATGCATAGGAAAGACAGAATGTATAGACATAAACGTTTAAGGTATCTAAGTGAAAGAAAAAACTAAATATGCCAATATGGAAGAAATGACATAAACAGTAATTGAAGATGAAGTTATAATAATGAGACCTCACATTTGGAAATCTCCAAATAAGTAACAGTCAGTGAGGATAGTTAAGTGAAATACAGAAGTTGAACATTTAATTAAGATAGTATGTATTGAAATTTTAATAGTATCTAAGAAATTCTCTTCAAATACCCTTCAGACTGGAAATATAAAAATGTTAACTGAGTACCAGAATCTCAGATCACCAGCATATTTGGAATAATGCAGTGTGACATCCAGGATGCATGTCAGAAATAAAAGGATTGCTTACTTTATTAAGTTTCCAGCCAACCATGTTGGCAAGTGCCTGTAGTCCCAGCACTTGGAAAGCTGAGGCAAGAGGATCACTGTGAGTGTGAGGCCAGACTGGACTACAAAGTGAGTTCAAGACCAGCCTGAACTCCATAGCAAAATTCTATCTCAAAAAGACAAAAAACAAAACAGAAAAAGACTCCTCTATACATGAGAACTATGGGATAAAGGATAAAGTCATGCATGTGTAATTCCAGAAAGATGGTGTAAAAGCATTGTCCTGTTAAAGATTCAGCATTAAGCTGGGTGAGGTGACAGATGCCTTATAATCTCGGCAAGGATGGTGGTTCAGACAAGGGGGTCACAAGTTTGAGTCTTGCCTGGCATTTAATTGAGACTGTGCTTCAAAATTAAATCAAAGAGCACTGGAGATGTAGCTCAGTTCTATACAGCCCTTGGGTCCAAAAGAAAATGATTTCTCTTAATATACTAAAAAATTTTCCTGTCTGAAACAAAAACCCAAAATATTACTAAAGAAATACAGTCTTGGATTTCTATGGGGATCAACTCCAAGGTGATACCTGGTGGCATCAGTATTCCAACGTTCTTCCCTAAGTTCTTCCTGATGTTCATTTGTAGTTTAATGTAGTTTGAGAAAGAATGTAAATGAGATTTGAGGGTAAGGAGTAGAAAACCTGACAGTGATTTTGAAGTTAATCTGGAAAAATAGGCAAGAAATGCTGGAAATAGTGATTAATGGGCTCTCATGCTACCAGATATTAAATCATCATCTTCATACTATACAAAAAATACATTCCAGGTGTTTTAAAAATATAAATGTCAAAATGAAGTAGAAATACTAAAAAATGAATATTACAGTGAAATGGGAAAGAATTTTCTCAGCTTAAAAGTAGTAGGGAAATCACAAGGGGTAAGGTTAATTTGTAAGACAGCTTAAAAATTAAAAATTTCCAGATGTCAACTCAAGGATTACTTCAACTCAAATTGAAGTAATTTAATCTGAACCAGATAAATGGTATAATAGAAGAATGTATGAAAGTTTTAATAGATAATTATGAAAAGAATTGTAAATAGCAAATATTAAAAAATGTTTTGGGCCTGAGGTGGTAATTCAGAGTATGTAGCATGCATGAGATCAAAACAAAATAACTCAAAAAGCAAATTCAGTTTCACTAATAAAATTATTAACCAAAGGTGTGAGATATTAGGTTGGCATGGTGCACACATACTAAGAGGCAGGAGGACAGCAAGTTTGAGCCCACCCTGGGCAACCCAGTCACATAGAATTTAGCTCAAAGAAGGATGCTGACATACTATTTTTAATACTTAAAGTTGAAAGTTTTGTTAAAAAAAAAGTCCACTGTTTCTGAATATTCAATGATTTGGCATTACATAGTGATGGAAGTATGAAATGTGAAAGCTTTATGGAAAGTGATTTGAACTAGTAGATCAGTTTTAGGGATTATCATAAATATCCTGAGATGCAAACATTATGCATAAAAGCTTTCATCCCAGCCTAAAAGCCAAAGACTTGAAACAGTCTCAAACGGCTAAATAAGGGAAATAGTTAAATGATATGACCATGGAATTCATACTGACTAGCCTTTGAAAATTATGTTTTGGGGACTATTTAAAGACATGAGAAAATGTCAAATGGAAAAAGCAAGAAGCAAACTAGCATGGTTTCAATTTTGTGTTATAGAAAAGCAAAGGGAAAAGATTTTTTTTAAAAAACAGAATTGCCATCAGAAATCAAACGTTTGCTGTTCTGATTTCCACTATCGTCTTCTTGAGGATCAAAAACATGAGTTATTAAAGTTTTGATTTGTGGCTGTAAAATGTTACAACTATAACTTTTGTCATTGTTCATTTCTTATGAATTTAACTATTTCCATGTGCAAAGAAAAATGATGTTATTTTAAAATAATATTTTTGGAAGAAATTACAGATTTCTGTTGCATATGTGCGTGCACATGTGTGTGTGTGGTACTGAGATTGAACCCAGGGCTTTGTACATGCTAGGCAAGTGTATTGAGCCACACCCCCATTGTCAGATTTTGGGGGGTGGGCAGTATTGAGATTAAACCCTGAGCTATAGCCCTAACCCTTTCTTAAAGGTTTTCCGAAGTTAGAGCTCAAATTTGGTAATAATTACACCTCAACCTCCCAGAGTGTTGGAACCTTGGGCGTGCCACCACACCCAGCTCAGATTTGGTTTCTATACACACAGTTTTGGACACTCCATTTTCAGAGTGCCAAGCATCCTTTTGTTGTTGGGATTTTTTTTTTTGGTATCAGGAATTGAACTCAGGATCTTGTGCTTGCTGGGCAGGTACTTGTGCCATTGAGTTATATCTCCAGCCCCAAGCATCCTTTTTTAAAAGCTATAGTTTCTTGATGTTGACTCAATATCATAGTTGGTAGAGTTGCTAGTTTTCAAAATCTTAGTCTGCTTTTGGTTATTTCTTATCATTAGAAAGATTACATTTAATTTTGCTTAAAATAGCATAAAGAATTGCTTATGTTTAATATTGAGGCAAACCTTTAAATGAGTCAAGTTCATTTTTAATTCTTTTTGATGGAGGATTTTTTTTTTTCCTACTGGTTTGTTAGCCATCTGCTCTCTGATCATTAAGAAAGGGACAGCTGTCTTTTGGTGAAGAGGAAGAAGTGGAACAGGGACTAAGATCTGCTAATGAGTGTAAAGCATTGTCTCTGCACAATGTTCTATACTGCTGTAATTTTTTTTTTTTTTTTTTTTTTTTTTTAGTACTGGAGACTTAACCCCGAGCTTTTACAGTGAGACACATCCCCGGTCCCCTTTCTTTGTTTTTTTTTATTTTAAGACAGGTTCTCGCTAAATTGCTCAGTTGTACACTGCTTAAATTTTACATTGTTTTTATAGTTATTTCCTATTGGGATTTGTTTTCATTTAGGATTAGTATGATCTTCAATATAAGGGTAAGGAATAACTATCTTCTAGGCAATTCATCACCATCACTGAACCCGTCCTGCTACCTAAATGAGAGTTTTAAGGGGCCCTGGTTTTTTTTCTCTAGGCTTGAAAGCTTTAGGGATTAAAGACATGATTTTGTTATGTACCAGGAGTGTTTCTGTTGTTAAAATGGGGAGCTTGAATCTTTTCTTTCTTTAAAGATAGATCTGCTATGATTGATACTTTTATAAGATCTGATTTGGTTAGTAAAATTCACTCATATTTTAACTCCTTATCAAATCATATTTTAGGGTTTTATGTGTGCTAACTCTTTGTGTTTTCTTTTTGCTTTAGCGACTTTAAGTAGGCCCAATTCTCCTGGCATCTGGTGGGTAAAGGGCAGAGATGCAGTTATCCATCCTACAATGCACAGGACAGCCACAGTGTAATTCTGTGTGGTCTCAAGTATTAATGTCGGGATTCAGAACTCCTGCTTTAGACTAGGAGAGTGATTGAAAAGGAAATGCTGTTTGAGTGTTGACTGTTTTTAGACTGTTAAACTTTTGTTTCAGAACTTATAGAGGTCCTCAGAGCCTGTCTGTCCACTTGTTATCTAACGGATGCTGAGGCATTAGCATGTCATGGCTTACCGTTTTGCTTTCATTTTAGTCTCCATTGTTCAAGGCTGACATATCGTTGGCTAGTATAATCTTAAAAAGGGATTAAGGGAAGACATTCCAAATGGTTTTACATGTATTTAAAGTGAAGTACTGTACAAGGGATCATGATTTAATCCTTTGCTCTTAAATATTTAATGCTTAAAGGTGATATCATGGCTATTGATTTTTGAAAAAAAAATTACAGCCTTAGAGGTTAGGGGTGTAGTCAGGGCAGAGCTTACCTAGCATACATAAGCCTCTGGGCTTGATCTCCAGTACTGTAAAACAAAACAAATCTTAAATGACAACCCACGTGTTTATAAATGAAATTATGAGGAAAAAAATATGTAAAGAGAAGTCGTGACAATTTGCATAGTCATTTTAATTTGCAGTTAGTTTGCATTAAATACTTCATGTATATGTTTTTCCTCTAAACCCACAAAATCTTACACTTGGATTACACTTACACCTGCATTGTATAGAAAATCTTACACTTGCATTGTATAGAAAAGTAAGACATTTTAGACTTCTTGCAAGTCCAAGTGACTTTCTTTATAGTAAGCTGCGTAGGGAGCATTCTTTAAGGGTATCTCTATTCTGTTACAGGACTAAAAGTTCCAAAT